>NC_090395.1:17691867-17998476 GCF_036365525.1 Heterodontus francisci
GCGGCCTGTTTATTTGAATGTGCGGTGTCTTTAAACTTTTTTGCACAGCTACGCACGTGGTATCTTAAAGGGGGCAACTTGTGAGCAGCCTGCGTGGTACATTCCAGATTGCTGCATGGCTGCACACACATGCAGCTTACGGGGAACACTGGTTCTGGAGCGGACGGGGGGGTCCCAATGGTGGAAGGTGGAGGTCTCAGGGCGGAGGGTTGGGGTCTTGGGGTGGCAGTGGTCCAAGTTATTTTTCGATTTTGTTCTTCTGAGGCCCTGAACAATAATTGAACATTGACCTTTGAGCTTTTCAGTTCCATTGGTGCGACTGGTTAGAGGGAGCATGGTGTCGGGCCTGACCAGCCCCAACCTAAAGTAGCGATTGAGATTCTATTTACATCACTGGACCACAATTTGCACTTTAAAAGGAACCTGTTGCCCAAAATAGGTGGGCACTTTAGACACCAGGCACAGACTGCTTTCAGAATGGCTTGGCTGTGTTAATGGTAGCAGGAAGCCCTTCAACCCCATTTTGAGTCTGTTAATAACAATTAACACCAGGCAAAGGAGGTGAAAACAGACTCCATATGTTTAAAATCTATTTTTCTCATAAATAAGCTACGTTTCTGGTATTTTTTTAGTTTGAGGTACAGGAGCCGATGGTTATTGTCAGTGTCAGATCCTCATGTTTGTGTATAGAGGATAGTGACATGTCCAAAGTTCAGTCTCAGCATGCCCAGGGTTTTATCAACTGAAAACAAATCAAACTGGTCATTGGGACAGGAATATCTCTCAGCCTGCTGGCAGTTGAAAGGTTAAGCCTTACCTCTGCTGATTGTGAGTGAGCATTAATTCCTGGTTATCCTTCTGGCCATAAACTACTGAAGGTTATTATTGACTCAGCTGGTAGCTGGATCTTCGGCAATGGGACCATGGACTATACTGGAGTTGAGGGTACAAGAATGGGATCTTGGGGGAGGGGAGGCAGATGCTGGGGAAGGGGCAGTGGGTGCAGTGGTGGTGGTGGGAGACGGTGGGGTGGAGGGGGTGCAGTGGGAGGAGGGGAGGTGGCGGGGGGAGAGGGCAGTGGAGGGGGCGGTGGGAGGGGTTGCAGTGGGGGTGGCAGAGGAGGCGGTGGGGAGGGTTGCAGTGGGGGTGGATGGTGGGCAGTGGGGGGAGGGGCAGTGGAGGGGAGGGGGGGTGGGAGGGGTGCAGTGGGGGTCGGGGAGGAGGCGGTGGGGGGGGGTTACAGTGGGTGTAGAGGGGGTGCAGTGGGGGTGGAGGGTGGGCAGTCGGGGGAGGGGCAGTGGAGGGGAGGGGAGGGGGCGGTGGGAGGGGTTGCAGTGGGGGTGGATGGGGTGCAGTGGGGGTGGTGGAGGAGGCGGTGTGGGGGGGGAGTTACAGTGGGGGTGGAGGGGGTGCAGTGGGGGTGGCGGGTGGGCGGTCGGGGGAGGGGAGGCCTTGGGGGGAGGGGCAGTGCAGGGCAGGGGAGGGGGGGTGGGGGTGGAGGGTGGGCAGTAGAGGGGAGGGGAGACGGATGGAGGGAGGGAGTCGGTGGGTGGGGGGAATGCAATGGGGGTGGGAGGCTGCAGTGGGGGTCGGGGGCGTACGGAGGGGGGGTGCAGTGGGGGTCGGGGGTTGCTGTTGGAAGAGTGTAGTGGGGGTCGGGGGTGCAGTGGGGGTCAGGGGTGTGCAGTGGGGGTCAGGGGGTGCAGTTGGGGTCGGGGGTGCAGTGGGGGTTGGGGGGGTGCAGTGGGGGTCAGGGGGGTGCAGTGGGGGTCAGGGGGGTGCAGTGGGGGTCAGGGGGTGCAGTTGGGGTCGGGGGTGCAGTGGGGGTCGGGGGTGAAGTGGGGGTCGGAGGGGGTACAGTGAGGGTCGGGGGGTTGCAGTGGGGGTCAGGGGTGCAGTGGGGGTCGGGGGGGTGCAGTGGGGGTCAGGGGGTGCAGTTGGGGTCGGGGGTGCAGTGGGGATCGGGGGCTTGCAGTCGGGGTCAGGGGGTGCAGTTGGGGTCGGGGGTGCAGTGGGGGTCGTAGTTGGGGTTGGGGGTGCAGTGAGGTTCGGGGGGGTGCAGTGGGGCTTGCAATTGGGGTCGTGGGGTACAGTGGGAGTCGGGGGGTGTAGTTGGGGTCGGGGGGGTACAGTGGGGGTTGGGGGTGCAGTGGGGGTCGGGGGGTGCAGTGGGGGTCGGGGGGTGCAGTGGGGGTCGGGGGGGTGCAGTTGGGGTTGGGGTGCAGTGGGGGTCGGGGGGTGCAGTGGGGGTCGGGGGTGCAGTGGGGGTCGGGTGGGTGCAGTGAGGGTCGGGGGGGTGCAGTTGGGGTCGGGGGGGTGCAGTTGGGGTCGGGGGGGGTGCAGTTGGGGTCGGGGGGTGCAGTGGGGGTCAGGGGGTGCAGTTGTGGTCGGGGGTGCAGTGGGGGTCGGGGGGGTGCAGTGAGGGTCGGGGGGGTGCAGTGAGGGTCGGGGGGGGTGCAGTTGGGGTCGGGGATACAGTGGGGGTCGGGGGGTGCAGTGGGGGTCGGGGGGTGCAGTGGGGGTCGGGGGGTGCAGTGGGGGTCAGGGGGTGCAGTGGGGGTCTGGGGTGCAGTGGGGGTCAGGGGGTGCAGTGGGGGTCAGGGGGTGCAGTGGGGGTCGGGGGTGCAGTGGGGGTCGGGTGGGTGCAGTGAGGGTCGGGGGGGTGCAGTTGGGGTCGGGGGGGTGCAGTTGGGGTCGGGGGGGGTGCAGTTGGGGTCGGGGGGGTGCAGTGGGGGTCAGGGGGTGCAGTTGGGGTCGGGGTGCAGTGGGGGTCGAGGGTGCAATGGGTGTCAGGGTGTGCAGTTGGGGTCGGGGGGGTGCAGTGGGGATCAGGGGGTGCAGTGAGGGTCGGGGGGGGGGTGCAGTGGGGGTCAGGGAGTGCAGTTGGGGTCAGGGGTGCAGTGGTGGTCGGGGGGATACAGTGGGGGTCGGGAGGTGCAGTGGGGGTCAGGGGGTGCAGTGGGGGTCAGGGGGTGCAGTGGGGGTCAGGGAGTGCAGTGGGGGTCGGGGGTGCAGTGGGGGTCGGGGGGGTGCAGTGAGGGACGGGGGGTGCAGTGGGGGGGTGCAGTGGGGGTCGGGGGTGCAGTGAGGGTCAGGGGGTGCAGTGAGGGTCGGGGGGGGTGCAGTGGGGGGGTGCAGTTGGGGTTGGGGGTGCAGTGGGGGTCAGGGGGTGCAGTGGGGGCCGGAGGTGCAGTGGGGGTCGGGGGGTGCAGTGAGGGTCGGGGGGTTGCAGTGGGGGGGGTGCAGTTGGGGTCGGGGGGTACAGCGGGGGTCGGGGGGTACAGTGGGGGTTGGGGGGTGCAGTTGGGGTTGGAGGTGCAGTGAGGGGGGTGCAGTTGGGGTCGGGGGGTACAGTGGGGGTCGGGGGGGGTATAGTTGAGGTTGGGGGTGCAGTGGTGGTCGGGGGTGCAGTGGGGGTCGGGGGGGTGCAGTGGGGGTCGGGGGGGTGCAGTGGGGGTCAGGGGGTGCAGTTGGGGTCGGGGGTGCAGTGGGGGTCGGGGGGGTGCAGTGGGGGTCGGGGGTGTGCAGTGGGGGTCAGGGGTTGCAGTTGGGGTCGGGGGTGTGCAGTGGGGGTCAGGGGGTGCAGTTGGGGTCGGGGGTTGCAGTGAGGGTCGGGGGGGTGCAGTGGGGGGGGGGGTGCAGTGGGGGGAGGGTGCAGTTCGGGTCGGGGGGTACAGTGGGGGTCGGGGGGGTGCAGTTGGGGTTGGGGGTGCAGTGGGGCCGGGGGGTACAGTGGGGGTCAGGGGGCGCAGTGAGGGTCGGGGGGCTGCAGTGTGTGGGTGCAGTTGGGGTCGGGGGTACAGTGGGGGTCTGGGGGTACAGTGGGGTCGGGGGGTGCAGTTGGGGTTGGAGGTGCAGTGGGGGTCAGGGGGTGCAGTGGGGGTCTGGGGGGTGCAGTGGGGGTCAGGGTGTGCAGTTGGGGTCGGGTGGTGCAGTTGGGGTCGGGGGGGTGCAGTTGGGTTCGGGGGGGTGCAGTGAGGGTCGGGAGGGTGCAGTGGGTGGGTGCAGTTGGGGTCGGGGGTACAGTGCGGGTCGGGGGGGTGCAGTTGGGGTTGGGGGTGCAGTGGGGGTCGGGGGGGTGCGGTCGGGGTTGGGGGTGCAGTGGGGGTCAGGGGGTGCAGTGGGGGTCAGGGGGTGCAGTGGGGGTCGGTGGTGCAGTGGGGGTCGGGGGGGTGCAGTGAGGGTCGGAGGGGTGCAGTGGGGGGGGGGTGCAGTTGGGGTCGGGGGGTAAAGTGGGGGTCGGGGGGTGCAGTGGGTGTTGGGGGTGCAGTGGGGGTCGGGAGGTGCAGTGGGGGGGTGCAGTTGGGGTGGGGGGGGTGCACAGTGGGGGTTGGGGGATGCAGTTGGTGTCGGGGGGTGCAGTGGGGGTTGGGGGTGCAGTGGGGGGGGTACAGTGGGTGTCGGGGGGGTAAAGTGGGGGTCAGGGGGAGGGTCCAGATTTCCACCATCCTTTGTGTGAGAAAATGCTTCCTGACATCGCCCTGCAGAGTTTAGCTCTAATTTTAAGGATGTTAAGGCTTCGCACTGGGCTCCGCCACCTGAGGAAATAGTTTCACTTTGTCTATCTTAAACACCTCAATTAGATCACCCCTTATTCTTCTAAACTTAAGGGCCTATGAGCCTATAGTCTGTGCAACTCACCCTCGTATTTTAACCCTTTTAGTTATGGTTCGTTCTAGTGAATCTGCACTGCACCTTCTCCAAGGCCAATATTTCCACCTTGAGATGTGGTGCCCAGAACTGAACGCAGTTACTCCAGATGGAGTCTGACCGGAACTGAACGCAGTTACTCCAGATGGAGTCTGACCGGAACTGAACGCAGTTACTCCAGATGGAGTCTGACCGGAACTGAACGCAGTTACTCCAGATGGAGTCTGACCGGAACTGAACGCAGTTACTCCAGATGGAGTCTGACCGGAACTGAACGCAGTTACTCCAGATGGAGTCTGACCGGAAGTGAACGCAGTTACTCCAGATGGAGTCTGACCGGAACTGAACGCAGTTACTCCAGATGGAGTCTGACCGGAACTGAACGCAGTTACTCCAGATGGAGTCTGACCGGAACTGAACGCAGTTACTCCAGATGGAGTCTGACCGGAACTGAACGCAGTTACTCCAGATGGAGTCTGACCGGAAGTGAACGCAGTTACTCCAGATGGAGTCTGACCGGAACTGAACGCAGTTACTCCAGATGGAGTCTGACCGGAACTGAACGCAGTTACTCCAGATGGAGTCTGACCGGAACTGAACGCAGTTACTCCAGATGGAGTCTGACCGGAAGTGAACGCAGTTACTCCAGATGGAGTCTGACCGGAAGTGAACGCAGTTACTCCAGATGGAGTCTGACCGGAAGTGAACGCAGTTACTCCAGATGGAGTCTGACCGGAACTGAACGCAGTTACTCCAGATGGAGTCTGACCGGAACTGAACGCAGTTACTCCAGATGGAGTCTGACCGGAAGTGAACGCAGTTACTCCAGATGGAGTCTGACCGGAAGTGAACGCAGTTACTCCAGATGGAGTCTGACCGGAAGTGAACGCAGTTACTCCAGATGGAGTCTGACCGGAACTGAACGCAGTTACTCCAGATGGAGTCTGACCGGAAGTGAACGCAGTTACTCCAGATGGAGTCTGACCGGAAGTGAACGCAGTTACTCCAGATGGAGTCTGACCGGAACTGAACGCAGTTACTCCAGATGGAGTCTGACCGGAAGTGAACGCAGTTACTCCAGATGGAGTCTGACCGGAAGTGAACGCAGTTACTCCAGATGGAGTCTGACCGGAAGTGAACGTAGTTACTCCAGATGGAGTCTGACCGGAAGTGAACGCAGTTACTCCAGATGGAGTCTGACCGGAAGTGAACGCAGTTACTCCAGATGGAGTCTGACCGGAAGTGAACGCAGTTACTCCAGATGGAGTCTGACCGGAAGTGAACGCAGTTACTCCAGATGGAGTCTGACCGGAACTGAACGCAGTTACTCCAGATGGAGTCTGACCGGAACTGAACGCAGTTACTCCAGATGGAGTCTGACCGGAACTGAACGCAGTTACTCCAGATGGAGTCTGACCGGAAGTGAACGCAGTTACTCCAGATGGAGTCTGACCGGAAGTGAACGCAGTTACTCCAGATGGAGTCTGACCGGAAGTGAACGCAGTTACTCCAGATGGAGTCTGACCGGAAGTGAACGCAGTTACTCCAGATGGAGTCTGACTGGAACTGAACGCAGTTACTCCAGATGGAGTCTGACCGGAAGTGAACGCAGTTACTCCAGATGGAGTCTGACCGGAAGTGAACGCAGTTACTCCAGATGGAGTCTGACCGGAAGTGAACGCAGTTACTCCAGATGGAGTCTGACTGGAACTGAACGCAGTTACTCCAGATGGAGTCTGACCGGAAGTGAACGCAGTTACTCCAGATGGAGTCTGACCGGAAGTGAACGCAGTTACTCCAGATGGAGTCTGACCGGAAGTGAACGCAGTTACTCCAGATGGAGTCTGACCGGAAGTGAACGCAGTTACTCCAGATGGAGTCTGACCGGAAGTGAACGCAGTTACTCCAGATGGAGTCTGAACAAGGTTTTGTTCAACTGAGGCATTATATCCTACGTAGGTAACAGAGAGGATTGATGAGGGTTGATGAGGGGAATGTTGTTGATGTGGTGTACATGAACTTCCAAAAAGGTGTCTGATAAAGTGCCACTTAACAGGCTCCTCAGTGAAGTTGAAGCCCATGGAATAAAAGGGACAGTGGCAGCATGGATACGAAGTCGGCTGAATGAGAGGAACGGTTGTTTTTCGGACTGCAGTATGATTACAGTGGGGTTGACCCAGGGGTCGGTTCTAGGATCCCTGATTTTCTTATCAACATTAATGACGTAGACTTGGGTGTACAGGGCACAATTTCCAAATTTTCAGATGACGCAAAACTTGGAAGTGCAGTGAACAGTGAGCAGGATAGTGATAAACTTCAAAAGGACATAGACAGGCTGGTGGAATGGGTGGACACATGGTAGACAAAATTTAATGCAGAGAAGTGTGAAGTAAAATATTTTGGTAGGAAGAATGAGGAGGGGCAATATAAAATAATGAGTACAATTCTAAAGGGGGTGCAGGACCTGGGGGTATGTGTGCACAAATCATTGAAGGTGGCAGGGCAAATTTTGAAAGCTGTTAAAAAAGCATATAGGAGGCTTATAGTAGAAAAACAAGGAAGTTAGGATGAATCTTTATAAAATACTGGTTTGGCCCGAACTGGAGCATTGTGTCCAATTCTGGGCACTACACTTTAGGAAGGATGTGAAGGCTTTAAAGATTCATGAGAATGGTTCCAGTGATGAGGGAATTCAGTTACATGGATAGAATGGAGCATCTGGAGTTGTTTTCCTTAGAGAAGAGAAGGTTGAGAGAAGTTTTGATAGAGGTGTTCAAAATCATGAAGGATCGGGACAGAATAGAAAACTAGAGGACACAGATTTAAGGTGATTGGAAAATGAACCAATGGTGACATGAGGAAAAGTTTTGTTTTTTTACGCAGTGAGTGGTTAGGATCTGGAATGTTCTGCCTGAGAGTGTGATGGAGGCAGATTCAATTGTGGCTTTCAAAGGGGAATTGGATAATTATCTGAAGAGAAAAAACATTTGTAGGCTATGGAGTAAGGGCAGGAGAGTGGGATTACCTAAATTGCTCTTGCAGGGAGCTAGCATGGACATGACAGGCCGAATGGCCTCCTTCTCTGCTGTATCCATTCTATGATTCTTTACCTGTGGCTGAATTATGGCAGAGTGAGACGGAGGCTGGGTCCTTGAACTTACCTCCTCAGTGGGCAGCTCTTTCAGCTGTTCCAGAAACTGTCTCTGGACGCCCACTACAAAAGGTGTTGGGGAGCAAACCGTGTCCAGCATCACCTTGGGCAGCACTGGGATGTAGGTATGCTGCCAGGTGAATGGGTAGAGCAGGGCGGCAATGCCATGGATACACTGAGACAGGATGCTGGAGGGGGAGGAAGCAGAAAGATTCCAGAATTAGACAACACTCACCAAAATATGACATTCAACTATAGCCAGCTGGACAGCAGCAATCCATTGTTGGGTGAAGAAACCTGTGATCCCACTTCATGCTGTCACCGCTTTCCACTTTCAAACTTTTCACACCCATGGAAATCAGCTTCAACCCAGGATAACAGATGCTCTACAGGGTTTCCATGCCAACTGGCTCTTGAACTGCCCTCTCCTTGTGCTGTCCTGCCCTGTACTGCATTTTTCATACCCCAGCCTCTCCAAAGACCTCTCCTTGCCCCAAACTACCTGATTCTCTTCCAAAATACACCCTCCTTGCCCTGATCACTTCAGTACTTGTGCTCTATGAATACAACTAGTAGTTACTGTGACTTTCATCTCAGTAGCGTCTCTCTAATTGTTTGGTTTGGCTTCAATAGTCTCTTTCTATTTCAGGCATCCAGCATCAGAATCAGTCACTCCCGGGTAGGGTACAAAACACTGAGATACAAAGTAAAGCTCCCTCTACACTGTCCCATCAAACACTCCCAGGACAGGTAATCACAGGTTAGATACAGAGTAACACTCTCTCTGTACCAGGCGTGGGCAAACTACGGCCTGCAGGAGCTTTTCATCCGGCCTGCAGCCCAAGGCCGTACCATGGGGTCCAACGACCACAGAAAGTAGTTTCAGGTATAGTTAGTCAATGATTGGTGGCCGGAAGCGGGCATTTCTTAAAGAGCGCGGCTGCCATGTTACAGGAGGGGAGCGTACGTGGAGGAACGCTGAGAGCTGCACAATGTAAGTAAACCCTCACAATAATGTTTGACAGTCCAGCCAGGTGTGGCTGACGAGAGCAGTCATGCTAATGGATTCAAGTCTGTGGTTTGGGCTTTAGGATGCAAAGGTTGTGGTGTTTGGGCTGGAAATAACTCAGAGACTCTACTTGATCAGTCATGTGGTCTCCCCACCTTTATTGTGAGAACTGCCCAACAGAGAGGGCAGTATTACAATATGATCAGCTCTGACCACATACTACACTTGCTCACTTGATTACTTCACAACACAATATGACTCAACCAATCTCAACAATACCTGCAGTTTAACAGGTTGGGTTGCATTTTTGTTTTTCCTGTAATCACAAACAATACATATATGACTGGTACAACCAAAGTAAACTACATGTCAAAAAATTATCCTTTGCCTCAACACCAGCATGTGTAGAATAAAAATCATTGTTTGACAAGAAATAATTAAAGAACAATTTCTTTCCTGAAATAACACGGAAGCAGCCCATGTCCATATGCAGCAAAACCTGAATAACATTCACATAGAGAGATACAGCACTAAAACAGGCCCTTTGGCCCACCAAGTCTGTGCTGACCAACAACCACCCATTTGTACCAATCCTACATTAATCCCATATTCCCTACCACAACCCCATCATTCTCCTACCACCTACCTACACTAGGGGCAATTTACAGTGACCAATTTACCTATCAACCTGCAAGTCTTTAGCTATGGGAGGAAACTGGAACACCTGGCAGAAACCCATGCAGTCACGGGGAGAACTTGCAAACTCCGCACAGGCAGTACCCAGAACCAAACCCAGGTCACGGCAGCTGTGAGGCTGCGGTGCTAACCACTGCGCTACTGCGCACACACAATTGCCAGGCATTGACCATCTCAAACAAGAGAGAATCTAACCATCTCCCCTTGACATTCAATGGCATTGCCATCGCTGAATCCCCCACTATCAACATCATGGGGACTACCATTGACCAGAAACTGAAGTGGACCAACCACATGAATGCTGTGGCTACAAGTGCAGGTCAGAGGCTGGGAATTCTGCAGTGAGTAACTCACCTCCTGACTCCTCAATGCCTGTCCACCATCTACAAGGCACATTTCAGGGGTGTAATGGAATACTCTCCACTTGCCTGGATGAGTGCAGCGCCAACAATACTCAAGAAGCTCAACACCATCCAGGACAAAGCAGCCTGTATGATTGGCACCCCCATCCGCCACCTTCACCACTGATGCACAGTGGCAGCAGTGTGTACCACCTACAAGATGCACTATAGCAAGTCACCAAGGCTCCTTCGACAGCACCTTCTAAACCCGCGACCTCTATTACCTAGGACAAGGGCAGCAAAAGCATGGGAACACCATCAGCTGCAAGTTCCTTCCAAGACACACACCATCCTGACTTGGAACTATATCGCCATTCCTTCACTGTTGCTGGGTCAAAATCCTGGAATTGCCTTCCGAACAGCACTGTGGGTGTAACTACAGCCCAAGGACTGTAGTG
Organism: Heterodontus francisci; assembly: GCF_036365525.1. NCBI lineage: Eukaryota > Metazoa > Chordata > Chondrichthyes > Heterodontiformes > Heterodontidae > Heterodontus > Heterodontus francisci. The sequence goes on from NC_090395.1 coordinate 17,702,173, forward strand.
ATTAAGAAGGCAGCTCACCACCACCTTCACAAGGGCAATTAGGGTTGGGCAATAAATGCTGTCCTAGCCAGTGATGCCCTGTTCCCAGGAACCAATAAAAAAAAGTGTATGTATCTTGTGTTTTATGTACTATTTGCATATACACACAGTATTGAACTGCTTTCATACAGGCTGTCCTTGTATATTCTTCATGTAGTTCTTCTAACAATGTCACTCTAAATCTTGGCAGAATAATGACTCTTAAACCCCAAAGCAGACAGCCTTGATCTACACTCAGTTCATTTCTACGTGTGCAATGCTCCTGTAGTTTCTCATCATCACACTGTTTATCCCAACCATTCATGACATAATTTAGTACTTTACTGAGCACCACATCTCTGTGAGTTTCTTCACTAATTTCTCTGGCAGACACTGGCATGTCACTTGTGTATATTGTTATGACCAGGTGAGAAAGGTATCTAGGGTTCTTTCTCAGCCTTCACCTGGTCTTATTGGAACAGGGCTTAATTTTTAAACACATCACGTTTTGAGCTCCCCCTTGGTGAATCCTTGTTCACTGCTTTCCAGTTGTAAGGCAAATAAATGAGCACAACCAGGTTTTCTCAGGTTTAAAGAAGAAAAGTGAAATTTATTAAAACTTAAACTTAAACTCTAATTTGGTTAACGCCCCACGCTAGCATGCATACGCAATATGCACATGCAAATAGAGACAGAAAAAAGCAGAAGAAAAATAAAGAGAGGTTTGGGGCAATATCAGAAGAGTTTCTTGTTACTGTGCTTCGAGCTTACTGTAATCCTTTTGTAGGTAGTTCTTGCTTTTCGTTGGGGCTCAGTATTCTTCTTAAACCTTGTTCACTGTGGGAGACTTTTCTCTCTTGGGGTTCATGTGTCTTCAATCGGTCTTCAGTTCCATGAGAAAGAGATGGGAGCAGACAGGAGAAAGGTCTTTGCAGTTCAGGAGCAAACAGCTTTCTGAGTTTTAAAACTTTGTGGCAAGTTCAAAAAAACTCCAACAGCCAGTCAGTCATGTGACTAAACTGGTCTGACTACGTCTGTTTGTGTATTCATCCATTTTAGCAGTTAACCTGGAATGCTAGCCTCTCCACCTTTAACGTCTGGTAATCAAAAGTCCATTGTGGATTAAATTGGAGCAGGGAGTGGCCCCTTTGTCCTTTCCAAGTACTGTCTGTTACTATGCAAATGTCTTTACAGTCAAGGGTCTGGTTGTTTTTTCATAAAATAAGTTATTTCTTTACTCCAGTAACATTTTAATAATTAATGTTCATGTGGCGACATATGAGTGTCTCATTCTTGGCAAGTGGTGGCCTGCATGACAATGTAAAGTAATTTACATGTAACTCAGTGGTTAAGAACAAATCGGTTTTCATGGGAAATCTTGAAAGAACATCCACATTAGCAAGATCTGCTAACTGATGATATTTAATGTCATATTGATAAGCTATCGAAATCAATGCCCACCTCTGAAGCTGTGCTGCCACGAGGGATGGTACCCCCTTCTTTGAACCAAAAATGATCGTAAGGACTTGGTGGTCAGTTAACAAAGTTAATTTCCTACCGTATAGGTAACTGTGCAACTTTGTAACTGTCATGCAGGCCCCCATCTGCCAAGAATGAGGCACATTGGTTTTGTCATATGAACTGTTGCTGGAGTGAGGAAATGACTTGTTAAACAGATCAGCCATGGATGGAAAAAACATTTGCATACTAACAGACGGTGCTTGTGCAGACAAAGGACCATTCTCTGACACATTCAACCCACAATGGATTTTGATCACCAGACAGTGAAGGAAGCGCATTCCAGGGCCTGCTGGAATCTATGCCCCCTGGTTATTGACACCTCCGCTAAGGGAAAAAGTTTCATGCTATCTACCCTATCAATGCCCCTCATAATTTTGCATACCTCAATCAGGTCCCCCTTCAGCCTTTTCTGCTCAAAGGAAGACAACCCTAGCCTATCCAGTCTCTTTCCATAGCTGAAAAGCTTCAGCCCAGGCAACATCCTGGTGAATCTCCTCTGCACCCTCTCCAGTGCAATCATATCCTTCCTATAGTGCGGTGACCAGAACTGTACACAGTACTCCAGCTATGACCTAACTAGCGTTTTATACAGCGCCATAACCTCCCTGCTCTTATATTCTATTCCTCGGCTAATAAAGGCAAGTATCCCATATGCCTTCCTAAACACCCTATCTACCTGTGCTGCTGCCTTCAGTGATCTATGGACAAGTATACCAAGGTCCATCTGATCCTCTATACTTCCTAGGGTCCTACCATCCATTGTATATTCCCTTGCCTTGTTAGTCCTCCCAAAATGCATCACCTCACACTTCTCAGGATTAATTTCCATTTGCCACTGCTCTGCCCATCTTACCAGCCCATCTATATCGTCCTGTAATCTGAGGTTTTCCTCCTCACTATTTACGACACCACCAATTTTCGTGTCATCTGCGAACTTACTGATCATGCCTCCTATATTCATGTCGAAACCATTAATGTACACTACAAACAGCAAGGGTCCCAGCACCGATCCCTGTGGTACACCACTGGTCACAGGCTTCCAATCGCAAAAACAACCCTCGACCATCACCCTCTGCCTCCTGCCACTAAGCCAATTTTGGATCTAATTTGCCAAATTGCCCTGGATCCCATGGGATCTTACCTTCTTGACCAATCTCCCATGTGGGACTTTATCAGAAGCCTTACTGACATCCATGTAGACTACATCAACTGCTTTACCCTCATCTACACATCTAGTCACCTCCTCGAAAAACTGAAGTCAAGTTTGTTAGACATGCTCTCCCCCTGACAAAGCCATGCTGACTATCCTTGATTAATCCCTGCCTCTCCAAGTGGAGATTAATCCTGTCCCTCAGAATTTTTTCCAGTAGTTTCCCAACCACTGATGTTAGACTCACCGGCCTGTAATTACCTGGTTTATCCCTGCTACCCTTCTTGAATAATGGTATCACATTCGCTGTCCTCCAGTCCTCTGGGACCTCTCCTGTATCAAGTTGTGAATCTTCTTTCATTTGTACTGTGGATGCTGGAATTATATCGCCAGCCCTATCACTCTCATCTTCCACATGTTTTTGTTGCTCCCTGACAGAGAACAACTCTTGCTCTCCCTGCTCAATAACATAATTTCGATTTCCATATCTACCATATGTGCATTTGAGGACTTCCAGGCTCCTGAATTAGCTTTCGATCAAACCTGACCCGGTGCTTCACCATGAAACAATGCTTGGCCCTGACCTGATGCTCGACTATGCCCTGGAGCTTGACCACGACCTGGAACATTACTGTTTCCTCGACTCCTGGATATGACTGACTTTCTGACAGGCATAGCACTTTGACTGGAAATGGAGACGTTGAGATAGTTTATGGCTTCCATGGCAACAATGACATCAGAATTTCTGACTCTGAGTCTGTGGACTTGGCTGCCATGGTCTTAATCCTGCTGAAATCTGGTGGATCTCCCCTGCCGGCTTCGAAGAATTCCCTTGCAATCTGCAACTATTTATTTCTGCCATTTTTATGGCCGTGGCCTCATCGCAGACCTCTCTCCATGTCAGCTTATTTCCTTTACTCAACGGCTTGGCCTGGGTTTTGTTGTTCTTCAGGCCTCCTATGAAATTGTTTCTAAGGTTTATCTCTAAGTTCGTGCCATACCCACAGTGGCAGGAGCGTTTCTTTAACTCAAGAGTATAATCCACGACAAACACACTTGGCAACTGTTTCCTTTGTTGGAATGCAACTCTCAGTGTGATTTCAATCTTAGTCGTGCCATAATCGGAGCCCAGAATCTCATTTATTTTTGTGTATCTCATTGTCCTGGGGACTGTCGGCCAACACTGGTTAGACACTACATCAAAGGCATCTGGTCCTATCATGGTGAGGAAGACATTAACTTTATCCTCCTCACCTATTTTATTTGCTTTCATTCAAATGTTAAGCCCTCATTCATAATTTCTCCAGTCCTCTTTGTCAGGGTCGAATTCCCCCATTGACCCCAAATAAGCTTTTGGTGCCATTTTTTCATGCAAGTACACACACCATTCAGTCTAAATTCACATCTGCTCACAGTTCATATGTCCTGTAGTGCAAAAAAAAGTGATAGCCTTCACTCTAAGTACTGTATGCTAACTCACTGAGCTGTGCAGCAATGTGACGTGCACACAGAACAATCTTTCTAAACCGCTCAGACATCCTCAGATTTAACTACAGGCGTTCTAAACAGTGTCACAACATTCTCTGGTCCTTAATTACAAAAATGAAATGTAAAAATAAAATTCATCCCTTCCTTGCTGTCATCTTTCTGTGGTATTTGGACTGGAAATTACTCACATGGAACCTCTACTTAATCGGCCATCTAGTTTCCCCACCTTTATTCTTATAACCTCCCATCAGAGAGGACAGTGTTACAAAATGATCATCTCTTACCGGACTGGCATAAGTGAAAGATGAGAGAAAGGCAGAGATGAAGAAGCTGTTGAGGTCATAGTTCCAACAATTATAGTCTAATCGACATTCACCTCTAGCTCATGGAAAGAGGAGTTTTATTCATTGTGATGTAGAAGGGAAGGGGGTGATCTACCTGGTTAGTTGCCTTGTGCTGCTCTATTAGACCTCTTCATAATTAGCTTGACAGGAATTGGCAGAGGTTATGAGTTCTCCAATATCCATTATAATATGTCCCTCTACAATTCTGGCATAGTTTCCAAGGTAACAGGATGAAGATCTGACCTGGCCTTTCAGTGAGTTTTGCCCATAATTTAGCACAGGGGTGGGCATTTCTCGAAGGGTGCATGTTAATTGCAAATAAATTGCGTTTAACTATATGCAGGTGGAGGGTGTTAATTGGGGTCTTACTTGGGCACATATAAGGAGACACTTACTGAGACTAAGTGGAGTTTGAGTAAGGAGCAAGATGTTTGCAATCTTTACTCTATAAATAAATGTAAGACTAAGTAAAGACTGGCTCCAGTTTCATTCAACAACAACAGGAATAGAACATGGTGGCAGAGGATGGTTGTCTAAAGGTGAAGGTTCGAAACTAAGAGAAACATTTTCACACAGAAAACTAAACTCCTATTGGCTATTGTGGAAAATGTAAGAAAACAAGTGTAAATTGTCAGGGTATGATTACCCTCCAATGTTCTCTGTGTCTGAACCTTATGACCAATGGAAGTGGATATGTGGACATGATTTACGGCCCTACCAAAGAGAAAACAAGGTATGGCTTTGGCGTTGTCACTTCCTACCAAAAGTAAAATCAGAAGTAAAGTATTTTGTGAGCTGGATGGTCGTCAGTTGGATACTGAGAAAGTAAAAACAAGTAATGCTGGAAATACTCAGCAGGTCTGGCAGCATCTCTGGAGAGAGAAGCAGAGTTAACGTTTCAGGTCAGTGACCCTTCTTCAGAACTGATGCTGATACTGATAAAGGTTTGGATCTTCCGTTAGAATTCTTGGATCGAATTTACAAGAAAGATGATCTATTAAATGCCTCAGAAACATGGTCAGACTTTGATAGATTTTGGAAAACAGTTACTCAATGGAGGAATATATCATGGACTTTAACAGACTGTATAAAAGATTGAGGAAATTCAATTTAGGGAACCCTGGTCCAGTGCTAGCATCTAAATTTCTAGATTGTGCTAGGGTGTCGCATATGGACAGGCTCCTGGTTTGAACTGGGATTCGGTTCTTGGACAAAGACTCCCTGTTGGATCAGATGTCTGCTGCTGTAAAGAAATTTCTGGGGAAGCAGTCATTTCCTGCAGCCTTGACGGAACAAACAGGACATTCTGCGGAGACGCAAAGAACTGAGGACTCAATGATTGCCGGATTTCAAAATGGTCCAGATAATGGATGCTGCCATCAGTACAATGAAGAGTTACAGACAGGAGGAATGAGGATGAAAGCACCTTTAGCAGATCTGGCTACTACTGTTCCAATTTTGTCTTCTGCTGTAATAACAGGCAAATGAATCCCAGGAATACCCAAGGAACAGTTAATAGGTGCTTCAGGTGTGACAGTATCATTATGTAATGAACTTCCCAAAGCAGAGAGGCAGGGTCCTTGAAATGACACATGACACTGAGAATTCTGAGGCAGAAGAGGAAGATAATGATGAATCTGAATGAATTGTACTAATCACAAGGAGTTTTAATGTGATGAATGTGGTAGTTGCAGAGTCATTCAACTGTGCTGTGTTAGATAGTGCTTGCACGTCATCAGTATGCAGAACAGATTGGTTAAAATGTCATCTGGATTCACTCAGTAGTGAGGATTGATGCAAGGTTAAGGAGTATAAAAGTACGACCAGCTTTAGGTTTGGTGATGACAACACATTGAAGTCACTAAAGAGAGTGGTAATTCCATGTAAAATAACAGGAGTATGCCACTTTATCAGTACTAATATAGTCTCTACACCTTTGGTGTTGAGTAAACCTTCTATGAAAAAGGCACAAATGAAACTTGATATAGGGTGTGGTAACACAATTGTTTTTGGAAAGTCAGTGAATCTGCAGTTTACCCAGTCAGGGCATTACAGTAATGCCTTAACAAAACCTGATGTTTCTTGCCAGACTGTTAGAACAGTATTAATAATATCAGGTGTTAAGAATCAGAGAAAAAAAGCAAATTGTCTTAAAGTTACACAGATAATTTGCCCACCCTTCTTGTCAAAGATTAAAAACCCTGCTAAAGGATACAGGTGTGTTTGATGTAGAGTATACGAGATTAATAGAAGAAATTAGTGTGAAGTACGAAATCTGTAAAAAGTATTGCAGGACACTGCCAAGTCCTATTGTAAGCCTTCCATTGGCACGTGACTTTAATAAAGTAGTTACCCTGGATTTAAAGGTATGGGACAAAGACAGTGTAATTGCATTCTATATTTTATAGGTCTAGCAACCAGCTTTAGTCTTTCTACAGTAATACATAGCAAGGACTAAAAGGTGATTATTGATAAAATGATGGAGAAATGGACAGGAACTGGACATGGGGAACCAGCCAGGTTTCTGACTGATAATGGAGGGGAATTTACAAATGATGAGTTCAGAGACATGTGTGAAAACACGAAAATCATGGTCATGAATATTGCAGCTGAAAGTCCTTTCAGCAATGGACTCTAAAAGGAATCATGCAGCAATAGATGAAATGCTAAGCATAAAATCTTAGCTGACCAACCAAACTGCAAGTTGACAATGGCGCTGGCGTGGACAGTTCATGCAAAGAATCCACTTCAGATGGTTGGAGGGTACAGTCCCTATCAATTGGTCTATGGGTGGAATTCCAAATTGCCTTCTGTGCTGTGTGATAATCCTCCTGCTCTAGAAGGTACTACAATTAGTTCAATTTTTTCTGCACATTTGAATGTTTAACATGCAGGGAAAATGATCTTTCATCAAGGCTGAGGTCTTGCAGAAAATTCAGAGAGCTCTGATGCATTGTATAAGGCCATCTGGGGCAGAATCTCATTCTGGAAATTTGAAGTATTATAAAAGTGAGGGTCATAGGGAATGAAAAGGCCCTGGTAAGGCAATATGTCACGATGATAAGATAATAGTTTGCGACATGGAAGACAATCTGTGGAGACAGAAGCAGAGTTAAGTTTTCAGGTCAGTGACCTTTCATCAGAACTGGGAAAAGTTACAAGTGTAATAGGCTTTGAGCAAGTGAAAGGGCAGAGGGGGGGAAGAAGAACGAGAGGAAAGGTCTGTGATAGGGTGGAGGGCAGGAGAGATTAAATAACAAAAGGTTTCATGGTGCAAAGCCAAAGGGGAGTGGTAATGGGACAAGTTGGCAGGCTGTGACTAGTGGGGTACCGCAGATATCAGAGCTTGGCCCCAGCTGTTCACACGATATATCAATGATTTGGATGTGGGGACCAAATGTAGCATTTCCAAGTTCCCGGATGACACAAAACTAGGCGGGAATGTGTGTTGTCAGGAAGATGCAAAGCAGCTTCAAGGGAATTTGGACAGACTTAGTAAGTGGGCAAGAACGTGGCAGATGGAATATAATGTGGAAAAATGTGAGGTTATCCACTTTGGTAGGAGCAACAGATGTGCAGCGTATTTCTTAAATGGTAAGAGATTAGAAAGTGTAGATGTACAAAGGGGCCTGGGTGTCCTTGTCAATAAGTCATAGAGTCGTACAGCATAGAAACAGGCCCTTCGTCCCACCGCGTCCATGCCGACCATAATGCCTATCTATACTAATCCCACCTGCCTGCATTAATTCCATATCCCTCTATGCCTTGCTCATTCAAGTACCTGTCCGGATGCCTCTTAAATGTCGCTACTGTTCCTGCCTCCACCACCTCCTCTGGCAGCTCATTCCAGATACCCACTATTCTTTGTGTGAAAAATTTACCCCTTTGATCCCCTTTAAACCTCCTCCCTCTCACCTTAAATCTATGCCCTCTAGTTTTAGTCACCCCTACCATGGGAAACAGACTTTGGCTATCTACCCTATCTATGCCTCTCATAATTTTAGATACCTCTATCATGTCCCTTCTCAGCCTCCTTCGCTCCAGGGAAAACAGACCCAGCCTATCCAATATCTCTTTATAACTCAAGCCCTCCAAACCAGGCAACATCCTTGTGAATCTTTTCTGCACCCTCTCTAGCTTAATCACATCTTTCCTGTAGTGCGGCGACCAGAACTGCACTCAGTACTCCAAATGCGGCCTAACCAACGTTAAGTACAACTGTAACATGACGTCCCAACTCTTGTACTCAATGCCTCGGCCGATGAAGGCAAGCATGCCATATGCCTTCTTCACCACCCTGTCTATCTGTGTTGCCACTTTCAGGGAACTATGTACTTGCATCCCAAGGTCTCTCTGCTCAACAACATTCCCCAGGGCCCTGCCATTCACTGTATATGTCCTACCCTGGTTTAACTTCCCAAAATGCATCACTTCACATTTGTCTGCGTTAAATTCCATTTGCTAATCCCTTGCCCACTTTCCCAGTTGATCTATATCCTGTTGTCACCTTAGACAACCTTCTTCACTGTCCACTATACCACCAATTTTGGTGTCATCTGCAAACTTACTAATCATGCGCCTTACATTCACATCCAAGTCATTAATATATATGACAAACAACAGAGGGCCCAGCACCGATCCCTGTGTCACACCACTGGTCACCGGCCTTCAATCTGAAAATCAACCCTCCACTACCACCCTCTGCCTCCTATCACCAAGCCAATTTTGTATCCAATTGGCTAGCTCACCCTGGATCCCATGTGTTCGAACCTACAGGACCAGCCTACCATGCGGGACCTTGTCAAAGGCCTTGCTAAAGTCCACGTAGACAACGTCCATTGCCCTGCCCTTGTCAATCCTCTTGGTCACCTCCTCGAAAAACTCAGTCAAATTCGTGAGACATGATTTCCCACGCACAAAGCCATGCTGACTATCCCTAATCAGACCATGCCTTTCCAAATGCATATAAATCCTGTCTCTCAGAATCCCTTCCAATAACTTTCCCACCACTGTTGTAAGGCTCACCGGCCTGAAAGTGAACATGCAGGTACAGCAAGCAATTAGGAAGACTAATGGGGATGTTAGCCTTTATTGCAAGAGGATTTGAGTACAAGAGTAATGAAGTCTTGCTTCAATTGTATAGAACCTTGGTTAGACCACACCTGGAGTACTGTGTGCAGTTTTGATCCCCTTAACTCAGGAAGGATATTATTGCCATAGAGGGAGTACAACGAAGATTCACCAGACTTGTTCCCGGGATGGTGGGACTGTCCTATGAAGAGAGATTGGGGAAACTGGGCCTGTATTCTCTAGAGTTTCGAAGAATGAGAGGTGATCTCATTGAAACCTACAAAATACTTAAAGGGATGGACAGGGTAGATGCAGTGAAGATGTTTCCTCTGGTTGAGGAGTCTAGAATCAGGGGAAACAATTTCAAAATAAGGGGGAAGCCACTTAGGACAGAGGTGAGGAGAAATTTCTTTATTTTTTTAAATTTAGAGATACAGCACTGAAACAGGCCCTTCGGCCCACTGAGTCTGTGCCAACCATCAACCACCCATTTACATTAATCCCATTACCCTCTCACATCCCCACCTTCCCTCAATTCCCCTACCACCTACCTATACTAGGGGCAATTTACAATGGCCAATTTACCTATCAACCTGCAAGTCTTTGGCTGTGGGAGGAAACTGGAGCACCCGGCGAAAACCCACGCGGTCACAGGGTTGAACTTGCAAACTTTTTTTTTTCTTCTTTTTTACTCAGAGGGTTGTGAATCTTTGGAATTCTCTATCCCAGAGGGTTGTGAAAGCTCAGACATTGAGGATGTTTAAATTAGAGATTGACAGATTTCTAAATACAAATGACATTAGGGGATATGAGGTTAGTGTGGGAAAAAGACGTTGAAGTGAATGATCAGCCATGATCGTATTGATCAGCAGGGCAAGCTCGATGGGCTGAATGGCCTACTTCTGTTCCTATGTTCCTATAAAGAAACAAAATTGTGTCTAGGTGAGGTGTGAATGGCAGGATAGCAGCTGTCTGAACACAAAGTAAAAGGATTAATAAAGAAACGGGAAAAAAAAATGAAACAAAATGGGGCAGAGGTTAAGATCTAAAATTATTCAACTCAGTGTTGAGTCCAGAAGGCTGTAAAGTACCCAGTCGAAAGTTGAGGTGCTGTTCTTCAAGCTTGCATTGAGCTTCATTGGAACACTGCAGCAGGCCAAGGACAGAAAGGTCAGCGTAGGAGCAAGGTAGAGAACTGAAATAACAGGGAACTGGGAGCTTGGGGTCATACTTGCTGACTGAATGGAGATGTTCCGCAAAACAGTCACCCAGTCTGCGTCTGGTCTCCCAACGTAGAGGAGACCACAATACGAGCAGCAAATACAGTATACTAAATTGAAAGAAGTACCCCATCCACCACCATCCTCCTCTGCCTGTCTGAACTTGTTCTCACATTGAACAACTTCTCCTCCAACTCCATTCACTTCCTCCAAAGAAAAGGTGTTGCTCTGTGTACTGCATGGTATGCTTGCCTTTCTGTGGAATGTGTGGAACATTCCTTGTCCCAGTCCTGCTCAAGTCTCCTCCTTCACCTCTTTTTCTGGTGCATTGATGACTGTATCGGTGCCGCTTCCTGCTCTCGCCCTGAACTGGAAGATTTCTTTGACTTTCTTTCCATCCTCCCATACTAGCATTTTCAATGTCTTCCTTTTTCCACAGTCGAGGACTCCCCCCAACTGGCAGACAGGGCCCTTGACCATGTCTGCTCTACTTCACATGCTTCTGCTCTCACCCCTTCCCTCCCTTCCAGAACCACAAAAACCATAAAAACATTACGGCACAGAAGGAGGCCATTCAGCCCATCGTGTCCGTGCCGGCTGAAAAACTAGCCGTCCAATCTAATCCCACTGTCCAGCACCTAGTCTATAGCCTTGCAGGTTACAGCACTTCAGGTGCATGTCCAGGTACCTTTTAAAAGAATTGAGGGTTTCTGCCTCCACCACCATTCCTGGCAGTGAATTCCAGACACCCACCACCCTCTGGGTGAAAAAAGTTTTTCCTCATGTCCCCTCTAATCCTTCTACCAATCACCTTAAATCTGTGCTCCCTGGTAATTGACCTCTCCGCTAGGGGAAACAGGTCCTTCCTGTCTACTCTATCTGGGCCTCTCATAATTTTGTACACCTCAATTAAGTCACCCCTCAGCCTCCTCTGTTCTAAGGAAAACAACCCTAGCCTATCCAATCGTTCCTCAGTGCTGCAACTTTCAAACTCTGGCAACATTCTTGTAAATCTCCTCTGTACTCTCTCCAGAGCAATTATGTCCTTTCTGTAATGTAGTGACCAGAACTGCATGCGATACTCCAACTGTGGCCTAACCAGCATTTTATACAGTTCCAGCATTACATCCCTGCTTTTGAATTCTGTACCTCGGCCAATAAATGAAAGCATTCCATATGTCTTCTTCACTACTCTATCTACCTGTCCTGCCACCTTCAGGGACCTGTGGACATGCACCCCAAGGTCTCTCACTTCTTTATTTATTTATTTTTTATTTATTTAGAGATACAGCACTGAAACAGGCCCTTCGACCCATCGAGTCTGTGCCGACCAACAACCACCCATATATACTAACCCTACAGTAATCCCATATTTCCCTACCACCTACCTACACTAGGGGCAATTTACAACAGCCAATTTACCTATCAACCCGCAAGTCTTTGGCAGTGGGAGGAAACCGGAGCACCCAGCGAAAACCCACACGGACACAGGGAGAAATTGCAAACTCCACACAGGCAGAACCCAGAATCGAACCCGGGTCCCTGGAGCTGTGAGGCTGCGGTGCTAACCACTTCTACCCTTCTCAATATCCTCCCATTTATTGTGTATTCTCTCACTTTATTTGCCCTCCCGAAATGCATTACCTGACACTTCTCTGGATTGAATTCCATTTGCCACTTTTCCGCCCACTCACGAAACCATTGATATCTTTCTGGAGTCTACAGCTATCCTCTTCACTATCAACTACATGGCCATGATAGGGTTCCCCTTGTCCTCACATTCTACTCCACCAGCCTCTGTATTCAAAAGATCATCCTCTGTCATTTCTACCACCTTCAGTGTGATACTATTACCAAACACATTTTCCCCTCCCCTTTCAGCATTCCGAAAGGACTGTTTCCTTTTTGACATCCTGGTCTAGTCCTCGATCATCCTCAAGTGGCAGATGTCCCTGTGGGAAGTGACTCCATAACAGGCAAACGTGACTTACGTGGTTCACTCAATAGATTGGCTTGAAAGCTCTTATGCACGGTGTTGGGATCCATGTGTGTCTGCAGCAATATTGGTCAAAACAAAGTAAGCACATCATTCAGCCCATGGAGATGAAATGGAGGTGAAACAGCAACTTACATGTGCTCCTTTCAATTTAGTATTCTGTATTCGCTGCTCACAAGTTCAATTTCAATTCACTACCTTGCTTGCACTCTGACCTCTCTATTCTTGGTCTCCTGCAGCATTTCAATGAAGCTCAATGCAAGCTCGAGGAACAGCACCTCATCTTCGACTGAGCACTTTACAACTTTCTGGACTCAATACTGAGTTCAGCAATTTTAGATCATAACCTCTGCCCCCATTTTGTTCTGTGTATATTTTTTTGCTGGTTTGTTTGTTTTTCTCTTGTTTCTTTTTATCCTTCACTTTGTGTTTGGACAGCTGCTAACCTGCCATTCACACTTCAACCAGACACATCTCTTGTTTCTTTACTTGTCCCATTACCACTCCCTTTGGCTTTGTACCATCAAACCTTTTGTAATTTAATCTCTTCTGCCCTCCACCCTATCACAGATCTTCTCTTTTGTTCTTCTCCCCACCTCTTGCTCAAAACCAATACATTTTTAACTCTTCTCAGTTCTGATGAAAAGTGACAGACCTGAAACGTTGGGCTAACGTCTTGTGATGATGGGGGTCCCCGTGGTGGGCCGGAAAGTGGTGGGGGGAGGGGGCAGACCCCACCTCGGATCTCCGTTGGAGCCCCACTGCATTTACATGGCAGGCAGGCAATTTAACTGTCTGCTGTCCCTTTAAGCGACGGGCTCTCGACTCCAAGGAGCAGTGGCGACTGCTGGTACTGCAGGAGGTCCTGCAGTACCAAAGAGTCCGGAGACCCTGGGAGAGGTGAGTGGGGTCAAGGTCACTGGGGCCTTTCAGGCAGGTCCCAGAGATGGTGTGTGGGGGGGGTGGTTAGTGAGAGTGGGGGGCCGGGGGGGGTGGGAGGCACTGGGTGCAGGGGGGGGGGGACCTTCCCAGGGTGGCGGTAATCACTACTGGGATGGCCCTCAAGGAACCCTGGGTTGCCCTCAAAGGCCACTAATTGGCGACTTAAGGGCCGTCATTGGCCTTCCCTACCCCGGACTAAATTGGAAGGCGTCGGGAAGGAAACGAGCACTCCATCGAAGTGCTCCATCGTCTTCTGATGTAATTTTATGGGACGCCCCCCCCCCCCACCTCCGTTCCCATCCCTAAGAGACCCATAAAATTCAGCCCGTTCACTCTGTTTCTCTCCCCACAGATGCTGCCTGATCTGAGTATTTCCACCATTGTCTGCTTTTATTATTAAAGTTTTTATTCTTGATTTTTTTCCTTTTCCATAATGACCATATAACTAAATTATGATCACTACCACCAAAATCCACTCCACTGATACCCCTTCCACCTGCCCAGGTTTATTCCCTAAGTCCAGAACTGCCCCTTCTCTTGTTGGGCTTGTTACGCACAGGTTTAAAAAAAAGTCTTCTGAATGCATTTTAAGAATTCTGTGCCTTCTGTACCTTTTACACTGATTTTATCCCAGTTAATATTTGGGTAGTTGATAGCCCCCACTATTACTGCCCTATTGTTTCTGTACTTCTCAGAAATTTGCCAACAGATTTGCTCTTCTATCTCCCTGTGACTGTTTGGGTGTCTATAGTATACTGCCATCAGCATAATTGCCCCTTTTTTCCCATAATCCCTGTCAACCTAAATTAAACCCACTCCAACAGCACTCGCAAACCTCCCTCTGCGATATTGGTCCTGGCCCTGGTTTAGGTTTATACAGCTCCCTTCTCCCCCAGTCTCAATGCCGTAGGAATCTAAAGCCCACTCTCCTGCACCACCTCTCCAGCCACACATTCATCTGCACTGTCCTATTTCTGTACTCACTGGCACATGGCACTGGGAGTAATCCAGCGATTATTACCTTTGAGGTGTTACTTGTTCATTTTTTTCCGAGCTCCCTGAAATCTGCCTACAGGACCTCATCCCTCTTTCTGTCCATGCCATTAGGACCGATCTGGACCATGACCTTTGGCTGTTCACCCTCCCCCCTCAGAATGTTCCACAGCAGCTCAGTGACATCCTGTGCCACGTCTGGTTTTAAAATTATGTCTCCTTTTCACCGGAGGAAATAGCTTCTCTTGACCTACCCTGTTGAATTCCTCCTTCAATTTAAACAACTTGATCAGATCACCCCTCAACCACCTAAAATCAAAGGAATACAACCCAAGTTTATGCCACCTGTCCTTATAATTTACCTTACAAGCCCTGGTGTTGTTAACTACCACAGATGTGGCATTAAAGGTGTAAAGGCACTTTCTGTATTGCAAGACTATTTCCTATGCGTGTTAACAATGTGAGCTCAGTGTCCAGTAGTGACTTCATCTAGAACGTTGTGACATACATTGAGTTCTCGATGCAGAATTAAACAAGTGCATGGGAAAGGCTTCCACTGCTATGTCCAGACTGGCCAAGAGAGTGTGGGAAAATGGCGCACTGACACAGAACACAAAAGTCCAAGTGTATCAAGCCTGTGTTCTCAGTACCTTGCTCTATGGCAGCGAGGCCTGGACAACGTATGTCAGCCAACAGCGACGTCTCAATTCATTCCATCTTCGCTGCCTCCGGAGAATCCTTGGCATCAGGTGGCAGGACCGTAACTCCAACACAGAGACCCTCGAGGCGGCCAACATCCCCAGCATATACACCCGACTGAGCCAGCGGTGCTTGAGATGGCTTGGCCATGTGAGCCGCATGGAAGATGGCAGGATCCCCAAGGACACATTGTACAGCGAGCTCGCCACTGGTATCAGACCCACCGGCCGTCCATGTCTCCGCTTTAAAGACGTCTGCAAACGCGACCTGAAATCCTGTGACATTGATCACAAGTCGTGGGAGTCAGTTGCCAGTGATCGCCAGAGCTGGCAGGCAACCATAAAGGCGGGGCTAAAGTGTGGCGAGTCAAAGAGACTAAGCAGTTGGCAGGAAAAAAGTCAGAAGCCCTGACAACCAATTTTACCTGCAGCACCTGTGGAAGAGTCTGTCACTCTAGAATTGGCCTTTATAGCCACTCCAGGCGCTGCTCCACAAACAACTGACCACCTCCAGGTGCTTACCCATTGTCTCTCGAGATAAGGAGGCCAAAGGTTGCTGAAAGATATCTATAACACTAACACTTCACCAGTGCACCCTCAACTGATAATACTGCCACTCAGCCTGTCTACCTGGGCTTGTGCCAGTCACTTGCTGCTCACTGTACACTCTCTCACACTAGCTCAATGCTCCTGTGACTTTTGTGGTGAATTGCCAGACCCCAAGCCTCATCCTGCCCTGTGTGGGTTGCAGATTTCAAGGTTGATAACCTTGCAAATGGTAAAGAACAACAGATGTCAAAACAACCGAAAGGCATGATCCAGGACCTGTAGTCACCCCCTGGCCTCCAGATGCACTGAATCCAGCTCCAGGGTTTCTCTGGCATATCACTCATTTAGACTGACACTAATGTTTAGTTTCAAATGTCGTCTAGTTTAATGTGTCTTTCGCTTTAAAAAAGAAACGAGCTTCTTGGCCTTCGGAGGGGTTTGTAACTTGTCAGTCTCATGCTAGCTCTCCCTTGCTGTAGACATTTCCGTTCCCCAGCATCAGGTTCTTCCAAAAATTCAATGACAGCTTCTGTGCAACGTTTAGTAAGAATTTCCAGAAACTGGAAAGAGACATTCAACTTTTAAAATTACCCTCCTTCTCAATGTATTGCTCAAGATGTTCCCTCTTCAGAACACATCAAACCCATTGATACAGGAACTTGCCAAACCAAGAAAACTCACAACAGCTGACAGTCAGTTTTCAATTCAAAACAGCCTCTCAATATTGACCACTAATTACGTGACAGAATCGCCTCCAGTCTGTCAACTTCCCCTCCAGAACTCTCTGTTCCTCCAACTCCTCCCTACCTCCGGTTGTCTCAGCATTGGTGGTTGTGTCTTCAGCTGCCTTGGACCCACACTCCGGAATCTCCTCCTTCACGTTTTCCATCTCCCTAAAACCCACATTTTTGGCGAAACCTTAGGCGACCCTACTAACATTTCTTTTGGCTTGGTGTCCGCTTTCTTTATGCCTGTTTGAAGCACCTTGTAGCATTTTTATGATGATAAAGGGGCGAAACAAATATCAGTTGCTCAATAAGTTAAACTTGAGACCTCCATGGGGTTCCAGGACTTTGGCAAATGTTTTGGAATTCAGCCAAATACCATGAGCCAAAAGAGCTTTGAACTGAGGATTTTGTGTTTCAGTCTGTAATGTGCGACTGGAACCCACAACTTTCTAACTCAGAAGCGAGAGTGCTGACAATAATTGAAAAAAAAATTCAAGATTTGCAGCTTGTTCAGGAGGGTCATGAGGGTCATGATTCAAAACCGCACTAAAATCGATGAGGACTGGGCATGTGCGTTGTCTGGCAACTGATGACACTCTACAATCTCCCATAAAGTCACACCTTTCCAGGAACGTTCACTGCAAGAGCTTAATGCAGCCTAATCATATCTGAATAGACTGCGGTCATCCAAAACAGCAAATGCCAACAATGACCCGAAACAGTGGGAAACACGTCTGTAGGTAAAAACCACAGGTGCACTGAACCAGTGTCAGTGTGTCTGAGATGGAACACGCCAAATCCATTTTCACATGGAAACACTGAGGATGGGAGGGTGTCATCATTCACAGGAGAATTAACATCATTGCCTGGACCATGAGTACAACCCTACCCAGTGTATTTACATCCCTCTCTCCAGTGTATTTACATCCCTCTCCCCGGTGTATTTACATCCCTCTCTCCAGTGTATTTACATCCCTCTCTCCAGTGTATTTACATCCCTCTCCCCAGTGTATTTACATCCCTCTCCCCAGTGTATTCATATCCCTCTCCCCAGTGTATTTACATACCTCACCCCAGTGTATTTACATCCCTCTCCCCAGTGTATTTACATCCCTCTCCCCAGTGTATTTACATCCCTCTCCCCAGTGTATTTACATCCCTCTCCCCAGTATATTTACATCCCTCTCTCCAGTGTATTTACATCCCTCTCCCCAGTGTATTTACATCCCTCTCCCCAGTGTATTTACATCCCTCTCCCCAGTGTATTTACATCCGTCTCCCCACTGTATTTACATCCCTCTCCCCAGTGTATTCATATCCCTCTCTCCAGTGTATTTACATACCTCTCCTCAGCGTATTTACATCCCTCTCCCCAGTGTATTCATATCCCTCTCCCCAGTGTATTTACATCCCTCTCCCCAGTGTATTTACATCCCTCTCCCCAGTGTATTTACAACCCTCTCTCCAGTGTATTTACATCCCTCTCCCCAGTGTATTTATATCCCTCTCCCCAGTGTATTTACATCCCTCTCTCCAGTGTATTTACATCCCTCTCTCCAGTGTATTTACATCCCTCTCTCCAGTGTATTTACATCCCTCTCCCCAGTGTATTTACAACCCTCTCTCCAGTGTATTTACATCCCTCTCTCCAGTGTATTTATATCCCTCTCCCCAGTGTATTTACATCCCTCTCTCCAGTGTATTTACATCCCTCTCTCCAGTGTATTTACATCCCTCTCTCCAGTGTATTTACATCCCTCTCCCCAGTGTATTTACATCCCTCTCCCCAGTGTATTTACATCCCTCTCTCCAGTGTATTTACATCCCTCTCTCCAGTGTATTTACATCCCTCTCCCCAGTGTATTTACAACCCTCTCTCCAGTGTATTTACATCCCTCTCCCCAGTGTATTTACATCCCTCTCCCCAGTGTATTTACATCCCTCTCCCCAGTGTATTTACATCCCTCTCTCCAGTGTATTTACATCCCTCTCCCCAGTGTATTTACATCCCTCTCCCCAGTGTATTTACATCCCTCTCTCCAGTGTATTTACATCCCTCTCCCCAGTGTATTTATATCCCTCTCCCCAGTGTATTTATATCCCTCTCCCCAGTGTATTTACATCCCTCTCCCCAGTGTATTTACATCCCTCTCCCCAGTGTATTTACATCCCTCTCCCCAGTGTATTTACATCCCTCTCCCCAGTGTATTTACATCCCTCTCCCCAGTGTATTTACATCCCTCTCGCCAGTGCATTTACATCGCTCTCCCCAGTGTATTTACATCACATTCAACAGTATATTTACATCCCTCTCCCCCAGTGTATTTACATCCCTCTCCCCCAGTGTATTTACATCCCCCTCCCCCAGTGTATTTTCATCACTCTCCCCAGTGTATTTACATCACATTCCCCAGTGTATTTACATCCCTCTTCCCAGGGTATTTACATCACATTCCCCAGTGTATTCACATCTCTCTCTCCAGTGTATTTACATCACATTCCCCAGTGCATTCACATCTCTCTCTCCAGTGTATTTACATCCCTCTCCCGAGTGTATTTACATCCCTCTCCCCAGTGTATTTACATCTCTCTCCCCAGTGTATTTACATCTCTCTCCCCAGTGTATTTACATCTCTCTCCCCAGTGTATTTACATCCCTCTCCCCAGTGTATTTAAATCCGTCTCCCCTGTGTATTTACATCCCTGCACCCAGTGTATTTACATCCCTCTTCCCAGTGTATTTGCATCCCTCTTCCCAGTGTATTTACATTCCTCTCCCCAGTGTATTTACATTCCTCTCCCCAGTGTATTTACATCTCTCTCCCAAGTGTATTTACATCACACTTCCCAGTGTATTTACATCCCTCTCCCCAGTGTATTTACATCTCGTACTCCAGTGTATTTACATCTCTCTCCCCAGTGTATTTACATCCCTCTCCCCAGTGTATTTACATCTCGTACTCCAGTGTATTTACATCTCTCTCCACATTGTATTTACATCCCTCTCCCCAGTGTATTTACATCCCTCTTCCCAATGTATTTACATCTCGCTCTCCAGTGTATTTACATCCCTCTCCCCAGTGTATTTGCATCCCTCTCCCCAGTGTATTTGAATCCCTCTCGCCAGTGTATTTACATCCCTCGCCCCAGTGTATTTACATCACATTCCCCAGTGTATTTACATTCCTCTCCCCCAGTGTATTTACATCCCTCTCCCCCAGTGTATTTACATCCCTCTCCCCCAGTGTATTTACATCCCACTCCCCAGTGTATTTACATCTCTCTCCCCAGTGTATTTACATCTCTCTCCCAAGTCTATTTACATCACACTCCCCAGTGTATTTACATCCCTCTCCCCAGTGTATTTACATCTCGTACTCCAGTGTATTTACATCTCTCTCCCCAGTATATTTACATCCCTCTCCCCAGTGTATTTACATCTCGTACTCCAGTGTATTTACATCTCTCTCCCCATTGTATTTACATCCCTCTCCCCAGTGTATTTACATCCCTCTTCCCAATGTATTTACATCTCGCTCTCCAGTGTATTTACATCCCTCTCCCCAGTGTATTTACATCCCTCTACCCAATGTATTTACATCTCGCTCTCCAGTGTATTTACATCCCTCTCTCCAGTGTATTTACATCCCTCTCCCCAGTGCATTTACATCCCTCTTCCCAATGTATTTCCATCTCGCTCTCCAGTGTATTTACATCCCTCTCCCCAGTGTATTTACATCCCTCTCTCCAGTGTATTTACATCCCTCTCCCCAGTGTATTTACATCCCTCTCCCCAGTGTATTTACATCCCTCTCCCCAGTGTATTTATATCCCTCTCCCCAGTGTATTTACATCCCTCTCCCCAGTGTATTTACATCCCTCTCCCCAGTGTATTTACATCCCTCTCCCCAGTGTATTTATATCCCTCTCCCCAGTGTATTTACATCCCTCTCCCCAGTGTATTTACATCCCTCTCCCCAGTGGATTTACATCCCTCTCGCCAGTGTATTTACATCCCCCTCTCCAGTGTATTTACATCCCTCTCGCCAGTGTATTTACATCCCTCGCCCCAGTGTATTTACATCACATTCCCCAGTGTATTTACATTCCTCTCTCCCAGTGTATTTACATCCCTCTCCCCCAGTGTATTTACATCCCTCTCTCCAGTGTATTTACATCCCTCTCCCCAGTGCATTTACATCCCTCTTCCCAATGTATTTCCATCTCGCTCTCCAGTGTATTTACATCCCTCTCCCCAGTGTATTTACATCCCTCTCTCCAGTGTATTTACATCCCTCTCCCCAGTGTATTTACATCCCTCTCCCCAGTGTATTTATATCCCTCTCCCCAGTGCATTTACATCCCTCTTCCCAATGTATTTCCATCTCGCTCTCCAGTGTATTTACATCCCTCTCCCCAGTGTATTTACATCCCTCTCTCCAGTGTATTTACATCCCTCTCCCCAGTGTATTTACATCCCTCTCCCCAGTGTATTTATATCCCTCTCCCCAGTGTATTTACATCACTCTCCCCAGTGTATTTACATCCCTCTCCCCAGTGTATTTACATCCCTCTCCCCAGTATTTATATCCCTCTCCCCAGTGTATTTACATCCCTCTCCCCAGTGTATTTACATCCCTCTCGCCAGTGCATTTACATCCCTCGCCCCAGTGTATTTACATCACATTCCCCAGTGTATTTACATTCCTCTCCCCCAGTGTATTTACATCCCTCTCCCCCAGTGTATTTACATCCCACTCCCCCAGTGTATTATCATCGCTCTCCCCAGTGTATTTACATCACATTCAACAGTATATTTACATCCCTCTCCCCCAGTGTATTTACATCCCTCTCCCCCAGTGTATTTACATCCCCCTCCCCCAGTGTATTTTCATCGCTCTCCCCAGTGTATTTACATCACATTCCCCAGTGTATTTACATCCCTCTTCCCAGGGTATTTACATCACATTCCCCAGTGTATTCACATCTCTCTCTCCAGTGTATTTACATCACATTCCCCAGTGTATTCACATCTCTCTCTCCAGTGTATTTACATCCCTCTCCCGAGTGTATTTACATCCCTCTCCCCAGTGTATTTACATCTCTCTCCCCAGTGTATTTACATCTCTCTCCCCAGTGTATTTACATCTCTCTCCCAAGTGTATTTACATCACACTTCCCAGTGTATTTACATCCCTCTCCCCAGTGTATTTACATCTCGTACTCCAGTGTATTTACATCTCTCTCCCCAGTGTATTTACATCTCTCTCCCCAGTGTATTTACATCTCTCTCCCCAGTGTATTTACATCTCGTACTCCAGTGTATTTACATCTCTCTCCCCATTGTATTTACATCCCTCTCCCCAGTGTATTTACATCCCTCTTCCCAATGTATTTACATCTCGCTCTCCAGTGTATTTACATCCCTCTCCCCAGTGTATTTACATCCCTCTCTCCAGTGTATTTACATCCCTCTCCCCAGTGTATTTACATCCCTCTCTCCAGTGTATTTACATCCCTCTCTCCAGTGTATTTATATCCCTCTCCCCAGTGTATTTACATTCCTCTCCCCAGTGTATTTGCATCCCTCTCTCCAGTGTATTTACATCCCTCTCCCCAGTGTATTTACATCCGTCTCCCCACTGTATTTACATCCCTCTCCCCAGTGTATTCATATCCCTCTCCCAAGTGTATTTACATCACACTCCCCAGTGCATTTACATCCCTCTCCCCAGTGTATTTACATCTCGTACTCCAGTGTATTTACATCTCTCTCCCCAGTGTATTTACATCCCTCTCCCCAGTGTATTTACATCCCTCTTCCCAATGTATTTACATCCCTCTCCCCAGTGTATTTACATCCCTCTACCCAATGTATTTACATCTCGCTCTCCAGTGTATTTACATCCCTCTCCCCAGTGTATTTACATCCCTCTCTCCAGTGTATTTACATCCCTCTCCCCAGTGTATTTACATCCCTCTCCCCAGTGTATTTACATCCCTCTCCCCAGAGCATTTACATCCCTCTCCCCAGTGTATTTACATCTCGTACTCCAGTGTATTTACATCTCTCTCCCCATTGTATTTACATCCCTCTCCCCAGTGTATTTACATCCCTCTCCCCAGTGTATTTACATCCCTCTCCCCAGCGTATTTACATCCCTCTCTCCAGTGTATTTACATCCCTCTCCCCAGTGTATTTACATCCCTCTCCCCAGTGTATTTATATCCCTCTCCCCAGTGTATTTACATCCCTCTCCCCAGTGTATTTACATTCCTCTCCCCCAGTGTATTTACATCCCTCTCCCCAGTGGATTTACATTCCTCTCCCCCAGTGTATTTACATCCCTCTCCCAGTGTATTTACATCCCTCTCCCCAGTGTATTTATATCCCTCTCCCCAGTGTATTTACATCCCTCTCCCCAGTGTATTTACATTCCTCTTCCCCAGTGTATTTACATCCCTCTCCCCAGTGTATTTACATCCCTCTCCCCAGTGTATTTATATCCCTCTCACCAGTGTATTTACATCCCTCTCCCCAGTGTATTTACATCCCTCTCCCCAGTGTATTTACATTCCTCTCCCCCAGTGTATTTACATCCCTCTCCCCAGTGTATTTACATCCCTCTCCCCAGTGTATTTATATCCCTCTCCCCAGTGTATTTACATCCCTCTCCCCAGTGTATTTACATTCCTCTCCCCCAGTGTATTTATATCCCTCTCCCCAGTGTATTTACATCCCTCTCCCCAGTGTATTTACATTCCTCTCCCCCAGTGTATTTACATCACATTCCACAGTATATTTACATCCCTCTCCCCCAGTGTATTTACATCCCTCTCCCCCAGTGTATTTACATCCCCCTCCCCCAGTGTATTTTCATCGCTCTCCCCAGTGTATTTACATCACATTCCCCAGTGTATTTACATCCCTCATCCCAGGGTATTTACATCACATTCCCCAATGTATTCACATCTCTCTCTCCAGTGTATTTACATCACATTCCCCAGTGTATTCACATCTCTCTCTCCAGTGTATTTACATCCCTCTCCCGAGTGTATTTACATCCCTCTCCCCAGTGTATTTACATCTCTCTCCCCAGTGTATTTACATCTCTCTCCCCAGTGTATTTACATCTCTCTCCCAAGTCTATTTACATCACACTCCCCAGTGTATTTACATCCCTCTCCCCAGTGTATTTACATCTCGTACTCCAGTGTATTTACATCTCTCTCCCCAGTGTATTTACATCCCTCTCCCTAGTGTATTTACATCTCGTACTCCAGTGTATTTACATCTCTCTCCCATTGTATTTACATCCCTCTCCCCAGTGTATTTACATCCCTCTTCCCAATGTATTTACATCTCGCTCTCCAGTGCATTTACATCCCTCTCCCCAGTGTATTTACATCCCTCTATCCAATGTATTTACATCTCGCTCTCCAGTGTATTTACATCCCTCTCTCCAGTGTATTTACATCCCTCTCTCCAGTGTATTTATATCCCTCTCCCCAGTGTATTTACATCACATTCCCCAGTGTATTTACATCCCTCTCCCCCAGTGTATTTACATCCCACTCCCCCAGTGTATTATCATCGCTCTCCCCAGTGTATTTACATCACAGTCCACAGTATATTTACATCCCTCTCCCCCAGTGTATTTACATCCCTCTCCCCCAGTGTATTTACATCCCCCTCCCCCAGTGTATTTACATCCCCCTCCCCCAGTGTATTTTCATCGCTCTCCCCAGTGTATTTACATCACATTCCCCAGTGTATTTACATCCCTCATCCCAGGGTATTTACATCACATTCCCCAATGTATTCACATCTCTCTCTCCAGTGTATTTACATCACATTCCCCAGTGTATTCACATCTCTCTCTCCAGTGTATTTACATCCCTCTCCCGAGTGTATTTACATCCCTCTCCCCAGTGTATTTACATCTCTCTCCCCAGTGTATTTACATCTCTCTCCCCAGTGTATTTACATCTCTCTCCCAAGTCTATTTACATCACACTCCCCAGTGTATTTACATCCCTCTCCCCAGTGTATTTACGTCCCTCTCCCTAGTGTATTTACATCTCGTACTCCAGTGTATTTACATCTCTCTCCCATTGTATTTACATCCCTCTCCCCAGTGTATTTACATCCCTCTTCCCAATGTATTTACATCTCGCTCTCCAGTGCATTTACATCCCTCTCCCCAGTGTATTTACATCCCTCTACCCAATGTATTTACATCTCGCTCTCCAGTGTATTTACATCCCTCTCTCCAGTGTATTTACATCCCTCTCCCCAGTGTATTTACATCTCGTACTCCAGTGTATTTACATCTCTCTCCCCAGTGTATTTACATCCCTCTCCCTAGTGTATTTACATCTCGTACTCCAGTGTATTTACATCTCTCTCCCATTGTATTTACATCCCTCTCCCCAGTGTATTTACATCCCTCTTCCCAATGTATTTACATCTCGCTCTCCAGTGCATTTACATCCCTCTCCCCAGTGTATTTACATCCCTCTACCCAATGTATTTACATCTCGCTCTCCAGTGTATTTACATCCCTCTCTCCAGTGTATTTACATCCCTCTCTCCAGTGTATTTATATCCCTCTCCCCAGTGTATTTACATCCCTCTCCCCAGTGTATTTACATCCCTCTCCCCAGTGTATTTACATCCCTCTCCCCAGTGTATTTACATACCTCTCCTCAGTGTATTTACATCCCTCTCCCCAGTGTATTTACATCCCTCTCCCCAGTGTATTTACATCCCACTCCCCAGTGTATTTACAACTCTCTCTCCAGTGTATTTACATCCCTCTCCCCAGTGTATTTACATCCCTCTCCCCAGTGTATTTATATCCCTCTCCCCAGTGTATTTACATTCCTCTCCCCAGTGTATTTACATCCCTTTCTCCAGTGTATTTACATACCTCTCTCCAGTGTATTTATATCCCTCTCCCCAGTGCATTTACATCCCTCTTCCCAATGTATTTACATCTCGCTCTCCAGTGTATTTACATCCCTCTCCCCAGTGTATTTACATCCCTCTGTCCAGTGTATTTACATCACATTCCACAGTATATTTACATCCCTCTCCCCCAGTGTATTTACATCCCTCTCCCCCAGTGTATTTACATCCCCCTCCCCCAGTGTATTTTCATCGCTCTCCCCAGTGTATTGACATCACATTCCCCAGTGTATTTACATCCCTCTTCCCAGGGTATTTACATCACATTCCCCAGTGTATTCACATCTCTCTCTCCAGTGTATTTACATCACATTCCCCAGTGTATTCACATCTCTCTCTCCAGTGCATTTACATCCCTCTCCCGAGTATATTTACATCCCTCTCCCCAGTGTATTTACATCTCTCTCCCCAGTGTATTTACATCTCTCTCCCCAGTGTATTTACATCTCTCTCCCAAGTGTATTTACATCACACTCCCCAGTGTATTTACATCCCTCTCCCCAGTGTATTTACATCTCTCTACCCAGTGTATTTACATCCCTCTCCCCAGTGTATTTACATCTCGTACTCCAGTGTATTTACATCTCTCTCCCCATTGTATTTACATCCCTCTCCCCAGTGTATTTACATCCCTCTTCCCAATGTATTTACATCTCGCTCTCCAGTGTATTTACATCCCTCTCCCCAGTGTATTTACATCCCTCTACCCAATGTATTTACATCCCTCTCTCCAGTGTATTTACATCCCTCTCTCCAGTGTATTTACATCCCTCTCTCCAGTGTATTTACATCCCTCTCTCCAGTGTATTTACATCCCTCTCCCCAGTGCATTTACATCCCTCTTCCCAATGTATTTACATCTCGCTCTCCAGTGTATTTACATCCCTCTCTCCAGTGTATTTATATCCCTCTCCCCAGTGTATTTACATTCCTCTCCCCAGTGTATTTACATCCCTCTCTCCAGTGTATTTACATCCCTCTCTCCAGTGTACTTATATCCCTCTCCCCAGTGCATTTACATCCCTCTTCCCAGTGTATTTACATCTCGCTCTCCAGTGTAATTACATTCCTCTCCCCAGTGTATTTACATCTCGCTCTCCAGTGTATTTACATCCCTCTCCCCAGTGTATTTACATCCCTCTCTCCAGTGTATTTACATCACATTCCACAGTATATTTACATCCCTCTCCCCCAGTGTATTTACATCCCTCTCCCCCAGTGTATTTACATCCCCCTCCCCCAGTGTATTTTCATCGCTCTCCCCAGTGTATTTACATCAGACTCTCCAGTCTATTTACATCAAACTCTCCAGTGTATTTACATCACACTCCCCAGTGTTTTTACATCAAATTCTCCAGTCTATTTACATCACACACTCCAGTCTATTTACATCACACACTCCAGTCTATTTACATCACACACTCCAGTCTATTTACATCAAACTCTCCAGTCTATTTGCATCACACTCCCCAGTGTATTTGCATTAAACTCTCCAGTCTATTTACATCAAACTCTCCAGTGTATTTACAGCAAACTCTCCAGTGAATTTACATCAAACTCTCCTGTCTATTTACATCACACTCTCCAGTCCATAGACATCAAACTCTCCAGACTATTTACATCACACTCTCCTGTCTATTTACATCACACTCTCCAGTCCATAGACATCAAACTCTCCAGACTATTTACATCACACACTCCAGTCTATTTACATCACACACTCCAGTCTATTTACAACAAACTCTCCAGTCTATTTACATCACACTCCCCAGTGTATTTGCAACAAACTCTCCAGTCTATTTACATCAAACTCTCCAGTGTATTTACATCAAACTCTCCAGTCCATTTACATCACACTCTCCTGTCTATTTACATCACACTCTCCAGTCCATAGACATCAAACTCTCCAGACTATTTACATCAAACTCTCCTGTCTATTTACATCACAGTCTCCTGTCTATTTACATCACACTCTCCAGTCCATAGACATCAAACTCTCCAGTCTATTTACATCACAATCTCCAGTCTATTTACATCAAACTCCCCAGTCTATTTACATCGCACTCTCCAGTGTACTTACATCAAACTCCCCAGTGTATTTACATCACTCTCCCCAGTTTATTTACATCAAACTCCCCAGTGTATTTACATCACACTCTCCAGTCTATTTACATCAAACTCCCCAGTGCATTTACATCACACTCTCCAGTCAATTTACATCACACTCCCCAGTGTATTTACATCACACTCCCCAGTGTATTTACATCAAACTCCCCAGTGTATTTACATCACACTCCCCAGTGTTGTTACATCACACTCTCCAGTCTATTTACATCACACTCTCCAGTCTATTTACATCACACTCTCCAATGTATTTACATCAAACCCCCCAGTGTATTTACATCAAACTCCCCAGTGTATTTACATCACACTCTCCAGTCTATTTACATCACACTCCCCAGTGTATTTACATCAAACTCCCCAGTGTATTTACATCAAACTCTCCAGTCTATTTACATCCCTTTCCCCAGTGTATTTACATCCCTCTCTCCAGGGTATTAACATCCCTCTCCCCAGTCTATTTACATCAAACTCTCCAGTCTATTTACATCACACTCTCCAGTGTATTGACATCAAACTCTCCAGTCTATTTCCATCACACACCCCAGTGTATTTACATCAAACTCTCCAGTCTATTTACATCACACTCTCCAGTCTATTTACATCACACTCTCCAGTCTATTTACATCACACTCTCCAGTCTATTTACATCAAACTCTCCAGTGTATTTACATCACACTCTCCAGTCTATTTACATCAAACTCTCCAGTCTATTTACATCACACACTCCAGTCTATTTACATCACACACTCCAGTCTATTTACATCACACACTCCAGTCTATTTACATCACACTCTCCAGTCTATTTACATCACACTCTCCAGTCTATTTACATCAAACTCTCCAGTCTATTTACATCACACACTCCAGTCTATTTACATCACACACTCCAGTCTATTTACATCACACACTCCAGTCTATTTACATCACACACTCCAGTCTATTGACATCAAACACTCCAGTCTATTGACATCAAACACTCCAGTCTATTTACATCACACTCACCAGTCTATTTACATCACACTCCCCAGTGTATTTACATCAAACTCTCCAGTCTATTTACATCAAACTCTCCTGTCTATTTACATCACACTCTCCTGTCTATTTTCATCACACTCTCCTGTCTATTTTCATCACACTCTCCTGTCTATTTCCATCACACTCTCCTGTCTATTTCCATCACACTCTCCTGTCTATTTACATCACACTCTCCAGTCTATTTACATCAAACTCTCCTGTCTATTTACATCACACTCTCCTGTCTATTTACATCACACTCTCCTGTCTATTTACATTACACTCTCCTGTCTATTTACATCACACTCTCCAGTCTATTTACATCACACTCTCCAGTCTATTTACATCACACTCTCCAGTCTATTTACATCACACTCTCCAGTCTATTTACATCACACTCTCCAGTCTATTTACATCACACTCTCCAGTCTATTTACATCACACTCTCCAGTCTATTTACATCACACTCTCCTGTCTATTTACATCACACTCTCCTGTCTATTTACATCACACTCTCCTGTCTATTTACATTACACTCTCCTGTCTATTTACATCACACTCTCCAGTCTATTGACATCAAACTCTCCAGTCTATTTACATCAAACTCTCCTGTCTATTTACATCAAACTCTCCTGTCTATTTACATCAAACTCTCCTGTCTATTTACATCACACTCTCCTGTCTATTTACATCACACTCTCCTGTCTATTTACATCACACTCTCCTGTCTATTTACATCACACTCTCCTATCTATTTACATTACACTCTCCAGTCTATTGACATCACACTCTCCAGTCTATTTACATCACACTCTGCAGTCTATTTACATCAAACTCACCAGTGTATTTACATCAAACTCTCCAGTCTATTTACATCAAACTCTCCTGTCTATTTACATCACACTCTCCAGTGTATTCACATCAAACTCTCCAGTCTATTTACATCAAACTCTCCAGTGTATTTACATCAAACTCTCCTGTCTATTGACATCAAACTCTCCAGACTATTTACATCACACTCTCCAGACTATTTACATCACACTCTCTAGACTATTTACATCACACTCTCCAGTCTATTTACATCACAATCTCCAGTCTATTTACATCAAACACTCCAGTGTATTTACATCAAACTCTCCAGTCTATTTACATCAAACTCTCCAGACTATTTACATCAAACTCTCCAGTCTATTTACATCAAACTCTCCAGTCTATTTACATCAAACTCTCCAGTCAATTTACATCACACTCTCCAGTCTATTTACATCAAACTCCCCAGTGTATTTACATCAAACTCTCCAGTCTATTTACATCATACTCCCCAGTGTATTCACATCAAACTCTCCAGTCTATTTACATCAAAATCTCCAGTCTATTTACATCACACTCCCCAGTGTATTTACATCAAACTGTCCAGTCTATTTACATCACACTCCCCAGTGTATTTACATCAAACTCTCTAGTCTATTTACATCAAAGTCGCCAGTGTATTTACATCAAACTCTCCAGTCTATTTACATCACACTCCCCAGTGCATTTACATCAAACTCTCCAGTCTATTTACATCAAACTCTCCAGTCTATTTACATCACACTCCCCAGTGTATTTACATCAAACTCTCCAGTCTATTTACATCACACTCCCCAGTGTATTTACATCAAACTCTCTAGTCTATTTACATCACACTCCCCAGTGCATTTACATCAAACTCTCCAGTGTATTTCCATCAAACTCTCCAGTCTATTTACATCACACTCCCCAGTGCATTTACATCAAACTCTCCAGTCTATTTACATCAAACTCTCCAGTCTATTTACATCAAACTCTCCAGTGTATTTTCATCAAACTCTCCAGTGTATTTTCATCAAACTCTCCAGTGTATTTACATCAAACTCCCCAGTGTATTTACATCACACTCCCCAGTGTATTTACATCAAACTCCCCAGTCTACTTCCATCACACTCCCCAGTGTATTTACATCAAACTCCCCAGTGTATTTACATCACTCTCCCCAGTTTATTTACATCAAACTCCCCAGTGTATTAACATCACACTCTCCAGTCTATTTACATCACACTCCCCAGTGTATTTCCATCACACACCCCAGTGTATTTACATCAAACTCTCCAGTCTATTTACATCACACTCTCCAGTCTATTTACATCACACTCTCCAGTCTATTTACATCACACTCTCCTGTCTATTTACATCACACTCTCCAGTCTATTTACATCAAACTCTCCAGTGTATTTACATCACACTCCCCAGTGTATTTACATCAAACTCTCCAGTCTATTTACATCACACACTCCAGTCTATTTACATCACACTCTCCAGTCTATTTACATCACACTCTCCAGTCTATTTACATCACACTCTCCAGTCTATTTACATCAAACTCTCCAGTGTATTTACATCACACTCCCCAGTTTATTTACATCAAACTCTCCAGTCTATTTACATCACACACTCCAGTCTATTTACATCACACACTCCAGTCTATTTAAATCACACACTCCAGTCTATTTACATCAAACACTCCAGTCTACTTACATCACACTCACCGGTCTATTTACATCACACTCTCCAGTCTATTTACATCACACTCTCCAATGTATTTACATCAAACTCTCCAGTCTATTTCCATCACACACCCCTGTGTATTTCCATCAAACTCTCCAGTCTATTTACATCACACTCTCCAGTCTATTTACATCACACTCTCCAGTCTATTTACATCACACTCTCCAGTCTATTTACATCACACTCTCCAGTCTATTTACATGACACTCTCCAGTCTATTTACATCAAACTCTCCAGTGTATTTACATCACACTCCCTAGTGTATTTACATCAAACTCTCCAGTCTATTTACATCACACACTCCAGTCTATTTACATCACACTCTCCAGTCCATTTACATCACACTCTCCAGTCTATTTACATCAAACTCTCCAGTCTATTTACATCACACTCCCCAGTGTATTTACATCAAACTCTCCAGGCTATTTACATCACACACTCCAGTCTATTTACATCACACACTCCAGTCTATTTACATCAAACACTCCAGTCTATTTACATCAAACACTCCAGTCTATTTACATCAAACACTCCAGTCTATTTACATCAAACACTCCAGTCTATTTACATCAAACACTCCAGTCTATTTACATCACACTCACCAGTCTATTTACATCACACTCTCCAGTCTATTTACATCACACACTCCAGTCTATTTACATCACACACTCCAGTCTATTTACATCAAAATCTCCAGTCTATTGACATCACACTCCCCAGTGTATTTACATCAAACTCGCCAGTGTATTTCCATCAAACCCTCCAGTCTATTTACATCACACTCCCCAGTGTATTTACATCAAACTCTCCAGTCTATTTACATCAAATTCTCCAGTGTATTTGCATCAAACTCTCCAGTCTATTTACATCACACTCTCCAGTCTATTGACATCAAACTCTCTAGTCTATTTACATCACACTCTCCAGTCTATTTACATCACAATCTCCAGTCTATTTACATCAAACTCTCCAATGTATTTACATCAAACTCTCCAGTCTATTTACATCACACTACCCAGTCTATTTACATCACACTTCCCAGTGTATTTACATCAAACTCTCCAGTCTATTTACATCAAACTCTCCAGTCTATTTACATCAAACTCTCCTGTCTATTTACATCACACTCTCCTGTCTATTTACATCACACTCTCCTGTCTATTTACATTACACTCTCCTGTCTATTTACATTACACTCTCCTGTCTATTTGCATTACACTCTCCTGTCTATTTGCATTACACTCTCCTGTCTATTTACATCACACTCTCCAGTCTATTGACATCAAACTCTCCAGTCTATTTACATCACACTCTCCAGTCTATTTACATCACACTCTCCAGTCTATTTACATCACACTCTCCAGTCTATTTACATCAAACTCTCCAGTGTATTTACATCACACTCCCCAGTGTATTTACATCAAACTCTCCTGTCTATTTACATTACACTCTCCAGTCTATTTACATCACACTCTCCAGTCTATTTACATCAAACTCTCCAGTGTATTTACATCACACTCTCCAGTGTATTTACATCACACTCCCCAGTGTATTTACATCAAACTCTCCAGTCTATTTACATCACACACTCCAGTCTATTTACATCAAACACTCCAGTCTATTTACATCACACTCACCAGTCTATTTACATCACACTCTCCAGTCTATTTACATCACACTCCCCAGTCTATTTACATCACACTCCCCAGTCTATTTACATCAAACTCTCCAGTCTATTTACATCACACACTCCAGTCTATTTACATCACACACTCCAGTCTATTTACATCAAAATCTCCAGTCTATTTACATCACACTCCCCAGTGTATTTACATCAAACTGTCCAGTCTATTTACATCACAATCCACAGTGTATTTACATCAAACTCTCTAGTCTATTTACATCAAACTCGCCAGTGTATTTCCATCAAACCCTCCAGTCTATTTACATCACACTCCCCAGTGTATTTACATCAAACTCTCCAGTCTATTTACATCAAACTCTCCAGTGTATTTGCATCAAACTCTCCAGTCTATTTACATCACACTCTCCAGTCTATTGACATCAAACTCTCTAGTCTATTTACATCACACTCTCCAGTCTATTTACATCACAATCTCCAGTCTATTTACATCAAACTCTCCAATGTATTTACATCAAACTCTCCAATGTATTTACATCAAACTCTCCAGTATATTTACATCACACTCCCCAGTCTATTTACATCACACTTCCCAGTGTATTTACATCAAACTCTCCAGTCTATTTACATCAAACTCTCCAGTCTATTTACATCAAACTCTCCAGTCTATTTACATCAAACTCTCCAGTGTATTTACATCAAACTCTCCAGTCTATTTACATCAAACTCTCCAGACTATTTACATCAAACTCTCCAGACTATTTACATCAAACTCTCCTGTCTATTTACATCACACTCTCCAGTCTATTGACATCAAACCCTCCAGTCTATTTACATCACACTCTCAAGTCTATTTACATCACACTCCCCAGTGTATTTACATCACACTCTCCAGTCTATTGACATCAAACCCTCCAGTCTATTTACATCACACTCTCCAGTCTATTTACATCACAATCTCCAGTCTATTTACATCAAACTCTCCAGTCTATTTACATCAAACTCTCCAGTCTATTTACATCAAACTCTCCAGTCTATTTACATCAAACTCTCCAGTCTATTTACATCAAACTCTCCAGACTATTTACATCAAACTCTCCAGACTATTTACATCAAACTCTCCAGACTATTTACATCAAACTCTCCAGACTATTTACATCAAACTCTCCAGTCTATTTACATCAAACTCTCCAGTCTATTTACATCACACTCTCCAGTCTATTTACATCACACTCTCCAGTCTATTTACATCACACTCTCCAGTCTATTTACATCACACTCTCCAGTCTATTTACATCAAACTCTCCAGTGTATTTACATCAAACACTCCAGTCTATTTGCATCACACTCTCCAGTCTATTTACATCAAACTCTCCAGTCTATTAACATCAAACTCTCCAGTCTATTTACATCACACTCTCCAGTCTATTTACATCACACTCACCAGTGTATTTACATCAAACTGTCCAGTCTATTTACATCACACTCCCCAGTGTATTTACATCAAACTCTCCAGTCTATTTACATCATACTCCCCAGTGTATTCACATCAAACTCTCCAGTCTATTTACATCAAAATCTCCAGTCTATTTACATCACACTCCCCAGTGTATTTACATCAAACTGTCCAGTCTATTTACATCACAATCCCCAGTGTATTTACATCAAACTCTCTAGTCTATTTACATCAAACTCGCCAGTGTATTTTCATCAAACCCTCCAGTCTATTTACATCACACTCCCCAGTGTATTTACATCAAACTCTCCAGTCTATTTACATCAAACTCTCCAGTGTATTTGCATCAAACTCTCCAGTCTATTTACATCACACTCTCCAGTCTATTGACATCAAACTCTCTCGTCTATTTACATCAAACTCTCCAATGTATTTACATCAAACTCTCCAGTCTATTTACATCACACTCTCCAGTCTATTTACATCACACTCTCCAGACAATTTACATCAAACTCTCCAGTCTATTTACATCAAACTCTCCAGTCTATTTACATCACACTCTCCAGTCTATTTACATCACACTCTCCAGTCTATTTACATCAAACTCTCCAGTCTATTTACATCAAACTCTCCAGTCTATTTACATCAAACTCTCCGGTGTATTTACATCACACTCCCCAGTGTATTTACATCAAACTCTCCAGTCTATTTACATCACACACTCCAGTCTATTTACATCACACACTCCAGTCTATTTACATCAAACACTCCAGTCTATTTACATCACACTCACCAGTCTATTTACATCACACTCTCCAGTCTATTTACATCACACACTCCAGTCTATTTACATCAAAATCTCCAGTCTATTTACATCACACTCCCCAGTGTATTTACATCAAACTGTCCAGTCTATTTACATCACAATCCCCAGTGTATTTACATCAAACTCTCTAGTCTATTTACATCAAACTCGCCAGTGTATTTCCATCAAACCCTCCAGTCTATTTACATCACACTCCCCAGTGTATTTACATCAAACTCTCCAGTCTATTTACATCAAACTCTCCAGTGTATTTGCATCAAACTCTCCAGTCTATTTACATCACACTCTCCAGTCTATTGACATCAAACTCTCTAGTCTATTTACATCACACTCTCCAGTCTATTTACATCACAATCTCCAGTCTATTTACATCAAACTCTCCAATGTATTTACATCAAACTCTCCAATGTATTTACATCAAACTCTCCAGTCTATTTACATCACACTCCCCAGTGTATTTACATCAAACTCCCCAGTCTATTTACATCAAACTCTCCAGTCTATTTACATCAAACTCTCCTGTCTATTTACATCACACTCTCCTGTCTATTTACATCACACTCTCCTGTCTATTTACATCACACTCTCCTGTCTATTTACATCACACTCTCCTGTCTATTTACATTACACTCTCCTGTCTATTTACATTACACTCTCCTGTCTATTTGCATTACACTCTCCTGTCTATTTACATCACACTCTCCTGTCTATTTACATCACACTCTCCAGTCTATTGACATCAAACTCTCCAGTCTATTTACATCACACTCTCCAGTCTATTTACATCACAATCTCCAGTCTATTGACATCACACTCCCCAGTGTATTTACATCAAACTCGCCAGTGTATTTCCATCAAACCCTCCAGTCTATTTACATCACACTCCCCAGTGTATTTACATCAAACTCTCCAGTCTATTTACATCAAATTCTCCAGTGTATTTGCATCAAACTCTCCAGTCTATTTACATCACACTCTCCAGTCTATTGACATCAAACTCTCTAGTCTATTTACATCACACTCTCCAGTCTATTTACATCACAATCTCCAGTCTATTTACATCAAACTCTCCAATGTATTTACATCAAACTCTCCAGTCTATTTACATCACACTACCCAGTCTATTTACATCACACTTCCCAGTGTATTTACATCAAACTCTCCAGTCTATTTACATCAAACTCTCCAGTCTATTTACATCAAACTCTCCTGTCTATTTACATCACACTCTCCTGTCTATTTACATCACACTCTCCTGTCTATTTACATTACACTCTCCTGTCTATTTACATTACACTCTCCTGTCTATTTGCATTACACTCTCCTGTCTATTTGCATTACACTCTCCTGTCTATTTACATCACACTCTCCAGTCTATTGACATCAAACTCTCCAGTCTATTTACATCACACTCTCCAGTCTATTTACATCACACTGTCCAGTGTATTTACATCACACTCTCCAGTCTATTTACATCAAACTCTCCAGTGTATTTACATCACACTCCCCAGTGTATTTACATCAAACTCTCCTGTCTATTTACATTACACTCTCCAGTCTATTTACATCACACTCTCCAGTCTATTTACATCAAACTCTCCAGTGTATTTACATCACACTCTCCAGTGTATTTACATCACACTCCCCAGTGTATTTACATCAAACTCTCCAGTCTATTTACATCACACACTCCAGTCTATTTACATCAAACACTCCAGTCTATTTACATCACACTCACCAGTCTATTTACATCACACTCTCCAGTCTATTTACATCACACTCCCCAGTCTATTTACATCACACTCCCCAGTCTATTTACATCAAACTCTCCAGTCTATTTACATCACACACTCCAGTCTATTTACATCACACACTCCAGTCTATTTACATCACACACTCCAGTCTATTTACATCACACACTCCAGTCTATTTACATCAAAATCTCCAGTCTATTTACATCACACTCCCCAGTGTATTTACATCAAACTGTCCAGTCTATTTACATCACAATCCACAGTGTATTTACATCAAACTCTCTAGTCTATTTACATCAAACTCGCCAGTGTATTTCCATCAAACCCTCCAGTCTATTTACATCACACTCCCCAGTGTATTTACATCAAACTCTCCAGTCTATTTACATCAAACTCTCCAGTGTATTTGCATCAAACTCTCCAGTCTATTTACATCACACTCTCCAGTCTATTGACATCAAACTCTCTAGTCTATTTACATCACACTCTCCAGTCTATTTACATCACAATCTCCAGTCTATTTACATCAAACTCTCCAATGTATTTACATCAAACTCTCCAATGTATTTACATCAAACTCTCCAGTATATTTACATCACACTCCCCAGTCTATTTACATCACACTTCCCAGTGTATTTACATCAAACTCTCCAGTCTATTTACATCAAACTCTCCAGTCTATTTACATCAAACTCTCCAGTCTATTTACATCAAACTCTCCAGTGTATTTACATCAAACTCTCCAGTCTATTTACATCAAACTCTCCAGACTATTTACATCAAACTCTCCAGACTATTTACATCAAACTCTCCTGTCTATTTACATCACACTCTCCAGTCTATTGACATCAAACCCTCCAGTCTATTTACATCACACTCTCAAGTCTATTTACATCACACTCCCCAGTGTATTTACATCACACTCTCCAGTCTATTGACATCAAACCCTCCAGTCTATTTACATCACACTCTCCAGTCTATTTACATCACAATCTCCAGTCTATTTACATCAAACTCTCCAGTCTATTTACATCAAACTCTCCAGTCTATTTACATCAAACTCTCCAGTCTATTTACATCAAACTCTCCAGTCTATTTACATCAAACTCTCCAGACTATTTACATCAAACTCTCCAGACTATTTACATCAAACTCTCCAGACTATTTACATCAAACTCTCCAGACTATTTACATCAAACTCTCCAGTCTATTTACATCAAACTCTCCAGTCTATTTACATCACACTCTCCAGTCTATTTACATCACACTCTCCAGTCTATTTACATCACACTCTCCAGTCTATTTACATCACACTCTCCAGTCTATTTACATCAAACTCTCCAGTGTATTTACATCAAACACTCCAGTCTATTTGCATCACACTCTCCAGTCTATTTACATCAAACTCTCCAGTCTATTAACATCAAACTCTCCAGTCTATTTACATCACACTCTCCAGTCTATTTACATCACACTCACCAGTGTATTTACATCAAACTGTCCAGTCTATTTACATCACACTCCCCAGTGTATTTACATCAAACTCTCCAGTCTATTTACATCATACTCCCCAGTGTATTCACATCAAACTCTCCAGTCTATTTACATCAAAATCTCCAGTCTATTTACATCACACTCCCCAGTGTATTTACATCAAACTGTCCAGTCTATTTACATCACAATCCCCAGTGTATTTACATCAAACTCTCTAGTCTATTTACATCAAACTCGCCAGTGTATTTTCATCAAACCCTCCAGTCTATTTACATCACACTCCCCAGTGTATTTACATCAAACTCTCCAGTCTATTTACATCAAACTCTCCAGTGTATTTGCATCAAACTCTCCAGTCTATTTACATCACACTCTCCAGTCTATTGACATCAAACTCTCTCGTCTATTTACATCAAACTCTCCAATGTATTTACATCAAACTCTCCAGTCTATTTACATCACACTCTCCAGTCTATTTACATCACACTCTCCAGACAATTTACATCAAACTCTCCAGTCTATTTACATCAAACTCTCCAGTCTATTTACATCACACTCTCCAGTCTATTTACATCACACTCTCCAGTCTATTTACATCAAACTCTCCAGTCTATTTACATCAAACTCTCCAGTCTATTTACATCAAACTCTCCGGTGTATTTACATCACACTCCCCAGTGTATTTACATCAAACTCTCCAGTCTATTTACATCACACACTCCAGTCTATTTACATCACACACTCCAGTCTATTTACATCAAACACTCCAGTCTATTTACATCACACTCACCAGTCTATTTACATCACACTCTCCAGTCTATTTACATCACACACTCCAGTCTATTTACATCAAAATCTCCAGTCTATTTACATCACACTCCCCAGTGTATTTACATCAAACTGTCCAGTCTATTTACATCACAATCCCCAGTGTATTTACATCAAACTCTCTAGTCTATTTACATCAAACTCGCCAGTGTATTTCCATCAAACCCTCCAGTCTATTTACATCACACTCCCCAGTGTATTTACATCAAACTCTCCAGTCTATTTACATCAAACTCTCCAGTGTATTTGCATCAAACTCTCCAGTCTATTTACATCACACTCTCCAGTCTATTGACATCAAACTCTCTAGTCTATTTACATCACACTCTCCAGTCTATTTACATCACAATCTCCAGTCTATTTACATCAAACTCTCCAATGTATTTACATCAAACTCTCCAATGTATTTACATCAAACTCTCCAGTCTATTTACATCACACTCCCCAGTGTATTTACATCAAACTCCCCAGTCTATTTACATCAAACTCTCCAGTCTATTTACATCAAACTCTCCTGTCTATTTACATCAGACTCTCCTGTCTATTTACATCACACTCTCCTGTCTATTTACATCACACTCTCCTGTCTATTTACATCACACTCTCCTGTCTATTTACATTACACTCTCCTGTCTATTTACATTACACTCTCCTGTCTATTTGCATTACACTCTCCTGTCTATTTACATCACACTCTCCTGTCTATTTACATCACACTCTCCAGTCTATTGACATCAAACTCTCCAGTCTATTTACATCACACTCTCCAGTCTATTTACATCACAATCTCCAGTCTATTTACATCACACTCTCCAGTGTATTTACATCACACTCTCCAGTGTATTTACATCACACTCTCCAGTCTATTTACATCAAACTCTCCAGTGTATTTACATCACACTCCCCAGTGTATTTACATCAAACTCTCCTGTCTATTTACATTACACTCTCCAGTCTATTTACATCACACTCTGCAGTCTATTTACATCAAACTCTCCAGTGTATTTACATCACACTCTCCAGTCTATTTACATCACACTCTCCAGTCTATTTACATCAAACTCTCCAGTCTATTTACATCACACTCTCCAGTCTATTTACATCACACTCTCCAGTCTATTTACATCACACTCTCCAGTCTATTTACATCAAACTCTCCACTCTATTTACATCAAACTCTCCAGTCTATTTACATCACACTCTCCAGTCTATTTACATCACACTCTCCAGTCTATTTACATCAAACTGTCCAGTGTATTTACATCAAACTCTCCAGTGTATTTACATCAAACTCTCCAATCTATTTGCATCAAACTCTCCAATCTATTTACATCAAACTCTCCAGTCTATTTACATCACACTCCCCAGTGTATTTACATCAAACTCTCCAGTCTAATTACATCACAGTCCCCAGTGCATTTACATCAAACTCTCCAGTCTATTTACATCATACTCTCCAGTCTATTTACATCAAACTCTCCAGTCTATTTACATCAAACTCTCCAGTCTATTTACATCAAACTCTCCAGTCTATTTACATCAAACTCTCCAGTCTATTTACATCAAACTCTCCAGTCTATTTACATCAAACTCTCCAGTCTATTTACATCACACTCTCCAGTCTATTTACATCACACTCCCCAGTGTATTTACATCAAACTTTCCAGTCTATTTACATCAAACTCTCCAGTCTATTTACATCACACTCTCCAGTCTATTTACATCACACTCCCCAGTGTATTTACATCAAACTCTCCAGTCTATTTACATCAAACTCTCCAGTGTATTTACATCACACTCTCATGTCTATTTACTTCACACTCTCCAGTCTATTTACATCACACTCTCCTGTCTATTTACATCACACTCTCCAGTCTATTGACATCAAACTCTCCTGTCTATTTACATCACACTCTCCTGTCTATTTACATCACACTCTCCAGTCTATTGACATCAAACTCTCTAGACTATTTACATCACACTCTCCAGTCTATTTACATCAAACTCTCCAGTGTATTTACATCACACTCTCATGTCTATTTACTTCACACTCTCCAGTCTATTTACATCACACTCTCCTGTCTATTTACATCACACTCTCCTGTCTATTTACATCACAC
The DNA here is from genome assembly GCF_036365525.1 of Heterodontus francisci. Taxonomy (NCBI): domain Eukaryota; kingdom Metazoa; phylum Chordata; class Chondrichthyes; order Heterodontiformes; family Heterodontidae; genus Heterodontus; species Heterodontus francisci. The sequence goes on from NC_090395.1 coordinate 17,743,702, forward strand.
TCTCCAGTCTATTGACATCAAACTGTCTAGACTATTTACCATACAATCTCCAGTCTATTTACATCACACTCCCCAGTGTATTTACATCAAACTGTCCAGTCTATTTACATCACAATCCCCAGTGTATTTACATCAAACTCTCTAGTCTATTTACATCAAACTCGCCAGTGTATTTCCATCAAACCCTCCAGTCTATTTACATCACACTCCCCAGTGTATTTACATCAAACTCTCCAGTCTATTTACATCAAACTCTCCAGTGTATTTGCATCAAACTCTCCAGTCTATTTACATCACACTCTCCAGTCTATTGACATCAAACTCTCTAGTCTATTTACATCACACTCTCCAGTCTATTTACATCACAATCTCCAGTCTATTTACATCACAATCTCCAGTCTATTTACATCAAACTCTCCAATGTATTTACATCAAACTCTCCAGTCTATTTACATCACACTCTCCAGTCTATTTACATCACACTCTCCAGACAATTTACATCAAACTCTCCAGTCTATTTACATCAAACTCTCCAGTCTATTTACATCAAACTCTCCAGTCTATTTACATCAAACTCTCCAGTCTATTTACATCACACTCTCCAGTCTATTTACATCACACTCTGCAGTCTATTTACATCAAACTCTCCACTCTATTTACATCAAACTCTCCAGTCTATTTACATCACACTCTCCAGTCTATTTACATCACACTCTCCAGTCTATTTACATCAAACTGTCCAGTGTATTTACATCAAACTCTCCAGTGTATTTACATCAAACTCTCCAATCTATTTGCATCAAACTCTCCAGTCTATTTACATCAAACTCTCCAGTCTATTTACATCACACTCCCCAGTGTATTTACATCAAACTCTCCAGTCTAATTACATCACAGTCCCCAGTGCATTTACATCAAACTCTCCAGTCTATTTACATCATACTCTCCAGTCTATTTACATCAAACTCTCCAGTCTATTTACATCAAACTCTCCAGTCTATTTACATCAAACTCTCCAGTCTATTTACATCAAACTCTCCAGTCTATTTACATCAAACTCTCCAGTCTATTTACATCAAACTCTCCAGTCTATTTACATCACACTCTCCAGTCTATTTACATCACACTCCCCAGTGTATTTACATCAAACTTTCCAGTCTATTTACATCAAACTCTCCAGTCTATTTACATCACACTCTCCAGTCTATTTACATCACACTCCCCAGTGTATTTACATCAAACTCTCCAGTCTATTTACATCAAACTCTCCAGTGTATTTACATCACACTCTCATGTCTATTTACTTCACACTCTCCAGTCTATTTACATCACACTCTCCTGTCTATTTACATCACACTCTCCAGTCTATTGACATCAAACTCTCCTGTCTATTTACATCACACTCTCCTGTCTATTTACATCACACTCTCCAGTCTATTGACATCAAACTCTCTAGACTATTTACATCACACTCTCCAGTCTATTTACATCAAACTCTCCAGTGTATTTACATCACACTCTCATGTCTATTTACTTCACACTCTCCAGTCTATTTACATCACACTCTCCTGTCTATTTACATCACACTCTCCTGTCTATTTACATCACACTCTCCAGTCTATTGACATCAAACTGTCTAGACTATTTACCATACAATCTCCAGTCTATTTACATCAAACTCTCCAGTGTATTTACATCAAACTCTCCAGTCTATTTACATCAAACTCTCCAGACTATTTACATCAAACTCTCCAGTCTATTTACATCAAACTCTCCAGTCTATTTACATCACACGCTCCAGTCTATTTACATCAAACTCACCAATGTATTTACATCAAACTCTCCAGTCTATTTACATCAAACTCTCCAGACTATTTACATCAAACTCTCCAGTCTATTTACATCAAACTCTCCAGTCTATTTACATCACACTCTCCAGTCTATTTACATCAAACTCACCAGTGTATTTACATCAAACTCACCAGTGTATTTATATCAAACTCTCCAGTCTATTTACATCACACTCCCCAGTGTATTTACATCAAACTCTCCAGTCTATTTACATCATACTCCCCAGTGTATTCACATCAAACTCTCCAGTCTATTTACATCAAAATCTCCAGTCTATTTACATCACACTCCCCAGTGTATTTACATCAAACTGTCCAGTCTATTTACATCACACTCCCCAGTGTATTTACATCAAACTCTCTAGTCTACTTACATCAAACTCGCCAGTGTATTTCCATCAAACTCTCCAGTGTATTTACATCAAACTCTCCAGTCTATTTACATCAAACTCTCCAGTCTATTTACATCAAACGCTCCAGTGTATTTGCATCAAACTCCCCAGTGTATTTACATCACACTCTCCAGTCTATTTACATCAAACTCCCCAGTGTATTTACATCAAACTCCCCAGTGTATTTACATCAAACTCCCCAGTGTATTTACATCACACTCTCCAGTCTATTTACACCACACTCCCCAGTGTATTTACATCAAACTCCCCAGTGTATTTACATCAACCTCTCCAGTCTATTTACATCCCTTTCCCCAGTGTATTTACATCCCTCTCTCCAGGGTATTAACATCCCTCTCCCCAGTCTATTTACATCAAACACTCCAGTCCATTTACATCACACTCTCCAGTGTATTTACATCACACTCTCCAGTGTATTTACATCAAACTCTCCAGTCTATTTCCATCACACACCCCAGTGTATTTACATCAAACTCTCCAGTCTATTTACATCACACACTCCAGTCTATTTACATCACACACTCCAGTCTATTTACATCAAACTCTCCAGTCTATTTACATCAAACTCTCCAGTCTATTTACATCACACTCCCCAGTCTATTTACATCACACTCCCCAGTGTATTTACATCAAACTCTCCAGTCTATTTACATCAAACTCTCCAGTCTATTTACATCAAACTCTCCAGTCTATTTACATCAAACTCTCCTGTCTATTTACATCACACTCCCCAGTCTATTTACATCACACTCTCCAGTCTATTTACATCAAACTCTCCAGTCTATTTACATCAAACTTTCCAGTCTATTTACATCAAACTCTCCTGACTATTTACATCAAACTCTCCAGTCTATTTACATCAAACTCTCCAGTCTATTGACATCACACTCCCCAGTGTATTTACATCAAACTCTCCAGTCTATTGACATCAAACTCTCCAGTGTATTTGCATAAAACTCTCCAGTCTATTTACATCACACTCCCCAGTGTATTTGCATCAAACTCTCCAGTCTATTGACATCAAACTCTCCGGTGTATTTGCATCAAACTCTCCAGTCTATTTACATCACACTCTCCAGTCTATTGACATCAAACTCTCCAGTCTATTTACATCACACTCTCCAGTCTATTTACATCACAATCTCCAGTCTATTTACATCACAATCTCCAGTCTATTTACATCAAACTCTCCAGTCTATTTACATCACACTCTCAAGTCTATTTACATCACACTCTCAAGTCTATTTACATCACACTCCCCAGTGTATTTACATCAAACTCTCCAGTCTATTTACATCAAACTCTCCAGTCTATTTACATCACACTCTCCAGTCTATTTACATCACACTCTCCAGTGTATTTACATCACACTCCCCAGTGTATTTACATCAAACTCTCCAGTCTATTTACATCACACACTCCAGTCTATTTACATCACACACTCCAGTCTATTTACATCAAACTCTCCAGTCTATTTACATCAAACTCTCCAGTCTATTTACATCACAGTCCCCAGTCTATTTACATCACACTCCCCAGTGTATTTACATCAAACTCTCCAGTCTATTTACATCAAACTCTCCAGTCTATTTACATCAAACTCTCCAGTCTATTTACATCAAACTCTCCTGTCTATTTACATCACACTCCCCAGTCTATTTACATCACACTCTCCAGTCTATTTACATCAAACTCTCCAGTCTATTTACATCAAACTTTCCAGTCTATTTACATCAAACTCTCCTGACTATTTACATCAAACTCTCCAGTCTATTTACATCAAACTCTCCAGTCTATTGACATCACACTCCCCAGTGTATTTACATCAAACTCTCCAGTCTATTGACATCAAACTCTCCAGTGTATTTGCATAAAACTCTCCAGTCTATTTACATCACACTCCCCAGTGTATTTCCATCAAACTCTCCAGTCTATTGACATCAAACTCTCCGGTGTATTTGCATCAAACTCTCCAGTCTATTTACATCACACTCTCCAGTCTATTGACATCAAACTCTCCAGTCTATTTACATCACACTCTCCAGTCTATTTACATCACAATCTCCAGTCTATTTACATCACAATCTCCAGTCTATTTACATCAAACTCTCCAGTCTATTTACATCACACTCTCAAGTCTATTTACATCACACTCTCAAGTCTATTTACATCACACTCCCCAGTGTATTTACATCAAACTCTCCAGTCTATTTACATCAAACTCTCCAGTCTATTTACATCAAACTCTCCAGTCTATTTACATCACACTCTCCAGTCTATTTACATCACACTCTCCAGTGTATTTACATCATACTCCCCAGTCTATTTACATCAAACTCTCCAGTCTATTTACATCAAACTCTCCAGTCTATTTACATCAAACTCTCCAGTCTATTTACATCAAACTCTCCAGTCTATTTACATCAAACTCTCCAGTCTATTTACATCATACTCCCCAGTGTATTTACATCAAACTCTCCAGTCTATTTACATCAAACTTTCCAGTCTATTTACATCAAACTCTCCAGTCTATTTACATCAAACTCTCCAGTCTATTTACATCAAACTCTCCAGTCTATTTACATCAAACTCTCCAGTCCATTGACATCAAACTCTCCAGTGTATTTGCATCAAACTCTCCAGTCTATTTACATCACACTCTCCAGTCTATTGACATCAAACTCTCCAGTCTATTTACATCACACTCTCCAGTCTATTTACATCAAACTCTCCAGTCTATTTACATCAAACTCTCCAGACAATTTACATCAAACTCTCCAGTCTATTTAAATCAAACTCTCCAGTCTATTTACATCACACTCTCCAGTCTGTTTACATCACACTCTCCAGTCTCTTTACATCAAACTCTCCAGTGTATTTACATCAAACTCTCCTGTCTATTTACATCACACTCCCCAGTGTATTTACATCAAACTCTCCAGTCTATTTACATCATACTCCCCAGTGTATTCACATCAAACTCTCCAGTCTATTTACATCAAAATCTCCAGTCTATTTACATCACACTCCCCAGTGTATTTACATCAAACTGTCCAGTCTATTTACATCACACTCCCCAGTGTATTTACATCAAACTCTCTAGTCTACTTACATCAAACTCGCCAGTGTATTTCCATCAAACTCTCCAGTGTATTTACATCAAACTCTCCAGTGTATTTACATCAAACTCTCCAGTCTATTTACATCAAACTCTCCAGTCTATTTACATCAAACTCTCCAGTCTATTTACATCAAACGCTCCAGTGTATTTGCATCAAACTCCCCAGTGTATTTACATCACACTCTCCAGTCTATTTACATCAAACTCCCCAGTGTATTTACATCAAACTCCCCAGTGTATTTACATCAAACTCCCCAGTGTATTTACATCAAACTCCCCAGTGTATTTACATCACACTCTCCAGTCTATTTACACCACACTCCCCAGTGTATTTACATCAAACTCCCCAGTGTATTTACATCAACCTCTCCAGTCTATTTACATCCCTTTCCCCAGTGTATTTACATCCCTCTCTCCAGGGTATTAACATCCCTCTCCCCAGTCTATTTACATCAAACACTCCAGTCCATTTACATCACACTCTCCAGTGTATTTACATCAAACTCTCCAGTCTATTTACATCAAACTCTCCAGTCTATTTACATCAAACTCTCCAGTCTATTTACATCACACTCTCCAGTCTATTTACATCACACTCTCCAGTCTATTTACATCAAACTCTCCAGTGTATTTACATCACACTCCCCAGTGTATTTACATCAAACTCTCCAGTCTATTTACATCACACACTCCAGTCTATTTACATCACACACTCCAGTCTATTTACATCAAACTCTCCAGTCTATTTACATCAAATTCTCCAGTCTATTTACATCACACTCCCCAGTCTATTTACATCACACTCCCCAGTGTATTTACATCAAACTCTCCAGTCTATTTACATCCCTTTCCCCAGTGTATTTACATCCCTCTCTCCAGGGTATTAACATCCCTCTCCCCAGTCTATTTACATCAAACACTCCAGTCCATTTACATCACACTCTCCAGTGTATTTACATCACACACCCCAGTGTATTTACATCAAACTCTCCAGTCTATTTACATCAAACTCTCCAGTCTATTTACATCAAACTCTCCAGTCTATTTACATCACACTCTCCAGTCTATTTACATCACACTCTCCAGTCTATTTACATCACACTCTCCAGTCTATTTACATCAAACTCTCCAGTGTATTTACATCACACTCCCCAGTGTATTTACATCAAACTCTCCAGTCTATTTACATCACACACTCCAGTCTATTTACATCACACACTCCAGTCTATTTACATCAAACTCTCCAGTCTATTTACATCAAATTCTCCAGTCTATTTACATCACACTCCCCAGTCTATTTACATCACACTCCCCAGTGTATTTACATCAAACTCTCCAGTCTATTTACATCAAACTCTCCAGTCTATTTACATCAAACTCTCCAGTCTATTTACATCAAACTCTCCTGTCTATTTACATCACACTCCCCAGTCTATTTACATCACACTCTCCAGTCTATTTACATCAAACTCTCCAGTCTATTTACATCAAACTTTCCAGTCTATTTACATCAAACTCTCCTGACTGTTTACATCAAACTCTCCAGTCTATTTACATCAAACTCTCCAGTCTATTGACATCACACTCCCCAGTGTATTTACATCAAACTCTCCAGTCTATTGACATCAAACTCTCCAGTCTATTGACATCAAACTCTCCAGTGTATTTGCATAAAACTCTCCAGTCTATTTACATCAAACTCTCCAGTCTATTGACATCAAACTCTCCAGTCTATTTACATCAAACTCTCCAGTCTATTGACATCACACTCCCCAGTGTATTTCCATCAAACTCTCCAGTCTATTGACATCAAACTCTCCGGTGTATTTGCATCAAACTCTCCAGTCTATTTACATCACACTCTCCAGTCTATTGACATCAAACTCTCCAGTCTATTTACATCACACTCTCCAGTCTATTTACATCACAATCTCCAGTCTATTTACATCACAATCTCCAGTCTATTTACATCAAACTCTCCAGTCTATTTACATCACACTCTCAAGTCTATTTACATCACACTCCCCAGTGTATTTACATCAAACTCTCCAGTCTATTTACATCAAACTCTCCAGTCTATTTACATCACACTCTCCAGTCTATTTACATCACACTCTCCAGTGTATTTACATCATACTCCCCAGTGTATTTACATCAAACTCTCCAGTCTATTTACATCAAACTCTCCAGTCTATTTACATCAAACTCTCCAGTCTATTTACATCAAACTCTCCAGTCTATTTACATCAAACTCTCCAGTCTATTTACATCATACTCCCCAGTGTATTTACATCAAACTCTCCAGTCTATTTACATCAAACTTTCCAGTCTATTTACATCAAGCTCTGCAGTCTATTTACATCAAACTCTCCAGTCTATTTACATCAAACTCTCCAGTCCATTGACATCAAACTCTCCAGTGTATTTGCATCAAACTCTCCAGTCTATTTACATCACACTCTCCAGTCTATTGACATCAAACTCTCCAGTCTATTTACATCACACTCTCCAGTCTATTTACATCAAACTCTCCAGACAATCTACATCAAACTCTCCAGTCTATTTAAATCAAACTCTCCAGTCTATTTACATCACACTCTCCAGTCTGTTTACATCACACTCTCCAGTCTCTTTACATCAAACTCTCCAGTGTATTTACATCAAACTCTCCAGTCTATTTACATCAAACTCTGCAGTCTATTTACATCAAACTCTCCAGTCTATTTACATCACAATCTCCAGTCTATTTACATCACAATCTCCAGACTATTTACATCAAACTCTCCAGTCTATTTACATCACACTCTCCAGTCTATTTACATCAAACTCTCCAGTCTATTTACATCAAACTCTCCAGACAATTTACATCAAACTCTCCAGTCTATTTACATCAAACTCTCCAGTCTATTGACATCACACTCTCCAGTCTATTGACATCACACTCTCCAGTCTATTTACATCACACTCTCCAGTCTATTTACATCACACTCTCCAGTCTATTTACATCACACTCTCCAGTCTATTTACATCACACTCTCCAGTCTATTTACATCAAACTCTCCAGTGTATTTACATCAAACTCTCCAGTGTATTTACATCAAACTCTCCAGTCTATTTACATCACACTCTCCAGTCTATTTACATCACACTCCCCAGTGTATTTACATCAAACTCTCCAGTCTAATTACATCACAGTCCCCAGTGTATTTACATCAAACTCTCCAGTGTATTTACATCATACTCCCCAGTGTATTTACACCAAACTCTCCAGTCTATTTACATCAAACTCTCCAGTCTATTTACATCAAACTCTCCAGTCTATTTACATCAAACTCTCCAGTCTATTTACATCAAACTCTCCAGTCTATTTACATCAAACTCTCCAGTCTATTTACATCAAACTCTCCTGTCTATTTACATCACACTCCCCAGTCTATTTACATCACACTCTCCAGTCTATTTACATCAAACTCTCCAGTCTATTTACATCAAACTTTCCAGTCTATTTACATCAAACTCTCCTGACTGTTTACATCAAACTCTCCAGCCTATTTACATCAAACTCTCCAGTCTATTGACATCACACTCCCCAGTGTATTTACATCAAACTCTCCAGTCTATTGACATCAAACTCTCCAGTCTATTGACATCAAACTCTCCAGTGTATTTGCATAAAACTCTCCAGTCTATTTACATCACACTCCCCAGTGTATTTCCATCAAACTCTCCAGTCTATTGACATCAAACTCTCCGGTGTATTTGCATCAAACTCTCCAGTCTATTTACATCACACTCTCCAGTCTATTGACATCAAACTCTCCAGTCTATTTACATCACACTCTCCAGTCTATTTACATCACAATCTCCAGTCTATTTACATCACAATCTCCAGTCTATTTACATCAAACTCTCCAGTCTATTTACATCACACTCTCAAGGCTATTTACATCACACTCCCCAGTGTATTTACATCAAACTCTCCAGTCTATTTACATCAAACTCTCCAGTCTATTTACATCACACTCTCCAGTCTATTTACATCACACTCTCCAGTGTATTTACATCATACTCCCCAGTGTATTTACATCAAACTCTCCAGTCTATTTACATCAAACTCTCCAGTCTATTTACATCAAACTCTCCAGTCTATTTACATCAAACTCTCCAGTCTATTTACATCATACTCCCCAGTGTATTTACATCAAACTCTCCAGTCTATTTACATCAAACTTTCCAGTCTATTTACATCAAACTCTGCAGTCTATTTACATCAAACTCTCCAGTCTATTTACATCAAACTCTCCAGTCCATTGACATCAAACTCTCCAGTGTATTTGCATCAAACTCTCCAGTCTATTTACATCACACTCTCCAGTCTATTGACATCAAACTCTCCAGTCTATTTACATCACACTCTCCAGTCTATTTACATCAAACTCTCCAGACAATTTACATCAAACTCTCCAGTCTATTTAAATCAAACTCTCCAGTCTATTTACATCACACTCTCCAGTCTGTTTACATCACACTCTCCAGTCTCTTTACATCAAACTCTCCAGTGTATTTACATCAAACTCTCCAGTCTATTTACATCAAACTCTCCAGTCTATTTACATCAAACTCTCCAGTCTATTTACATCACAATCTCCAGTCTATTTACATCACAATCTCCAGACTATTTACATCAAACTCTCCAGTCTATTTACATCACACTCTCCAGTCTATTTACATCAAACTCTCCAGTCTATTTACATCAAACTCTCCAGACAATTTACATCAAACTCTCCAGTCTATTTACATCAAACTCTCCAGTCTATTGACATCACACTCTCCAGTCTATTGACATCACACTCTCCAGTCTATTTACATCACACTCTCCAGTCTATTTACATCACACTCTCCAGTCTATTTACATCACACTCTCCAGTCTATTTACATCACACTCTCCAGTCTATTTACATCAAACTCTCCAGTGTATTTACATCAAACTCTCCAGTGTATTTACATCAAACTCTCCAGTCTATTTACATCACACTCTCCAGTCTATTTACATCACACTCCCCAGTGTATTTACATCAAACTCTCCAGTCTAATTACATCACAGTCCCCAGTGTATTTACATCAAACTCTCCAGTGTATTTACATCATACTCCCCAGTGTATTTACACCAAACTCTCCAGTCTATTTACATCAAACTCTCCAGTCTATTTACATCAAACTCTCCAGTCTATTTACATCAAACTGTCCAGTCTATTTACATCACAATCTCCAGACTATTTACATCAAACTCTCCAGTCTATTTACATCACACTCTCCAGTCTATTTACATCAAACTCTCCAGACAATTTACATCAAACTCTCCAGTCTATTTACATCACACTCTCCAGTCTATTTACATCACACTCTCCAGTCTATTTACATCACACTCTCCAGTCTATTTACATCAAACTCTCCAGTGTATTTACATCAAACTCTCCAGTCTATTTACATCAAACTCTCCAGTCTATTTACATCACACTCTCCAGTCTATTTACATCACACTCCCCAGTGTATTTACATCAAACTCTCCAGTCTAATTACATCACAGTCCCCAGTGTATTTACATCAAACTCTCCAGTGTATTTACATCATACTCCCCAGTGTATTTACATCAAACTCTCCAGTCTATTTACATCAAACTCTCCAGTCTATTTACATCAAACTCTCCAGTCTATTTACATCACAATCTCCAGTCTATTTACATCACAATCTCCAGACTATTTACATCAAACTCTCCAGTCTATTTACATCACACTCTCCAGTCTATTTACATCAAATTCCCCAGTGTATTCACATCAAACTCTCCAGTCTATTTACATCAAAATCTCCAGTCTATTTACATCACACTCCCCAGTGTATTTACATCAAACTGTCCAGTCTATTTACATCAAACTCTCTAGTCTATTTACATCAAACTCACCAGTGTATTTCCATCAAACTCTCCAGTCTATTTACATCACACTCCCCAGTGTATTTACATCAAACTCTCCAGTCCATTGACATCAAACTCTCCAGTGTATTTGCATCAAACTCTCCAGTCTATTTACATCACACTCTCCAGTCTATTTACATCAAACTCTCCAGTCTATTTACATCAAACTCTCCAGTCTATTTACATCAAACTCTCCAGTCTATTTACATCAAACTCTCCAGTCTATTTACATCAAACTCTCCAGTCTATTTACATCACACTCTCCAGTCTCTTTACATCAAACTCTCCAGTGTATTTACATCAAACTCTCCAGTCTATTTACATCAAACTCTCCAGTCTATTTACATCAAACTCTCCAGTCTATTTACATCACAATCTCCAGTCTATTTACATCACAATCTCCAGACTATTTACATCAAACTCTCCAGTCTATTTACATCACACTCTCCAGTCTATTTACATCAAACTCTCCAGTCTATTTACATCAAACTCTCCAGACAATTTACATCAAACTCTCCAGTCTATTTACATCAAACTCTCCAGTCTATTTACATCAAACTCTCCAGTCTATTGACATCACACTCTCCAGTCTATTTACATCACACACTCCAGTCTATTTACATCACACTCTCCAGTCTATTTACATCACACTCTCCAGTCTATTTACATCACACTCTCCAGTCTATTTACATCAAACTCTCCAGTGTATTTACATCAAACTCTCCAGTCTATTTACATCAAACTCTCCAGTCTATTTACATCACACTCTCCAGTCTATTTACATCACACTCCCCAGTGTATTTACATCAAACTCTCCAGTCTAATTACATCACAGTCCCCAGTGTATTTACATCAAACTCTCCAGTGTATTTACATCATACTCCCCAGTGTATTTACATCAAACTCTCCAGTCTATTTACGTCAAACTCTCCAGTCTATTTACATCAAACTCTCCAGTCTATTTACATCAAACTCTCCAGTCTATTTACATCAAACTCTCCAGTCTATTTACATCACAATCTCCAGACTATTTACATCAAACCCTCCAGTCTATTTACATCACACTCTCCAGTCTATTTACATCACACTCCCCAGTGTATTTACATCAAACTCTCCAGTCTAATTACATCACAGTCCCCAGTGTATTTACATCAAACTCTCCAGTGTATTTACATCATACTCCCCAGTGTATTTACATCAAACTCTCCAGTCTATTTACATCAAACTCTCCAGTCTATTTACATCACACTCTCCAGTCTATTTACATCACACTCTCCAATCTATTTACATCACACTCCCCAGTATATTTACATTAAAATCTCCAGTCTATTTCCATCAAACTCTCCAGTCTATTTACATCAAACTCTCCAGTCTATTTACATCAAACTCTCCAGTGTATTTATATCAAACTCTCCAGTGTATTTACATCAAACTCTCCAGTCTATTTACATCAAACTCCCAAGTCTATTTCCATCAAACTCTCCAGTCTATTTACATCAAACTCTCCAGTCTATTTACATCAAACTCTCCAGTCTATTTACATCACACTCTCCAGTCTATTTACATGAAACTCTCCAGTCTATTTACATCACACTCTCCAGTCTATTTACATCACACTCCCCAGTCTATTGACATCAAACTCTCCAGTCTATTGACATCAAACTCTCCAGTCTATTGACATCAAACTCTCCAGTCTATTTACATCAAACTCTCCAGTCTATTGACATCAAACTCTCCAGTCTATTGACATCATACTCCCCAGTGTATTTACATCAAACTCTCCAGTCTATTTACATCAAACTCCCCAGTGTATTTACATCAAACTCTCCAGTCTATTTACATCAAACTCTCCAGTCTATTGACATCAAACTCTCCAGTCTATTGACATCAAACTCTCCAGTCTATTTACATCATACTCCCCAGTGTATTTACATCAAACTCTCCAGTCTATTTACATCAAACTCTCCAGTCTATTTACATCACACTCTCCAGTCTATTTACATCAAACTCTCCAGTCTATTTCCATCAAACTCTCCAGTCTATTTACATCACACTCTCCAGTCTATTTACATCACACTCTCCAGTCTATTTACATCACACTCCCCAGTGTATTTACATCAAACTCTCCAGTCTAATTACATCACAGTCCCCAGTGTATTTACATCAAACTCTCCAGTGTATTTACATCATACTCCCCAGTGTATTTACATCAAACTCTCCAGTCTATTTACATCAAACTCTCCAGTCTATTTACATCAAACTCTCCAGTCTATTTACATCAAACTCTCCAGTCTATTTACATCATTCTCCCCAGTCTATTTACATCAAACTCTCCAGTCTATTTACATCAAACTCTCCAGTCTATTTACATCAAACTCTCCAGTCTATTTACATCAAACTCTCCAGTCTATTTACATCACACTCTCATGTCTATTTACATCACACTCCCCAGTGTATTTACATCAAACTCTCCAGTGTATTTACATCAAACTCTCCAGTCTATTTACATCACACTCTCCAGTCTATTTACATCACACTCTCCAGTCTATTTCCATCACACTCCCCAGTATATTTACATTAAAATCTCCAGTCTATTTCCATCAAACTCTCCAGTCTATTTACATCAAACTCTCCAGTGTATTTACATCAAACTCTCCAGTGTATTTACATCAAACTCTCCAGTGTATTTACATCAAACTCTCCAGTCTATTTACATCAAACTCTCCAGTCTATTTACATCAAACTCCCAAGTCTATTTCCATCAAACTCTCCAGTCTATTTACATCAAACTCTCCAGTCTATTTACATCAAACTCTCCAGTCTATTTACATCACACTCTCCAGTCTATTTACATGAAACTCTCCAGTCTATTTACATCACACTCTCCAGTCTATTTACATCAAACTCTCCAGTCTATTTACATCAAACTCTCCAGTCTATTTACATCACACTCCCCAGTGTATTTACATCACACTCCCCAGTCTATTTACATCACACTCCCCAGTCTATTTACATCACACTCCCCAGTCTATTTACATCACACTCTCCAGTCTATTTACATCACACTCCCCAGTCTATTTACATCACACTCTCCAGTGTATTTACATCACACTCCCCAGTGTATTTACATCACACTCTCCAGTCTATTTACATCACACTCCCCAGTCTATTTACATCACACTCTCCAGTGTATTTACATCACACTCCCCAGTGTATTTACATCACACTTCCCAGTCTATTTACATCACACTCTCCAGTCTATTTATTTCACACTTCCCAGTCTATTTACATCACACTCTCCAGTGTATTTACATCACAATCTCCAGTGTATTTACATCACAATCTCCAGTGTATTTACATCACACTCCCCAGTCTATTTACATCACACTCCCCAGTCTATTTACATCACACTCCCAATGTACTTTATCCCTTTCTCTTGTACCTGAGCTCCTCTGCCAGGAATATCACCCGTCTCTCCAGCAGTAATGAGGCGAAGATATCAATGATGTTTTCTTCCGATAAATGTTTGAAGAGCAAGGTGAAGTCCACATGTTCAAGGCGGGAATCAGAGGGCCGTGTCAGCTCGATGATCTGGAGGGGACAAAAGAGCTGAATAACTCACATGTCCTTCATCAAGTATCTGAGAGTTTCTTGTGAGCTCATAAATCAGCACACTCTTTGATCAAAGCTTTCGCACACCTTGCAACTTGTTTTATTAATGCACATTGGAGCTAATTTAAAGGCCAATTGCTACCCTAATTTAGAATGAATTGTACAATGTTGGCTCAAGTCTGGATTTCTCCCTGTCATTCGCATTCATCCCTAAGAAAGCATTCGGAAAGTGCCTGACACCCGCACAAGTCCGTCACAGTGCGGAGAAGATCACTCATTCACCATGGCAATGAGTTTACAAAATCCCCAGTCAGTCCCCTCTGAATCCTCCTCTGATGTGTGAGTGGAGCTCAATCATGCCTCTGCTGGGCTTCTATTCCCATGAATGGGCTACTCCTGTCCCTACCTATCAGGCTCGAGGGGCTGAATGGGCTCCTCCTGTTCCTATGTAATGGTCTCAAGGGGCTGAATGGGTTCCTCCTGTTCCTATGTAATGGTTTAGAGGGGCTGAATGGGCTCCTCCTGTTCCTATGTAGTGGTCTCGAGGGGCTGAATGGCCTCCTCCTGTTTCTATGTAATGGTCTCGAGGGGCTGAATGGCCTCCTCCTGTTTCTATGTAATGGTCTCGAGGGGCTGAATGGGCTCCTCCTGTTCCTATGTAGTGGTCTCGAGGGGCTGAATGGCCTCCTCCTGTTTCTATGTAATGGTCTCGAGGGGCTGAATGGCCTCCTCCTGTTCCTATGTTATGGTCTCGAGGGGCTGAATGGCCTCCTCCTGTTTCTATGTAATGGTCTCGAGGGGCTGAATGGCCTCCTCCTGTTTCTATGTAATAGTCTCGAGGGGCTGAATGGCCTCCTCCTGTTACTATGTAATGGTCTCGAGGGGCTGACTGGCCTCCTCCTGTTCCTATGTAATGGTCTCGAGGGGCTGAATGGCCTCCTCCTGTTCCTTTGCAATGGCCTTGAGGGGCTGAATCGCCTCCTCCTTTTTCTATGTAATGGTCTCGAGGGGCTGAATGGCCTCCTCCTGTTTCTATGTAATTGTGTCGAGGGGCTGAATGGCCTCCTCCTGTTCCTGTGTAATGGTCTCGAGGGGCTGAATGGCCTCCTCCTGTTTCTATGTAATGGTCTCGAGGGGCAGAATGGCCTCCTCCTGTTCCTTTGTAATGGTCTCAAGGGGTTGAATGGCCTCCTCCTGTTCCTTTGTAATGGTCTCGAGGGGCTGAATGGCCTCCTCCTGTTCCTATGTAATGGTCTTGAGGGGTTGAATGGCCTCCTCCTGTTCCTTTGTAATGGTCTCGAGGGGCTGAATGGCCTCCTACTGTTCCTATGTAATGGTCTCGAGGGGCTGAATGGCCTCCTCCTGTTCCTATGTTATGGTCTTGAGGGGCTGAATGGCCTCCTCCTGTTCCTATGTTATGGTCTCGAGGGGCTGAATGGCCTCCTCCTGTTCCTATGTAGTGGTCCCGAGGGGCTGAATGGCCTCCTGTTCCTGTGTAATGGTCTCGAGGGGCTGAATGGCCGCCTCCTGTTCCTGTGTAATGGTCTCGAGGGGCTGAATGGCCTCCTCCTGTTTCTATGTAATGGTCTCGAGGGGCAGAATGGCCTCCTCGTGTTCCTTTGTAATGGTCTCAAGGGGTTGAATGGCCTCCTCCTGTTCCTTTGTAATGGTCTCGAGGGGCTGAATGGCCTCCTCCTGTTCCTATGTAATGGTCTTGAGGGGTTGAATGGCCTCCTCCTGTTCCTTTGTAATGGTCTCGAGGGGCTGAATGGCCTCCTCCTGTTCCTATGTTATGGTCTCGAGGGGCTGAATGGCCTCCTCCTGTTCCTATGTAATGGTCTCGAGGGGCTGAATGGCCTCCTCCTGTTCCTATGTTATGGTCTCGAGGGGCTGAATGGCCTCCTCCTGTTCCTATGTTATGGTCTCGAGGGGCTGAATGGCCTCCTCCTGTTCCTATGTAGTGGTCTCGAGGGGCTGAATGGCCTCCTCCTGTTCCTATGTAATGGTCTCGAGGGGCTGAATGGCCGCCTCCTGTTCCTGTGTAATGGTCTCGAGGGGCTGAATGGCCTCCTCCTGTTTCTATGTAATGGTCTCGAGGGGCAGAATGGCCTCCTCGTGTTCCTTTGTAATGGTCTCAAGGGGTTGAATGGCCTCCTCCTGTTCCTTTGTAATGGTCTCGAGGGGCTGAATGGCCTCCTCCTGTTCCTATGTAATGGTCTTGAGGGGTTGAATGGCCTCCTCCTGTTCCTTTGTAATGGTCTCGAGGGGCTGAATGGCCTCCTCCTGTTCCTATGTTATGGTCTCGAGGGGCTGAATGGCCTCCTCCTGTTCCTATGTAATGGTCTCGAGGGGCTGAATGGCCTCCTCCTGTTCCTATGTTATGGTCTCGAGGGGCTGAATGGCCTCCTCCTGTTCCTATGTTATGGTCTCGAGGGGCTGAATGGCCTCCTCCTGTTCCTATGTAGTGGTCTCGAGGGGCTGAATGGCCTCCTCCTGTTCCTATGTAATGGTCTCGAGGGGCTGAATGGCCTCCTCCTGTTCCTATGTTATGGTCTCGAGGGGCTGAATGGCCTCCTCCTGTTCCTGTGTAATGGTCTCGAGGGGCTGAATGGCCTATTCATGCTCTTATATAGTCTTGTTCCTAATGTTCAAGCTGGAATAATTGTTTTTTTTTAGATAGAGCAGTTTAATTTGAGGACTGGTTTTGGCCAGTTTTATCCTTAATAGACATCGGGAGCACTTCTAATTTTCCACTGTGCTATGTAAAATCGGATGGGATGTGAAGCGGTGGGAGTTCGCGGGGCTTTGTCGCTGGGTGACCAAGTTAAAAATGTTTTAGAAATTCTGAGTCTTCTATCCTGCCAACATTCCTATTGGTCCCTGAAACTTAGCAAATCTCATGGACCGAGTGCTTCAAGGCCTCCTGGAGTGCGGCTGCCATTTTGTGTCAAATTCAGGTCAGGTTTGTGAAGTGGGCTGGAACTAGGCTGCGACTGCTCAAACTCAGCTCACAAAGCCCCTTACAGCCAGCTCTGTGGAAGACTGGTACCCCCCCTCCCCTCTCTGTGGGAGGTTAAAGGGCAATGCCAAACTCAATGCTCTGAGCCACAGGACAAAATTTAAATCCAGTAACATCTTCTTCTTCGGCCCCCTTGTCTCGAGAGACAATGGGTAAGCGCCTGGAGGTGGTCACTGGTTTGTGGAGCAGCGCCTGATGTGGCTATAAAGGCCAATTCTGGAGTGACAGGCTCTTCCACAGGTGCTGCAGAGAAATTTGTTTGTCAGGGCTGTTACACAGTTGGCTCTCTCCTTGCGCTTCTGTCTTTTTTCCTGCCAACTGCGAAGTCTCTTCGACTCGCCACACTTTAGCCCCGCCTTTATGGCTGTCCGCCAGCTCTGGCGATCACTGGCAACTGACTCCCACGATTTGTGATCAATGTCACAGGACGTCATGTCACGTTTGCAGATGTCTTTAAAGCGGAGACACGGACGGCCGATGGGTCTGATACCAGTGGCGAGCTCGCTGTACAATGTGTCTTTGGGGATCCTGCCATCTTCCATACGTCTCACATGGCCAAGCCATCTCAAGCGCTGCTGGCTCAGTAGGGTGTTTTTGCTGGGGATGTTGGCTGCCTCGAGGACTTCTGTGTTGGAGATACGGTCTTACCACCTGGTGCCAAGGATTCTCCGGAGGCAGCGAAGATGGAATGAATTGAGACGTCGCTCTTGGCTGACATACGTTGTCCAGGCCTCGCTGCCGTAGAGCAAGGTACTGAGGACACAGGCTTGATACACTTGGACTTTTGTGTTCCGTGTCAGTGCACCATTTTCCCACACACTCTTGGCCAGTCTGGACATAGCAGCGGAAGCCTTTCCCATGCGCTTGTTGATTTCTGCATCTCGAGACAGGTTACTGATGATTGTTGAGCCTAGGTAGGTGAACTCTTGAACCACTTCCAGAGCGTGGTCGCCGATATTGATGGATGGAGCATTTCTGACGTCCTGCCCCATGATGTTCGTTTTCTTGAGGCTGATGGTTAGGCCAAATTTGTTGCAGGCAGCCGCAAACCTGTCGATGAGTCTCTGCAGACACTCTTCAGTGTGAGATGTTAAAGCAGCATCGTCAGCAAAGAGGAGTTCCCTGATGAGGACTTTCCGTACTTTGGACTTCGCTCTTAGACGGGCAAGGTTGAACAACCTGCCCCCTGATCTTGTGTGGAGGAAAATTCCTTCTTCTGAAGACTTGAACGCATGTGAGAGCAGCAGTGAGAAGAAGATCCCAAAGAGTGTAGGTACGAGAACACAGCCGTGTTTCACTCCACTCAGGATAGGAAAGGGCTCTGATGAGGAGCCACCATGTTGAATTGTGCCTTTCATATTGTCATGGAATGTGGTGATACTTAGTAGCTTTGATGGACATCCGATCTTTTCTTGTAGTCTGAAGAGACCACGTCTGCTGACGAGGTCAAAGGCTTTGGTGAGATCAATGAAAGCAACGTAGAGGGGCATCTGTTGTTTGCGGCATTTCTCCTGTAGCTGGTGAAGGGAGAACAGCATGTCAATGGTGGATCTCTCTGCTCGAAAGCCACACTGTGCCTCAGGGTAGACGCGCTCGGCCAGCTTCTGGAGCCTGTTTAAAACGACTTGAGCGAAGACTTTCCCCACTATGCTGAGCAGGGAGATTCCACGGTAGTTGTTGCAGTCACCGCGGTCACCCTTGTTCTTATAGAGGGCAATGATATTGGCATCGCACATGTCCTGTGGTACTGCTCCCTCGTCCCAGCACAGGCAAAGCAGTTCGGAGAGTGCTGAAAGTATAGCAGGCTTGACACTCTTGATTATTTCAGGGCTAATGCCGTCTTTTCCAGGGGCTTTTCCACTGGCTACAGAATCAATGGCATCACTGAGTTTCGAATTTGTTGGCTTCTATGCTGTTTCGGTCGCTGTGAGGCGACTATGGAGTGATCTCTCCATGGCACATGCCTGGGCAGATTTATGGAGTTGTGCGTTGCCCAAGGGTCAAAACCCCCCTCTCAGCCTTCCTGGTGGGATCCAAAGGAGTGCAGAGCACGACGTTTGGCATCGGTATGGCTGCAGGAACTGCCGGAAACATGCCAAAGGTGACACATGACTGCCTTCGGGATTCCACTCCAGATTTTCTGTTTAGGTTTACTCCCTTAGCCTTGGTCTCTCCCAAGACGCCCACAAGGCAGTGGGGTTGTTAGGGCCCGTGCTCAGGGATAGGTGGATGCCGGTGGGAGGAGGTGGGGAGCAGGGGGTGCGGGGGGGAGGGGGTGCGAGGGGGAGGGGGTGCGAGGGGGAGGGGGTGCGAAGGGGAGGGGTGCGGGGGGAGGGGTGGAGGGAAGGGGGTGGTGGGAAGGGGGTGCGAAGGAGGCTGGCAGGGGGGTAGTGGAGGGGGTGCAGGGGAAGGGGGTGCGAGGGGGAGGGGGTGCAGTAACATAAAGAAAACAAAATTCTCAGTGTTTCCAATCTGATCACAGTGTCTAGTTCCATTCACAACTCCTCAGATACTGAAATAAAAGCAAAATACTGCGGATGCTGGAAATCTGAAATAAAAACAAGAAATGCTGGAATCACTCAGCAGGTCTGGCAGCATCTGTGGAAAGAGAAGCAGAGTTAACGTTTCGGGTCAGTGACCCTTCTTCGGAACTGCTTCAGATACTGAAGCAGTCTGTGCCCACATGCAGCAAGACCTGGACAACATTTCAGGTTTGGGCTGATAAGTGGCAAATAACATTCGTGCCACACAAGTGCCAGGTAGTCACCATTGTTATGATCCCCATACACGCCACCAACAAACCAAAAGCAATGAATCCATCGACTGATGCACAATTTAGGAAACTAGAAACCCAAATGGAAAAGATTTCACTTTTATAAAGTTTACTTTAACACTGAAATGAAAACCAACATAAATTAAATATGAAGTAACAGTTAATTCATGGTTAAGGTTACACATTAATTAACAGAAATATCAAAGATAGTCCTTACAGATCTTCACAGTAGGCTTATCAGCAAGGTGACATTAAACAATCCCACAGTACAACAAAATCAGGATCTTCCTCGGGTAGTTTTTCAAGTTCTATCCTCCAGGATCCAGACATGGAAGTAATGAATTCAACCACCGAACTCAGCTGCCATAAGTCATTCACCAAAGGTCAGCCCTCAGTCCAGGCCTTCAGTCAAACTGCTTTAACCAGATGCTTTTATCGTCTGATTCTATTCCAAGCAGCCTGTTTAGAAGCCCAAAAACTTGCAGCTCTCAGCCTGTTTCTTTCAAACAATCTGGCAGACTTTCCATCCATTGCAGAGTTCTTCACAACTCCTCAAAAGACTTCTTTTACAAAAACACACACATCCTTTTCGCTGGCTCCCACCTTCTCCAAAAGCCTTCTGCTCAAACTGAAATCAAAACCCCCAGTCACATGTCCTTGGTAAATAAAACAACTGTTTTTTTTTCCAGTCACAGGACTGTTTGTTTGTCTAACCTGGGTTTGACTACCCAAAGACCTGGAAGCCTCCAGTTTCAATGTCAACTCAAGGACTGTCTCAAAAAAATCAAACACAAACTGTATAGAACTCAGTACACATACGAAGACTTCATCACATCGTCTCCAACAATAGAGAGAATCTAACCGTCTCCCCTTGACATTCAATGGCTTTGCCATCACTGAATCCTCCACCATCAACATCCTGGGGGTTACCATTGAACAGAAACTAGAGTAGCCATATAAGGCTGTGGCTACAGGAGTAGGGGTAGGTCAGAAACTGGGAATTCTGTGGCAAGTAACTCACCTCCTGACTTCCCAATGCCTGTCCACAAGGCACATGTCAGGAGTGTGATGGAATACTGTTGGCTTGCCTGGATGAGTGTGGCTCCAATAACTCTCAAGAAGCTCGACACCATCCAGGACAAAGCAGCCCGCTTGATTGGTACCTCATCCACAAACATTCACTCCCTCCACCACCGATGCACAGTGGCAGCAGTGTGTACCATATACAAGATGCAGTGTGTACCATATACAAGATGCAGTGTGTACCATATACAAGATGCAGTGTGTACCATCTACAAGATGCACTGCAGCAACTCCCCAAGGCTCCTTCGACAGCACCTTCCAAACCCGCAACCGCAACCATCTAGAAGGACAAGGGCAGCAGATGCATGGGAACACCACCATCTGCAAGTTCCCCTCCAAAGTCACACACCATCCTGACACTTCAAGAAGACGGCTCACTTCCACCTTTTCAATGGCAACTAGGGATCAGCAACAAAGGCTGGCCTTGCCAGCGATGCTCACATCCCATGAATGAATCAGTGTCACATGACATGTGAAGTATCCAATAATTCCAGGGCAATGTTGAGTTACCTCTGTTCCCGAATCCGGGATGAAGCTCTTCACACAGACAGTCTTGCCTGGAGCTGGGAACGCTGCTTCCCGCAGCCCCTGCATGAAGGGGTAAATCACAGCCATACAGATTTGCCGCCGCTTCTCAACCTCATCAAGTATCTAGAGAGAGGAGTAAACACAATCATCCCTCAGAGCATGGGAACAACCCTCACACAACACATCTCATTGATCAGCATGAAGGCCCTGTAAACAAGGCCCAAAACACCTACAACCCACCAAGCATATAGCCAGACCTGCAAACCACAACCTCACACAGGGACCTGTAAACCCCATTCCCCACACACAGGGACCTGTAAACCCCATTCCCCCACACACAGACCTGTAAACCCCATCCCCCACACACAGGGACCTGTAAACCCCATCCCCCACACACAGGGACCTGTAAACCCCATCCCCCACACACAGACCTGTAAACCCCATTCCCCACACACAGACCTGTAAACCCCATCCCCCCCACACAGGGACCTGTAAACCCCATCCCCCACACACAGACCTGTAAACCCCATCCCCCACACACAGGGACCTGTAAACCCCATCCCCCACACACAGACCTGTAAACCCCATCCCCCACACACAGGGACCTGTAAACCCCATCCCCCACACACAGGGACCTGTAAACCCCATCCCCCACACACAGACCTGTAAACCCCATCCCCCACACACAGACCTGCAAACCCCATCCCCCACACACAGACCTGTAAACCCTATCCCCCACACACAGGGACCTGTAAACCCCATCCCCCACGCACAGACCTGTAAACCCCATTCCCCCCACACACGGACCTGTAAACCCCATCCCCCACACACAGACCTGTAAACCCCATCCCCCACACACAGGGACCTGTAAACCCCATCCCCCACGCACAGACCTGTAAACCCCATTCCCCCCACACACGGACCTGTAAACCCCATCCCCCACGCACACAGGGACCTGTAAACCCCATTCCCCCCACACATAGACCTGTAAACCCCATCCCCCATACACAGACCTGTAAACCCCATCCCCCACACACAGGGACCTGTAAACCCCATCCCCCACACACAGGGACCTGTAAACCCCATCCTCCCCTCACACAGACCTGTAAACCCCATCCCCCACATACAGGGACCTGTAAACCCCATCCCCCCCACACATAGACCTGTAAACCCCATCCCCCACACACACAGACCTGTAAACCCCATCCCCCCCACACACGGACCTGTAAACTCCATCCCCCCCACACACAGGGACCTGTAAACCCCATCCCCCACACACACAGACCTGTAAACCCCATCCCCCCCTCACACAGACCTGTAAACCCCATCCCCCACACACAGGGACCTTTAAACCCCATCCTCCACACAAAAAGACCTGTAAACCCCAGCCCCCACACGCAGGGACCTGTAAACCCCATCCCCCCCACACAGGGACCTGTAAACCCCATCCCGCTCTCACATAGACCTGTAAACCCCATCCCCCACACACACAGACCTGTAAACCCCATCCCCCACACACACAGGGACCTGTAAACCCCATCCCCCCCTCACACAGACCTGTAAACCCCATCCCCCCTCACACAGGGACCTGTAAACCCCATCCCCCACACACAGGGACCTGTAAACCCCATCCCCTCCTCACACAGACCTGTAAACCCCATCCCCCACACACACAGACCTGTAAACCCCATCCCCCCCTCACACAGACCTGTAAACCCCATCCCCCACACACAGGGACCTTTAAACCCCATCCTCCACACAAAAAGACCTGTAAACCCCATCCCCCCCACACAGGTACCTGTAAACCCCATCCCGCTCTCACATAGACCTGTAAACCCCATCCCCCACACACACAGGGACCTGTAAACCCCATCCCCCACACACGGACCTGTACACCCCATCCCCCACACACGGACCTGTAAACCCCATCCGCCCCACACACAGAGATCTGTAAACCCCATCCCCCATTCACACAGACCTGTAAACCCCACCCCCCTCATTCACACAGACCTGTAAACCCCACCCCCCCCATTCACACAGACCTGTAAACCCCATCCCCCACATACACAGATCTGTAAACCCCAACTCCCCGCCCCACTTACAGATCCCCACAAACACACGCACACACATCTGTTGCCTATAACTAGAAACACAGAGAGCCTACAATGCTGGGCATGGCATAACAGTGTGAACCCTGGCTCAGCAGAAACATGCTCGCCCATGAGTCTGACAGCCCTGAGTTTGAGTCCCACTCCAGGGACTCGAGCACATAATCCAGGCTGCTACTTCCAGCGGCATTACTGAGTGAGCGATGTACCTTTGGAGGGTCAGTACTGAGGGAGCACTGCACTGTTGGAGGGTCGGTACTGAGGGTGCACTGAACTGTCGGAGGGTCAGTACTGAGGGAGTGCTGCACTGTCGGAGGGTCAGTACTGAGGGAGTGCTGCACTGTCGGAGGGTCAGTACTGAGGAAGCGCTGCAGTGTCGGAGGGTCTGTACCAAGGGAGTGTTGCACTGTCGGAGGGTCAGTACTGAGGAAGCGCTGCAGTGTCGGAGGGTCTGTACTAAGGGAGTGCTGCACTGTCGGAGGTGCCGTCTTTCAGTTGAGATTTTAAATCGAGGCCTGTCTGATTTCTCAAATGGATGGAAAAGATCCCATGACAGTTTTTCAAAGAAGAGCAGGGGAGTTCTCCCCAGTGTCCTGGGTAATATCGAACCCTCAATCAACATCACTAAAAGAGATTATCTGGTCATTATCACATTGTTGTTTGCAGCAGCCTGCTGTGTGCAAATTCGCTGCCTCTTTTCCGACATTACAACAGTGACTTGAAAGATACTTCACTGACTATATTGTTTCGGGATGTCCTGAAGTTGTAAAACGTGCAGTATAAATGCAAGTCTTCTGAAGAAAAACAAAGTAATCAGTATTTAGCAAACAGAAGTAGTGTACCTTGGAGAAGAGGCCAAAACAGCCCAGGCAGCTAATGATGCAGAAAACCTCTGGCAGTCGGGCTCCTCCTCCACGTGGCTGCAAACAGTGAGAGTTACTTGGTTATTCAGGCGTGACTCAGCACATGCTTAATGATAGTTTCTCTCTCCTTCCTTTACCTCCAGCTCCTTTCCTCTCCCAAAGGCCCTAAGATGTGTAGCATAAACACAGGCACAGCCCTATTGGGCTAAATGCCTGTTTCAATGCTGTAAATTCTATGGAATGCTCTCCTCATGCAATTACAACGTGTCCTGCACTTTCCAGCATAATTCACTGAGCCCTGACGAGGGGCAGGGACACCTCTGGCTGGTCTTCCTCTCCCTAGCTCAGGGGTATGGAGACCAAGTGTATGATCCCGATTACTGTCTCCCCTGAAAGCAGTCAGCTCTGCTCCTGAGCCAACATGCTGAGCCTGAATCTGGCCAGCAAACCTGGGCAGCTGTTCTGGAATTTGCTTTGTTTTATCCATTTCTGGATGTGGGCATCGCTGGCAAGGCCAGTATTTTCTGCCCAACCCTAAATGCCTTGTGAAGGTGGTGGTGAGCCGCCTTCTTGAACCGCTGCAGTCCATCTAGTGCAGGTCCACCAACTGTGCTTTTAGAAAGGAGTTCCCGGTTTTTGATCCAGCAACAGCAATATAGTTCCAAGTCAGGATGGTGTGTGACTTGGAGAGGAACTTGCAGGTGGTGGTGTTCCCATGTATTTGCTGTCCTTGTCCTTCTAGGTGGTAGAGGTTGTGGGTTTGGAAGGTGCTGTCGAAGGAGCCTTGGTGAGTTGCTGCAGTGCATCTTGTAGATGGTACACACTGCTGCCACTATGTGCTGGTGGAGGAGGGGGCGAATGTTTAATGTAGTGAATTTGGTGTTGATCAAGTGGGCTGCTTTGTGCTGGATGGTGTCGAGCTTCGTGAGTATTGTCAGAGCTGCACTCATCCAGGTAAGAAGTGGCGAGTATTTCATTACACTCCTGACTCGTGCTTTGTAGACGGTGGACAGGCTTTGGGGAGTCAGAAGGTGATTTACTCATTTGTCAATCATTTTGACCACTCCCAGAATAGAGGTAGCCCCCTACACCCTGGACACACTCCCACAGCAGGAGGAGGTCCTGAGATAATCTGCTGCAGAGTAATTATTGTTGCACAGTAGTAGTCATTCTTCTCTCATCCCACACTGTCTATTGAAGTGCTGAAGCCCATAATCCAAACACTGGATTGGAGACAGAACACAAACATTTGCAGCACGGATTAGGATTGTTTTGGTTTGGACACAACTGTTCGTAAACTGCTGAAGGTAGTCTGCCCCTCTCCCTTTACCACACTGCTCTAACACATCCTGTTTTTGAGTCCCGATGAAAAACATTGAATTGTCATTAAACCTCCAGCAAAGGAAACTCAAGGACAAAGCTGGACATTACCAGGAGGCGTCTGCAGTACCCAAACTTCCTGCTGCCGTCCATGTTGGTCAGGACGAAGGAGAAGGTTTCACTGAAAGAACAAAAAATCGTTTTCATAAAACAAGAATAACCACAGGCCAACAACAACAACTTGCAATTATATAGCACCTTTACTGTAATAAAACTCCCAAGGAGTGTCACAGGAACATTATTAAACAAAATGTGACTCTGAGCTACATAAGGAAATATTAGGGCAGGTGACTGAATGCTTGGTCAAAATTGGAGGTTTTAAAGGATTGTCCTCAAAAAGGAGAGTCATGTAGAGAGTCAGAGAGGCTTACGGAGGGAATTCCAGAACTTAGGGCCTTGGCAGCTGAAGGCACGGCCACCGATGGTGGAACGATTAAAATCGGCCAGAATTAGAGGAGCAGAAATATCTCAGAGGGTTGCGGGGCTGCAGCAGGTTATACAGATTGGATGGGAGGGGCGAGTCCACAGAGGGATTTGAAAGCTCAGACAGAATGTTAAAATCGAAGCATTGCCAGGCTGGAAGCCAATGTAGGTCAGTGAGCATAGGCATAATGAATGAACGGAACTTTGTATTTTCTGAAGTTTATGGAGAGCAGAGGATGGGTCAGGATTGTGTTGGAATAGTCAAATCTAGAGCTAGCAAAGATATGGATGAGGGTTTCATGAGCAATTAGCTAAGGTCAAGCAATGTTACACAGGTTGAAGTTGGCGATATAAGTGTTGGCACAGATATGTGATCAGAAGCTGATCTCAGGGGCTAATATGACACCAAGGTTGTTAACAGTCTGGTTCAGCCTCAGACAATTGCTAGGGAGAGGGATGGAGTCTGTAGTTAGGAAAGGGAGTTTGGTGTGGGGACCAAAGACAATGGCTTCAGTCTTCCCAATATTTAGTTGGAGGAAATTTCTGTTCACCCAGTACTGGATATCAAATAAACAGTCTGACAACTCAGAGACAGTGGAGGGATCGAGACAGGTAGTGGTGATGTAGAGCTGGGTGTCGTCAGTAGACATGGGGGCCTTTACATGTTTTCAAATGATGTCACTAAGGGGTACTTGTACGTATGCATTAGATGAGAAATAGGATGGGGTCAAGGATAGATCCTTGAGGGATGCTAGAGGTAACAGTGTGGGAGAGGGACAAGAAGCCATTGTGAGTGGTTCGCTGGTTACAACTGTACTAATCCAGAAAGCCAGTTTGTGAAGGATAGAATTGGAGCCAATCTTTACACACTTACAAACATACACCTCCTAATCCCAACAACCACAGTTTTAGTCTGTATGTATTTATAGCAACACAGTGAATCCCCAGTTAATGCACACCATCTGCACACAATTAAACACAATTAACATACAATTAACAGATTCCCTACTCTATTTAAAAATAAAAGTTAATAAATACACCAAATTTTCAAAACAAATTAAGTATAAAACCTCCCTACAAAGCATGACATTATGATACACCCCTCCTCTAGGACCCCTAACAATTTCTTCATACATGCATTTCTTTGTAGATTAGATTAGATTAGATTAGAGATACAGCACTGAAACAGGCCCTTCGGCCCACCGAGTCTGTGCCAAACATCAACCACCCATTTATACTAATCCTACACTAATCCCATATTCCTACCAAACATCCCCACCTGTCCCTATATTTCCCTACCACCTACCTATACTAGTGACAATTTATAATGGCCAATTTACCTATCAACCTGCAAGTCTTTTGGCTTGTGGGAGGAAACCGGAGCACCCGGGGAAAACCCACGCAGACACAGGGAGAACTTGCAAACTCCACACAGGCAGTACCCAGAATTGAATCTGGGTCGCTGGAGCTGTGAGGCTGCGGTGCTAACCACTGTGCCACTGTGCCGCCCACAAAACAATCTGACAGCTGATGACTTGGAACCACCCATTTAATTTTGGAGATTTTCCTTTCTCTCCAGCATTTGTTTCAAGTCAGCAAGGTCAATCTGTAACCTTTTCATAGAGAGTACATTATTTCACAATGAATGAGAAGTACATAACATTGAATGGGTATACTATCTTCAGTATGCCTGTTGTATAGAATCTCACTTAAACTATGTGACAATAGATCCCCATATCCACTGCCTCCACAAAAGCCTGTGTTTTGGCAGCCAGAGTACTTTTTATTTTCCTAGCTTCCCAAGCTGAAGGATAACGTTTCCAATTCTCACTCATAAGAAATATTATGAAATCAGTTGCACTAAAATACCCATCAGCAAGATTAGCATCGCTAAAAGTTACTCGTTCCATGTTCTTTGGGTCATCTAAAGATGGGGCTTTAGGTATACATTTTGCCAGATTTAATTTCTTTGAATGTTTTCTTTGTGTTTAAAACATTCTCGACTTTAAGGTGTTTCATCATAGTACTTAACTCCAATACATCAAAACTAGCATCTGGCCTAGTCTGAGGGCCCAACCAATTCAACTGGCCAATCAAGCTTCACAATTGCTCTGTCTCTTCTTGAGATATATCATCTTTCTATGATAACCTAGCATGATTCACTGTGACGGGAGTAACACACTCCGAATAGGATTGTTATTTAAAGTTATTCCAGACCTACTCTGTTTAATATTTAAACCAATATATTTAAAAACCCCACAAGCCTGACACCCAATTTTGAATTCTACTGTAATATTATTAATAGCACTTTTCTCAAATTCTGCAGTATGACCCCAAAATAAATCATCAACATGCATCATGAAGATGCCTGCAAGTTTCCCTTTATACCACCAATAAAACATTGCAGGATCTGTTGAAAACAACCGATTTTCAGCAAAACAGATCTCACTGAAAAATACCACACCCTGGAAGCATCATTCAGGCCAGTAACGCATTTGTTTAGTTTAGTTTTTAGTTTAGTTTAGAGATACAGCACTGAAACAGGCCCTTCGGCCCACCGAGTCTGTGCCGACCATCAACCACCCATTTATACTAATCCTACACTAATCCTATATTCCTACCACATCCCCACCTGTCCCTATATTTCCCTATCACCTACCTATACTAGGGGCAATTTATAATAGCCAATTAACCTATCAACCTGCAAGTCTTTTTGGCATGTGGGAGGAAACCGGAGCACCCGGAGAAAACCCACGCAGACACAGGGAGAACTTACAAACTCCACACAGGCAGTACCCAGAATTGAACCCGGGTCACTGGAGCTGTGAGGCTGCGGTGCTAACCACTTCGCCACTGTGCCGCCCATAGTTTTCCTTCTGCATCTTCTGCCTCTTCGGGCAGTTTCAGAAGCACTTCTCTCTGAAAAATATCACCCTTCAGAAATGCAGCTTTTATGTTAATTGATCTACACTCTCATGAATATGCAGCCAAAAGAGCTAAAAAGATTTTCAAGATTACTTTTCCAGCTGTGGGAGAGTCCATTCTAAATCAGTATCACCCAGTCACTCTTCAAAATGCCCTCGCAACTAGCCTCACTTTAGCCTTGTAAGTCTCATTGGAAGGACTTTTTCAGTACAAATCCATCTATGTGACAAAGCCCCTTACCTGGAAGCTCAGAATAAACTCCAAACTCTCTCCAACTCTCTTTGTTTTGCCTCTCTTCTTAGTTTATTCTCAAGTTTATTGGCAGCCACTAAAACTTCATGATCATGAGGACTTTTGCTTCCAGTTCTGTTCTGAGACTGTTCGGTGGTCTTTATTTCATTGTCTAATCTATTCAAGCCACGGCCTCTACTTCCTCTTTTTAGTCTGCCGGGACTATTAATGCGAGATCGCCCTCTTACACTATCAGAGGGTCTTTCTCCTGTACCTGCTCGTTTTCTGACACAAGAGTCATTTCTGGACCCATTATCGCTACTTGCACAGCGTTTCTTACCCTCCACTCTTTCACCCCATTCTGCCGGTCCACGGACCTTGCTTCTTGGCCGTCATCCATTCAAACAATATTTAAACTTACCAGCAGCTTTTCCTGCATGTCCCCAATTGTCACATCCCTCCATTCACTAGACCCCTCTGGAATATATGTCACCCGAGTACACACACTGGGCAATTGGCTTGTGGATGTGACAGCTCTGTCCTGTGTGCCATGATCACTCATATTATCACTATCCAATCCTTGATCTATCACATTCTGTTCCTCAGGATCCTCATCACTAAACACATGAGCATTTGAGGTACAAGGTGCCTTATTTGTTTCTATCAGCTACTCAGAGTCATAGAGAGATACAGCACTGAAACAGGCCCTTCGGCCCACCGAGTCTGTGCCGACCAACAACCACCCATTTATGCTAATCCTACATTAATCCCATATTCCCTACCAAATCCCCACCAATCTCCTACCACCTACCTACACTAGGGGCAATTAACCTATCAACCTGCAAGTCTTTGACTGTGGGAAGAAACCGGAGCACCCGGCGGAAACCCACGCGGTCACAGGGAGAACTTGCAAACTCCACACAGGCAGTACCCAGAACCGAACCTGGGTCACTGGAGCTGTGAGGCTGCGGTGCTAACCACTGCGCCAGTGTGCCACCCAAGTCCGAGAGCTTATAATTAATTCCAATTAATCATGAGGAATGAACAGTTTGATTGCCATGTTCTCTTTTATAATACACCAAGTGTCGTGAATTAAATTCTGCCTCAGATGCCTCAGAGCTCTCCGAATTTTCTCAAAGACCTCAGCCTTGATAAAAGCCCATCTCCCTGCATGTAAACATTCAAATGTGCAGAAAAAATTGAATTAATTGTCGTACCTTCTAGAGCAGGAGGACTATCACACAGCACAGAAAGTAATTTGGGATTTTGTCCATAGACTAATTGATAGGGACTGTAACCTCCAATCATCTGGAGAGAATTATTTGCCTGAACCGCCCTGGCAACTTGCTGCGTAGTTGATCAGCTAAAATTTTTTGCAGCATTTCATTGATCAGTGCGTGATTCCTTTGACAGAGTCCATTGCTGACAGGACATTTAGCTGCACTATTCATGACCATGATGTACGTGTTTTCACATCTGCCTCGGACCTCATCATTGGCAAATTCCCCCTATCAGTTAGAAACTTAGCTGGTGTCCTCAGTTCGATCCCTTTCCATTTTTCCATGATTTTGTCTAAAATAACCCTTGTGGCTGTAATAAGTATTACTGTTGAAAGATCAATCTGGTCACCAGGTCGACAAAATGTAGAATGAAAATATTTCTGTCTTTATCCCAGACCTTCAGATCCATGGTGACTACCTTGTTAATGTCATGTGCCAATGGAAGGTTAATAATAGGATGTATCGGTGTCCTCCAATACTTTTTTTTTAAACAGATTTCACACTTCTCACTAATCTATTAGCCTCATATAAGAAACATTTATATTTCTGTAGTGCCTTTCACGACCACTGGACATCTCAAAATGCTTTACAGCCAGTGAAATACAGTCACTGTTTTAATGTAGGTAATGCAGCAGCTATATTGCACATGGCAAACTCACACAAACAGCAAGGCGATAATGACCAGATAATCTGTTTCTGTTATGTTAATTAAGGGATAAACATTGGCCGGGACACTGAGGATAACTCCACTACTTCACTTCAAACTAATGCGATGGGATCTTTTATATCCACCTGAGCAAGCAAACAGAGCCTCAGATTAACATCTCGCTTGAAAGACAGCACGCCACTCCCTCAGTACTGCCCTGTCAGCTTTGATTTGTGCACTCAACTCCTAGAGTAGGACTTGAACCTGGAACCTTGTAATTAAGAGACAAGAGCACTACCAACTGAGACACAGCTAACACCCTAATATACACTTCATCAACCACTCCTGCAACCTTTAGCAGGATTCTTAACCTTTGACAAGAAGGTGTAATTTTAAGACAATTTGCTTTTTTTCTGTCCGAATCTTATCACCTGATACTATTAACTCTTGTCGAACACTCTGATGAGAATCATCAGGTTTTGTAAAGGGGATACAATAATGTCCTGACTGGGTAAACTGCAGATCCAATGACTTTCCAAAAATAATTGCCTTATCAGGCTCCATGTCAAGTTTCATTTGTGCCTTTTTCATAGGTTTATTCAACAGCACAGTATACGAACATATGAACATATGAATTAGGAGTAGGAGTAGGCCACTCGGCCCTTCGAGCCTACTCCACCATTCAATAAGCTCATGGCTGAACTGATTACTCCACATTTCCACCTACCCCCGACCTTCCACCCCCTTGCCTATCAGGAATCTATCTACCTCTGCCTTAAAAATATTCAAAGACTCTGCTTCCACCACATTTTGAGGGAGAGAATTCCAAAGACTCATGACCCTCTGAGAGAAAAAATTTCTCCTCATCTCTGTCTTAAATGGGTGACCCCTTATTTTTAAACAGCGATCCCTAGTTCTAGATTCTCCCACAAGGGGAAACATCCAAAACCCCTGAGGATCTTATATGTTTCAATCAAGTTGCCTCTTACTCTTCTAAATTCCAGCGGATACAAGCCTAGCCTGTCCAATCTTTCCTCAGAAGACAGCCCGCCCATTCCAGGTATTAGTCTAGTAAACCTTCTCTGTACTGCCTCCAATGCATTTACATCCTTCCTTAAATAAGGAGACCAGTACTGCACACAGTACTCAAGATGTGGTCTCACCAAAGCACTGTATAGCTGAAGCATAACCTCTCTACTTTTGTATTTAATTCCCCTCGCGATAAACAATAACATTCTATTAGCTTTTCTAATTATGTGCTGTACCTGCATACTAACCTTTTGCGATTCATGCACGAGAACACCCAGATCCCTCTGCATCTCAGAGCTCTGCAATCTCTCACTATTTACATAATATGCTTCTTTTTTATTCTTCCTGCTAAATTGGACAATTTCACACTTTCTCACATTATACTCCATTTGCCAGGTCTTTGCCCACTCACTTAACCTATCTATATCCCTTTGCAGCCTCCTTATGTTACTTATGAACCTTACGTTCACAAGTTACTTTCCCACCTATCTTTGTGTCATCAGCAAATTTAGCAACCATACCTTCAGCACCTTCATCTAAGTCATTTATATAAATTGTAAAAAGTTGAGGCCCCAGCACAGATCCCTGTGGCACACCATTCGTTACATCTTGCCAAACAGAAAATGACCCATTTATGCCTACTCTCTGTTTCCTGTTAGTTAACCAATCTTCTATCCATGCCAATATGTTACCTCCTACACTACGAGCTTTTATTTTCTGCAATAACCTTTGATGTGGCACCTTCTCAAATGCCTTCTGGAAATCTAAGTACAATACATCCACCTGTTCCCCTTTATCCACAGCACATGTAACTCCCTCAAAGAACTCCAATAAATTGGTTAAACATGATTTCCCTTTCACAAAACCATGTTGGCTCTGCCTGATTATCTCACTAGAGACTACATTAGTACTTATAAAATGGCTTACTCCAACTATTTTACATGGAATTACAACTCTCTTTAGTGACTCTGATGTGTTGTCATCACTAAACCTAAAGCAATTAGTACTTTTATATGACTTAACCTTGCATTGATTCTCACTACTTAGTGAATCATGGTAACATATTAACCAATCTGTTCCATATACTGTTGAAGTGCAAGCACCATCTAGCACTGCATAGTTAATTGAGTTAGTGACTAAAACCTCTTGTGACCAGTACAATTTGTTCAGATTCATCATTATCTTCATCCTCTTCCTCAGAGTTCGCTGCATCATGTGTCATTTTGAGGACTCTGCCTCTCAGCTTTGGGGAGTTCATCCCATAATGATACTTTGATTCACATATTAACTGTTCCTTGGGCATTCCTGGAATTCATTCGCCTGTTATTGCTGTTCCAGAAGTTATCTTCTGCTGTAATAGTCAGATCTGCTAAAGGTGCTTTCATCCTCATTCTGCCCATCTTTAACCCTTTCGCTATATTGACGCCTGCATCCAGTTTCAGGATCTTTCCAAAATCTGGCAACCATTGAGTCCTCTATTCTTTGTGCCACTGTGGAATGTTCCATGAAGGCTGAAAGAAATGACTGTTTCCCCAGGAATTTTTTCAAGGCAGCAGGCATCTGATCCAACAGGGTCTCCCTCTCCAAGAACTGAGCACCAGGTAAAACCAGGAACCTAGTCATTTGAGACACCTTAGCAAAATCCAGCAATTTGAATGCTAGTACTGATCCAAGGATCGTCAAATTGAATTTCATCAATGTTTTATACTATCTGTTAAATTCCATGATATATTCCTCCATGGAATGGCCGTCTGCTTTCTGAAATCTATCAAGGTCTGGGGATGCCTCATAGACAGATAACAGCTCACCGATTTTGTAAATGCCATCCAATAACTCTAATAGAAGGTGCAAACCTTCATCACTATCAAACTGATGGGCATCCAGTTCACAAAATACTTTATTTTTGATTTTAATTCTTGTAGGAAGCGACAAAGCCAAGTCCATATCTTGCTTTCTCTTTGGTAGGACATAACCCGTGTTAACATATCCACCTCATTTTTCCACTGGTCAGACTCCAAGAATATTGGAGGGTAATCATACCCCGACAATTTACACTTGTTTTCTGCCTTTTTTCACAAATGGCTACTAAGATTATAGTTTTCTTCTGATCTTTTTTTTCTTAGCTTCCCACCTTCACATTTAGACAATCATCCTGTTACCATGTTCTTCTCCAGGAAGTCAGTTGGTGAAGAATAGAACTGAAGCCAGTACTTATACATGTTTCTATTTATTTACAGAGTTACATAGTACAAGTAAACACCTTCTAACCCAAACACCACAGTTGCAGCCTGTCTCTCAAAGCTTAAGTGAAGCCCAAGTTAATGCCCACCACCAGCATACAATTAAACAGAATTAATATACAATTAACAACAACTGGGTAGATAAAGTCAAGAAGGACAAGGAGGGATAGTTTACCTTTGTCACAGTTACACAGGATGCCAATTGTGACTTTGATAAGGGCTATTTCAGTATTGTGACAGTGGCTGTAACCCGATGAGAGACTCAAACATGGAATTCTGGGAAAGATGGGCATGGATTTAGGAAGAAATAAAACATTAGGAAGGATTGCTGAAAATAGAGACATGTTGCCGAAGCCTTTCGTCTTGCACTCATCAGGACAGTCGCAAGAATAACCAATGTAAGGGAAAACAACATAGAAACATAGAAAATAGGAGCAGGAGTAGGCGATTCGGCCCTTTGGGCCGGCTCCGCCATTCAAAACGATCATGGCTGATTGTCTAATTCAGTACCCTGTTCCCACTTTCTCCCCATATTCCTTGATCCCCTTGGCATGAAGAAATATATCTATCTCCTTCTTGAATATATTTAATGACTTGGCCTTCACTGCCTTCTGCAGTAGAGAATACCACAGGTTCACCACCCTCTGAGTGAAGAAATTTCTCCCCTCTCAGTTCTAAATGGCATATCCCGTAGTGAAAAGACACCTAGTCGGCACAATGTCTCCTCATACGTCAGTCCTGCCATCCCAGGAATCAGCCTAGCAAATCTTCTTTGCACTCCGTCCATGGCAAGAACATCCTTCCTCAGATAAGGAGACCAAAACTGCACACAATACTCCAGATGTGGGCTCACCAAGGCCTTATATAACTGCAGTAAGACATCCTTGCTCCTGTACTCAACTCCTCTTGCAATGAAGGCCAACATACCATTTGCCTTCCTAATTGCTTGCTGCACCTGAATGCTTGCTTTCAGCGACTGGTGTGCAAGGACACCTAGGTCTCGTTGCCCCTCCCCCTTTCCTAATCTATCCCCATTCAGATAATATTCTGACTTTCTGTTTTTACAACCAAAGTGGATAACCTCACATTTATCCACATTATACTGCATCTGCCATGCATTTGCCCACTCACCCAACTTGTCCAAATCACATTGGAGCCTCTTTGCATCCTCCTCACAGCTCACATTCCCCCTGAGCTTTGTGTCATCTGCAAACTTGGAAATGTTTCATTTAGTTCCCTCACCCAAGTCATTAATATATATTGTGAATATCTGGGGCCCAAGCACTGATCCCTGTGGTACCCCACTAGTCACTGCCTGCCACCCGGAAAAAGACCCGTTTATTCCGACTCTCTGTTTCCTGTCTGTCAACTAATGCTCAATCCATGCCAGTACATTACCCCCAATCCCACGTGCTTTAATTTTGCACTCTAACCTCTTATGTCCAATCCCGTTTATGCTTTCCAGGTGTTCTGCTATCACATCCTTTATAATAGACTCTAGCATTCCCCATTACTGATGTAAGGCTAACTGGTCTGCGATTCCCTGTTTTTTCTCTCCCTCCTTTTTTAAATAGTGGGGTTACATTTGCCACCCTCCAATCTGTAGGAACTGCTCCAGAGTCTATAGAATTATGGAAGATGACCACCAATGTATCCACTATTTCCAGGGCCACTTCCTTTAGTACTCTGGGATGTAGATTATCAGGCCCTGGGGATTTGTCAGCCTTTAACCCCATTAATTTCCCTAGCACAATTTTTTTTACTAATACTGATTTCCTTCAGTTCCTCCCTCTCAATAGACCCTTGGTTCCCTAAGATTTATGGGAGGTTATTTATGTCCTCCTTTGTGAAGACAGAACCAAAGTATGTGTTTAATTGTTCTGCCATTTCTTTGTTCCCCATTATAATTTCCCCCATTTCACTAATCTTTTTCTTTTCACATACTTGGAGAAGCTTTTAGTCAGTTTTTATGTTCCCCACAAGTTTACTCTCAGTCTATTTTCCCCCGCTTAATCAACCTTTTTGTCCTCCTTTGCTGAATTCTAAACTGCTCCCAATCCTCAGACTTGCTGCTTTTTCTGGCAATTGTATATGCCTCCTCTTTGGATCTAATACTATCTCTAATTTCTTTTGTAAGCCACGGTTGAGCCACCTTTCTGGTTTTATTTTTGCGCCAGATAGGAATGAATAATTGTTGTAATTCATGCATACGTTCTTTAAATATTATCCATTGCCTATCCACCGTCAACCCTTTTAGTAAAGTTCCCCAATCTACCATAGCCAACTCACGCCTCATACCTTCGTAGTTTCCTTTATTTAGATTTAGGACCCTGGTTTCGGATTCAACTACTTCACTTTGCATCTTAATGAAGAATTCTATCATGTTATGGTCGCTCCTCCCCAAGGGACTCCACACAACAAGATTGTCAATTAATCCTTTCTCATTGCACAACACCCAGTCTGGGATAGCCTGTTCTCGAGTTGGTTCCTCAACGTATCGGTCTAAAAAACCGTCACGTACACACCCCAGGAAATCCTCCTCCACAGTATTATTGCTAATTTGGTTTGACCAATCTATATATGTAGATTCAAGTCACCCATAATTACAGTTGTACCCTTATTGCATGCATCTCTAATTCCCTGTTAATGCCATCCCTTACATCTGCACCACTGTTTGGGGGTCTATAGACAACCCCCACCAACGTTTTCTGCCCCGTGGTTTTTCTTAGTTTACAGATTCCACATCATGATTTTCTGAGCCAATATCCTTCCTCACTATTGCACTGATTTCCTCCTTTACTAACAACGCTACCCCACCTCCTTTCCCCTTTTGCCAGTCCTTCCTAAATATTGAATACCCCTGGATGTTCAGTTCCCATCCTTGGTAACTCTGCAGCCATGTCTCTGTAATCACAACTATATCATAACCGTTTATATCTGTTAATTCATCTACCTTATTGTGAATGCTCCGCACATGAAGACACAATGCCTTTAGACTTGTCTTTTTAACATTGTTAGTCATTTTAGTTTTATTTTGCACTATGGCCCCATTTGTTTCTCGCCCTTGTTTTCTCTGCCTTCCACTTTTGCTTCTTACCTTTCTGTCTTTCATTTCTATCCTTGTTTCCCCCTCCTCTGTCTCCCTGCTCAGATTCCCATCCCCCTTCCCGACAGCACAAGCAAACACCCCCCTGAGGAAATTGGTCCCGGTCCTGCCCAGATGCAACCCGTCCAGCTTGTACTGGTCCCACCTTCCTCAGAACCGGGGGGTGTAATTTGAGAAGAGGGTGGGTTATTTGAGAAGAGGGGTGGTTATTTGAGAAGAGGACGGGATATTTGAGAAGTGGGTGGGTTATTTGAGAAGAGAGGTGGGTTATTTGAGAAGAGGGTGGGTTATTTGAGAAGAGGGTTGGTTACTTGAGAAGAGAGGTGGGTTATTTGAGAAGAGGGTGGGTTATTTGAGAAGAGGGTGGTTACTTGAGAAGAGGGTTGGTTATTTGAGAAGAGGGTTGGTTACTTGAGAAGAGGGTTGGTTATTTGAGAAGAGGGTTGGTTACTTGAGAAGAGGGGTGGTTATTTGAGAAGAGGGTGGTTACTTGAGAAGAGGGTTGGTTATTTGAGAAGAGGGTGGGTTATTTGAGAAGAGGGTGGTTACTTGAGAAGAGGGTTGGTTATTTGAGAAGAGGGTGGGTTACTTGAGAAGAGGGTTGGTTACTTGAGAAGAGGGGTGGTCATTTGAGAAGAGGGTGGTTACTTGAGAAGAGGGGGGGTTATTTGAGCAGAGGGTTGGTTACTTGAGAAGAGGGTGGGTTACTTGAGAAGAGGGTTGGTTATTTGAGAAGAGGGTTGGTTACTTGAGAAGAGGGGTGGTTATTTGAGAAGAGGGGTGGTTATTTGACAAGAGGGGTGGTTATTTGAGAAGAGGGTGGGTTATTTGAGAAGAGGGTGGTTACTTGAGAAGAGGGTTGGTTATTTGAGAAGACGGTTGGTTACTTGAGAAGAGGGTTGGTTACTTGAGAAGAGGGTTGGTTACTTGAGAAGAGGGTTGGTTATTTGAGAAGAGGGTGGCTTATTTGAGAAGAGGGTGGCTTATTTGAGAAGAGGGTGGGTTATGTGTGAAGAGAGGTGGGTTATTTGAGAAGAGGCGTGGGTTATTTGAGAAGAGGGGTGGTTATTTGAGAAGAGGGGTGGGTTATTTGAGATGAGGGGTGGTTATTTGAGAAGAGGGGTGGTTATTTGAGAAGAGGGGTGGTTATTTGAGAAGAGGGGTGGGTTATTTGAGAAGAGGGGTGGTTATTGGAGAAGAGGGTTGGTTATTTGAGAAGAGGGTGGGTTATTTGAGAAGTGGGTGGGTTATTTGAGAAGAGCGGTGGGTTATTTGAGAAGTGGGGTGGGTTATTTGAGAAGAGGGTGGGTTATTTGAGAAGAGCGGTGGGTTATTTGAGAAGAGGGGTGGTTATTTGAGAAGAGGGGTGGGTTATTTGAGAAGAGGGTGGGTTATTTGAGAAGAGCGGTGGGTTATTTGAGAAGAGGGGTGGTTATTTGAGAAGAGGGGTGGGTTATTTGAGAAGAGGGGTGGGTTATTTGAGAAGAGCGGTGGGTTATTTGAGAAGAGGGGTGGGTTCTTTGAGAAGAGAGGTGGGTTATTTGAGAAGAGGGGTGGTTATTTGAGAAGAGGGGTGGTTATTTGAGAAGAGGGGTGGGTTATTTGAGAAGAGGGGTGGGTTCTTTGAGAAGAGAGGTGGGTTATTTGAGAAGAGGGGTGGGTTATTTGAGAAGAGGGGTGGGTTATTTGAGAAGAGGGGTGGTTATTTGAGAAGAGGGGTGGGTTATTTGAGAAGAGGGGTGGTTATTGGAGAAGAGGGTTGGTTATTTGAGAAGAGAGGTGGGTTATTTGAGAAGAGGGGTGGGTTCTTTGAGAAGAGGGGTGGGTTCTTTGAGAAGAGAGGTGGGTTATTTGAGAAGAGGGGTGGGTTATTTGAGAAGTGGGTGGGTTATTTGAGAAGAGGGGTGGGTTATTTGAGAAGAGGGGTGGGTTATTTGAGAAGAGGGGTGGGTTATTTGAGAAGAGGGGTGGGTTATTTGAGAAGAGGGGTGGGTTATTTGAGAAGAGGGGTGGTTATTTGAGAAGAGGGGTGGGTTATTTGAGAAGAGGGGTGGTTATTGGAGAAGAGGGTTGGTTATTTGAGAAGAGAGGTGGGTTATTTGAGAAGAGGGGTGGGTTCTTTGAGAAGAGGGGTGGGTTCTTTGAGAAGAGAGGTGGGTTATTTGAGAAGAGGGGTGGGTTCTTTGAGAAGAGGGGTGGGTTCTTTGAGAAGAGGGGTGGGTTATTTGAGGAGAGGTGGGTTATTTGAGAAGAGGGGTGGGTTATTTGAGAAGAGGGGTGGGTTATTTGAGAAGAGGGGTGGGTTCTTTGAGAAGAGAGGTGGGTTATTTGAGAAGAGGGTGGGTTATTTGAGAAGAGGGGTGGTTATTTGAGAAGAGGGGTGGTTATTTGAGAAGAGGGGTGGTTATTTGAGAAGAGGGGTGGGTTCTTTGAGAAGAGAGGTGGGTTATTTGAGAAGAGGGTGGGTTATTTGAGAAGAGGGGTGGGTTATTTGAGAAGAGGGGTGGGTTATTTGAGAAGAGGGGTGGGTTATTTGAGAAGAGGGGTGGTTACTTGAGAAGAGGGTTGGTTATTTGAGAAGAGGGGTGGTTATTTGAGAAGAGGGGTGGGTTCTTTGAGAAGAGGGGTGGGTTCTTTGAGAAGAGAGGTGGGTTATTTGAGAAGAGGGGTGGTTATTTGAGAAGAGGACGGGATATTTGAGAAGTGGGTGGGTTATTTAAGAAGAGGGTTGGTTATTTGAGAAGAGAGGTGGGTTATTTGAGAAGAGGGTGGGTTATTTGAGAAGAGGGTGGTTACTTGAGAAGAGGGTTGGTTATTTGAGAAGACGGTTGGTTACTTGAGAAGAGGGTTGGTTACTTGAGAAGAGGGTTGGTTACTTGAGAAGAGGGTTGGTTATTTGAGAAGAGGGTTGGTTATTTGAGAAGAGGGTTGGTTATTTGAGAAGAGGGTGGTTACTTGAGAAGAGGGTTGGTTATTTGAGAAGACGGTTGGTTACTTGAGAAGAGGGTTGGTTACTTGAGAAGAGGGTTGGTTATTTGAGAAGACGGTTGGTTATTTGAGAAGACGGTTGGTTACTTGAGAAGAGGGTTGGTTACTTGAGAAGAGGGTTGGTTACTTGAGAAGAGGGGTGGTTATTTGAGAAGAGGGTGGTTACTTGAGAAGAGGGTTGGTTATTTGAGAAGAGGGTGGGTTATTTGAGAAGAGGGTTGGTTACTTGAGAAGAGGGTTGGTTATTTGAGAAGAGGGTGGTTACTTGAGAAGAGGGTTGGTTATTTGAGAAGAGGGTGGGTTACTTGAGAAGAGGGTTGGTTATTTGAGAAGAGGGTTGGTTACTTGAGAAGAGGGGTGGTTATTTGAGAAGAGGGTGGTTACTTGAGAAGAGGGTGGGTTATTTGAGAAGAGAGTGGTTACTTGAGAAGAGGGGTGGTTATTTGAGAAGAGGGTGGTTACTTGAGAAGAGGGTGGGTTACTTGAGAAGAGGGTTGGTTATTTGAGAAGAGGGTTGGTTACTTGAGAAGAGGGGTGGTTATTTGAGAAGAGGGTTGGTTACTTGAGAAGAGGGTTGGTTATTTGAGAAGAGGGTGGTTACTTGAGAAGAGGGTGGGTTATTTGAGAAGAGGGTGGTTACTTGAGAAGAGGGGTGGTTATTTGAGAAGAGGGGTGGTTATTTGAGAAGAGGGGTGGGTTATTTGAGAAGAGGGTTGGTTATTTGAGAAGAGGGTGGGTTATTTGAGAAGTGGGTGGGTTATTTGAGAAGAGCGGTGGGTTCTTTGAGAAGAGGGGTGGGTTATTTGAGAAGAGAGGTGGGTTATTTGAGAAGAGAGGTGGGTTATTTGAGAAGAGGGTGGGTTATTTGAGAAGAGCGGTGGTTATTTGAGAAGTGGGTGGGTTATTTGAGAAGAGGGGTGGGTTATTTGAGAAGAGGGGTGGTTATTTGAGAAGAGGGGTGGGTTATTTGAGAAGAGGGGTGGTTATTGGAGAAGAGGGTTGGTTATTTGAGAAGAGAGGTGGGTTATTTGAGAAGAGGGGTGGGTTCTTTGAGAAGAGGGGTGGGTTCTTTGAGAAGAGAGGTGGGTTATTTGAGAAGAGGGGTGGGTTCTTTGAGAAGAGGGGTGGGTTCTTTGAGAAGAGGGGTGGGTTATTTGAGGAGAGGTGGGTTATTTGAGAAGAGGGGTGGGTTATTTGAGAAGAGGGGTGGGTTCTTTGAGAAGAGAGGTGGGTTATTTGAGAAGAGAGGTGGGTTATTTGAGAAGAGGGTGGGTTATTTGAGAAGAGGGGTGGTTATTTGAGAAGAGGGGTGGTTATTTGAGAAGAGGGGTGGTTATTTGAGAAGAGGGGTGGGTTCTTTGAGAAGAGAGGTGGGTTATTTGAGAAGAGGGTGGGTTATTTGAGAAGAGGGGTGGGTTATTTGAGAAGAGGGGTGGGTTATTTGAGAAGAGGGGTGGGTTATTTGAGAAGAGGGGTGGTTACTTGAGAAGAGGGTTGGTTATTTGAGAAGAGGGGTGGTTATTTGAGAAGAGGGGTGGGTTCTTTGAGAAGAGGGGTGGGTTCTTTGAGAAGAGAGGTGGGTTATTTGAGAAGAGGGGTGGTTATTTGAGAAGAGGACGGGATATTTGAGAAGTGGGTGGGTTATTTAAGAAGAGGGTTGGTTATTTGAGAAGAGAGGTGGGTTATTTGAGAAGAGGGTGGGTTATTTGAGAAGAGGGTGGTTACTTGAGAAGAGGGTTGGTTATTTGAGAAGACGGTTGGTTACTTGAGAAGAGGGTTGGTTACTTGAGAA
The DNA here is from genome assembly GCF_036365525.1 of Heterodontus francisci. Taxonomy (NCBI): domain Eukaryota; kingdom Metazoa; phylum Chordata; class Chondrichthyes; order Heterodontiformes; family Heterodontidae; genus Heterodontus; species Heterodontus francisci. The sequence continues at coordinate 17,787,083 of NC_090395.1, forward strand.
GAGGGTTGGTTACTTGAGAAGAGGGTTGGTTATTTGAGAAGAGGGTTGGTTATTTGAGAAGAGGGTGGTTACTTGAGAAGAGGGTTGGTTATTTGAGAAGACGGTTGGTTACTTGAGAAGAGGGTTGGTTACTTGAGAAGAGGGTTGGTTATTTGAGAAGACGGTTGGTTACTTGAGAAGAGGGTTGGTTACTTGAGAAGAGGGTTGGTTACTTGAGAAGAGGGGTGGTTATTTGAGAAGAGGGGTGGTTATTTGAGAAGAGGGTGGTTACTTGAGAAGAGGGTTGGTTATTTGAGAAGAGGGTGGGTTATTTGAGAAGAGGGTTGGTTACTTGAGAAGAGGGTTGGTTATTTGAGAAGAGGGTGGTTACTTGAGAAGAGGGTTGGTTATTTGAGAAGAGGGTGGGTTACTTGAGAAGAGGGTTGGTTATTTGAGAAGAGGGTTGGTTACTTGAGAAGAGGGGTGGTTATTTGAGAAGAGGGTGGTTACTTGAGAAGAGGGTGGGTTATTTGAGAAGAGAGTGGTTACTTGAGAAGAGGGGTGGTTATTTGAGAAGAGGGTGGTTACTTGAGAAGAGGGTGGGTTACTTGAGAAGAGGGTTGGTTATTTGAGAAGAGGGTTGGTTACTTGAGAAGAGGGGTGGTTATTTGAGAAGAGGGTTGGTTACTTGAGAAGAGGGTTGGTTATTTGAGAAGAGGGTGGTTACTTGAGAAGAGGGTGGGTTATTTGAGAAGAGGGTGGTTACTTGAGAAGAGGGGTGGTTATTTGAGAAGAGGGGTGGTTATTTGAGAAGAGGGGTGGGTTATTTGAGAAGAGGGTTGGTTATTTGAGAAGAGGGTGGGTTATTTGAGAAGTGGGTGGGTTATTTGAGAAGAGCGGTGGGTTCTTTGAGAAGAGGGGTGGGTTATTTGAGAAGAGAGGTGGGTTATTTGAGAAGAGAGGTGGGTTATTTGAGAAGAGGGTGGGTTATTTGAGAAGAGCGGTGGTTATTTGAGAAGTGGGTGGGTTATTTGAGAAGAGGGGTGGGTTATTTGAGAAGAGAGGTGGGTTATTTGAGAAGAGGAGTGGGTTATTTGAGAAGTGGGTGGGTTATTTGAGAAGAGGGTGAGTTATTTGAGAAGAGGGGTGGGTTATTTGAGAAGAGGGGTGGGTTATTTGAGAAGAGGGGTGGGTTATTTGAGAAGAGGGGTGGGTTCTTTGAGAAGAGAGGTGGGTTATTTGAGAAGAGGGGTGGGTTATTTGAGAAGAGGGGTGGGTTCTTTGAGAAGAGGGGTGGGTTCTTTGAGAAGAGGGGTGGGTTATTTGAGAAGAGGGGTGGGTTCTTTGAGAAGAGAGGTGGGTTATTTGAGAAGAGGGGTGGGTTCTTTGAGAAGAGGGGTGGGTTCTTTGAGAAGAGGGGTGGGTTCTTTGAGAAGAGAGGTGGGTTATTTGAGAAGAGGGGTGGGTTCTTTGAGAAGAGGGGTGGGTTATCTGAGGAGAGGTGGGTTCTTTGAGAAGAGGGGTGGGTTATTTGAGAAGAGGGGTGGGTTCTTTGAGAAGAGAGGTGGGTTATTTGAGAAGAGGGTGGGTTATTTGAGAAGAGGGGTGGTTATTTGAGAAGAGGGTGGGTTCTTTGAGAAGAGAGGTGGGTTATTTGAGAAGAGGGGGGGTTATTTGAGAAGAGGGGTGGTTATTTGAGAAGAGGGGTGGTTATTTGAGAAGAGGGGTGGGTTATTTGAGAAGAGGGGTGGGTTATTTGAGAAGAGGGGTGGGTTCTTTGAGAAGTGGCTGGGTTATTTGAGAAGAGAGGTGGGTTATTTGAGAAGAGGGGTGGGTTATTTGAGAAGAGGGGTGGGTTCTTTGAGAAGAGAGGTGGGTTATTTGAGAAGAGGGGTGGGTTCTTTGAGAAGAGGGGTGGGTTATCTGAGGAGAGGTGGGTTCTTTGAGAAGAGGGGTGGGTTATTTGAGAAGAGGGGTGGGTTCTTTGAGAAGAGAGGTGGGTTATTTGAGAAGAGGGTGGGTTATTTGAGAAGAGGGGTGGTTATTTGAGAAGAGGGGTGGTTATTTGAGAAGAGGGTGGGTTCTTTGAGAAGAGAGGTGGGTTATTTGAGAAGAGGGGTGGTTATTTGAGAAGAGGGGTGGTTATTTGAGAAGAGGGGTGGTTATTTGAGAAGAGGGGTGGGTTATTTGAGAAGAGGGGTGGGTTATTTGAGAAGAGGGGTGGGTTATTTGAGAAGAGGGGTGGGTTATTTGAGAAGAGGGGTGGTTACTTGAGAAGAGGGTTGGTTATTTGAGAAGAGGGTGGTTACTTGAGAAGAGGGTTGGTTATTTGAGAAGAGGGTGGGTTACTTGAGAAGAGGGTTGGTTATTTGAGAAGAGGGTTGGTTACTTGAGAAGAGGGGTGGTTATTTGAGAAGAGGGTTGGTTACTTGAGAAGAGGGGTGGTTATTTGAGAAGAGGGTGGTTACTTGAGAAGAGGGTGGTTACTTGAGAAGAGGGTGGGTTATTTGAGAAGAGGGTGGTTACTTGAGAAGAGGGGTGGTTATTTGAGAAGAGGGTGGTTACTTGAGAAGAGGGTGGGTTACTTGAGAAGAGGGTTGGTTATTTGAGAAGAGGGTTGGTTACTTGAGAAGAGGGGTGGTTATTTGAGAAGAGGGTTGGTTACTTGAGAAGAGGGGTGGTTATTTGAGAAGAGGGTGGTTACTTGAGAAGAGGGTGGGTTATTTGAGAAGAGGGGTGGTTATTTGAGAAGAGGGGTGGTTATTTGAGAAGAGGGGTGGGTTATTTGAGAAGAGGGTTGGTTATTTGAGAAGAGGGTGGGTTATTTGAGAAGTGGGTGGGTTATTTGAGAAGAGCGGTGGGTTCTTTGAGAAGAGGGGTGGGTTATTTGAGAAGAGAGGTGGGTTATTTGAGAAGAGAGGTGGGTTATTTGAGAAGAGCGGTGGGTTATTTGAGAAGTGGGTGGGTTATTTGAGAAGAGGGGTGGGTTATTTGAGAAGAGAGGTGGGTTATTTGAGAAGAGGAGTGGGTTATTTGAGAAGTGGGTGGGTTATTTGAGAAGAGGGTGAGTTATTTGAGAAGAGGGGTGGGTTATTTGAGAAGAGGGGTGGGTTATTTGAGAAGAGGGGTGGGTTATTTGAGAAGAGGGGTGGGTTCTTTGAGAAGAGAGGTGGGTTATTTGAGAAGAGGGGTGGGTTCTTTGAGAAGAGGGGTGGGTTCTTTGAGAAGTGGCTGGGTTATTTGAGAAGAGAGGTGGGTTATTTGAGAAGAGGGGTGGGTTATTTGAGAAGAGGGGTGGGTTCTTTGAGAAGAGAGGTGGGTTATTTGAGAAGAGGGGTGGGTTCTTTGAGAAGAGGGGTGGGTTATCTGAGGAGAGGTGGGTTCTTTGAGAAGAGGGGTGGGTTATTTGAGAAGAGGGGTGGGTTCTTTGAGAAGAGAGGTGGGTTATTTGAGAAGAGGGTGGGTTATTTGAGAAGAGGGGTGGTTATTTGAGAAGAGGGTGGGTTCTTTGAGAAGAGAGGTGGGTTATTTGAGAAGAGGGGGGGTTATTTGAGAAGAGGGGTGGTTATTTGAGAAGAGGGGTGGTTATTTGAGAAGAGGGGTGGGTTATTTGAGAAGAGGGGTGGGTTATTTGAGAAGAGGGGTGGGTTCTTTGAGAAGTGGCTGGGTTATTTGAGAAGAGAGGTGGGTTATTTGAGAAGAGGGGTGGGTTATTTGAGAAGAGGGGTGGGTTCTTTGAGAAGAGAGGTGGGTTATTTGAGAAGAGGGGTGGGTTCTTTGAGAAGAGGGGTGGGTTATCTGAGGAGAGGTGGGTTCTTTGAGAAGAGGGGTGGGTTATTTGAGAAGAGGGGTGGGTTCTTTGAGAAGAGAGGTGGGTTATTTGAGAAGAGGGTGGGTTATTTGAGAAGAGGGGTGGTTATTTGAGAAGAGGGTGGGTTCTTTGAGAAGAGAGGTGGGTTATTTGAGAAGAGGGGTGGTTATTTGAGAAGAGGGGTGGTTATTTGAGAAGAGGGGTGGTTATTTGAGAAGAGGGGTGGGTTATTTGAGAAGAGGGGTGGGTTATTTGAGAAGAGGGGTGGGTTATTTGAGAAGAGGGGTGGGTTCTTTGAGAAGAGGGGTGGGTTCTTTGAGAAGAGGGGTGGGTTCTTTGAGAAGAGAGGTGGGTTATTTGAGAAGAGGGGTGGGTTCTTTGAGAAGTGGCTGGGTTATTTGAGAAGAGAGGTGGGTTATTTGAGAAGAGGGGTGGGTTATTTGAGAAGAGGGGTGGGTTCTTTGAGAAGAGAGGTGGGTTATTTGAGAAGAGGGGTGGGTTCTTTGAGAAGAGGGGTGGGTTCTTTGAGAAGAGGGATGGGTTATTTGAGGAGAGGTGGGTTATTTGAGAAGAGGGGTGGGTTATTTGAGAAGAGGGGTGGGTTCTTTGAGAAGAGAGGTGGGTTATTTGAGAAGAGGGTGGGTTATTTGAGAAGAGGGGTGGTTATTTGAGAAGAGGGGTGGTTATTTGAGAAGAGGGTGGATTATTTAAGAGGGGTGGGTTATTTGAGAAGAGGGGTGGGTTATTTGAGAAGAGGGGTGGGTTATTTGAGAAGAGGGTGGGTTCTTTGAGAAGAGGGTGGGTTCTTTGAGAAGAGGGTGGGTTCTTTGAGGTGGGTTATTTGAGAAGAGGGGTGGGTTATTTGAGAAGAGGGGTGGGTTATTTGAGAAGAGGGGTGGGTTCTTTGAGAAGCGAGGTGGGTTATTTGAGAAGAGGGGTGGGTTATTTGAGAAGTGGCTGGGTTCTTTGAGAAGTGGCTGGGTTCTTTGAGAAGTGGCTGGGTTCTTTGAGAAGAGAGGTGGGTTATTTGAGAAGAGGGGTGGGTTCATTGAGAAGAGAGGTGGGTTATTTGAGAAGAGGGGTGGGTTATTTGAGAAGAGGGGTGGGTTCTTTGAGAAGAGGGGTGGGTTCTTTGAGAAGAGGGGTGGGTTATTTGAGAAGAGGGTGGGTTATTTGAGAAGAGGGTGGGTTATTTGAGAAGAGGGGTGGGTCATTTGAGAAGAGGGTGGGTTATTTGAGAAGAGGGGTGGTTATTTGAGAAGAGGGTGGGTTATTTGAGAAGAGAGATGGGTTATTGGAGAAGAGGGTGGGTTATTTGAGAAGAGAGGTGGGTTATTGGAGAAGAGGGTGGGTTATTTGAGAAGAGGGGTGGTTATTTGAGAAGAGGGTGGGTTATTTGAGAAGAGAGGTGGGTTATTTGAGAAGAGGGTGGGTTACTTGAGAAGAGGGGTGGTTATTTGAGAAGAGGGGTGGTTATTTGAGAAGAGGGTGGTTATTTGAGAAGAGGGGTGGTTATTTGAGAAGAGGGTGGTTACTTGAGAAGAGGGTAGTTACTTGAGAAGAGGGTGGGTTATTTGAGAAGAGGGTGGTTACTTGAGAAGAGGGTGGTTACTTGAGAAGAGGGTGGTTACTTGAGAAGAGGGTGGTTACTTGACAAGAGGGTTGGTTATTTGAGAAGAGGGTTGGTTATTTGAGAAGAGGGTGGCTTATTTGAGAAGAGGGTGGCTTATTTGAGAAGAGGGTGGGTTATGTGTGAAGAGAGGTGGGTTATTTGAGAAGAGGCGTGGGTTATTTGAGAAGAGGGGTGGTTATTTGAGAAGAGGGGTGGGTTATTTGAGAAGAGGGGTGGTTATTTGAGAAGAGGGGTGGGTTATTTGAGAAGAGGGGTGGGTTCTTTGAGAAGAGAGGTGGGTTATTTGAGAAGAGGGGTGGGTTCTTTGAGAAGAGGGGTGGGTTATCTGAGGAGAGGTGGGTTCTTTGAGAAGAGGGGTGGGTTATTTGAGAAGAGGGGTGGGTTCTTTGAGAAGAGAGGTGGGTTATTTGAGAAGAGGGTGGGTTATTTGAGAAGAGGGGTGGTTATTTGAGAAGAGGGTGGGTTCTTTGAGAAGAGAGGTGGGTTATTTGAGAAGAGGGGTGGTTATTTGAGAAGAGGGGTGGTTATTTGAGAAGAGGGGTGGTTATTTGAGAAGAGGGGTGGGTTATTTGAGAAGAGGGGTGGGTTATTTGAGAAGAGGGGTGGGTTATTTGAGAAGAGGGGTGGGTTCTTTGAGAAGAGGGGTGGGTTCTTTGAGAAGAGGGGTGGGTTCTTTGAGAAGAGAGGTGGGTTATTTGAGAAGAGGGGTGGGTTCTTTGAGAAGTGGCTGGGTTATTTGAGAAGAGAGGTGGGTTATTTGAGAAGAGGGGTGGGTTATTTGAGAAGAGGGGTGGGTTCTTTGAGAAGAGAGGTGGGTTATTTGAGAAGAGGGGTGGGTTCTTTGAGAAGAGGGGTGGGTTCTTTGAGAAGAGGGGTGGGTTATTTGAGGAGAGGTGGGTTATTTGAGAAGAGGGGTGGGTTATTTGAGAAGAGGGGTGGGTTCTTTGAGAAGAGAGGTGGGTTATTTGAGAAGAGGGTGGGTTATTTGAGAAGAGGGGTGGTTATTTGAGAAGAGGGGTGGTTATTTGAGAAGAGGGTGGATTATTTAAGAGGGGTGGGTTATTTGAGAAGAGGGGTGGGTTATTTGAGAAGAGGGGTGGGTTATTTGAGAAGAGGGTGGGTTCTTTGAGAAGAGGGTGGGTTCTTTGAGAAGAGGGTGGGTTCTTTGAGGTGGGTTATTTGAGAAGAGGGGTGGGTTATTTGAGAAGAGGGGTGGGTTATTTGAGAAGAGGGGTGGGTTCTTTGAGAAGCGAGGTGGGTTATTTGAGAAGAGGGGTGGGTTATTTGAGAAGTGGCTGGGTTCTTTGAGAAGTGGCTGGGTTCTTTGAGAAGTGGCTGGGTTCTTTGAGAAGAGAGGTGGGTTATTTGAGAAGAGGGGTGGGTTCATTGAGAAGAGAGGTGGGTTATTTGAGAAGAGGGGTGGGTTATTTGAGAAGAGGGGTGGGTTCTTTGAGAAGAGGGGTGGGTTCTTTGAGAAGAGGGGTGGGTTATTTGAGAAGAGGGTGGGTTATTTGAGAAGAGGGTGGGTTATTTGAGAAGAGGGGTGGGTCATTTGAGAAGAGGGTGGGTTATTTGAGAAGAGGGGTGGTTATTTGAGAAGAGGGTGGGTTATTTGAGAAGAGAGATGGGTTATTGGAGAAGAGGGTGGGTTATTTGAGAAGAGAGGTGGGTTATTGGAGAAGAGGGTGGGTTATTTGAGAAGAGGGGTGGTTATTTGAGAAGAGGGTGGGTTATTTGAGAAGAGAGGTGGGTTATTTGAGAAGAGGGTGGGTTACTTGAGAAGAGGGGTGGTTATTTGAGAAGAGGGGTGGTTATTTGAGAAGAGGGTGGTTATTTGAGAAGAGGGGTGGTTATTTGAGAAGAGGGTGGTTACTTGAGAAGAGGGTAGTTACTTGAGAAGAGGGTGGGTTATTTGAGAAGAGGGTGGTTACTTGAGAAGAGGGTGGTTACTTGAGAAGAGGGTGGTTACTTGAGAAGAGGGTGGTTACTTGACAAGAGGGTTGGTTATTTGAGAAGAGGGTTGGTTATTTGAGAAGAGGGTGGCTTATTTGAGAAGAGGGTGGCTTATTTGAGAAGAGGGTGGGTTATGTGTGAAGAGAGGTGGGTTATTTGAGAAGAGGCGTGGGTTATTTGAGAAGAGGGGTGGTTATTTGAGAAGAGGGGTGGGTTATTTGAGAAGAGGGGTGGTTATTTGAGAAGAGGGGTGGTTATTTGAGAAGAGGGGTGGTTATTTGAGAAGAGGGGTGGGTTATTTGAGAAGAGAGGTGGTTATTGGAGAAGAGGGTTGGTTATTTGAGAAGAGGGTGGGTTATTTGAGAAGTGGGTGGGTTATTTGAGAAGAGCGGTGGGTTCTTTGAGAAGAGGGGTGGGTAATTTGAGAAGAGAGGTGGGTTATTTGAGAAGAGGGTGGGTTATTTGAGAAGAGCGGTGGGTTATTTGAGAAGTGGGCGGGTTATTTGAGAAGAGGGGTGGGTTATTTGAGAAGTGGGTGGGTTATTTGAGAAGAGGGTGAGTTATTTGAGAAGAGGGGTGGGTTATTTGAGAAGAGGGTTGGGTTATTTGAGAAGAGGGGTGGGTTATTTGAGAAGAGGGGTGGGTTATTTGAGAAGAGGGGTGGGTTATTTGAGAAGAGGGGTGGGTTATTTGAGAAGAGGGGTGCGTTCTTTGAGAAGTGGCTGGGTTATTTGAGAAGAGGGGTGGGTTATTTGAGAAGAGGGGTGGGTTCTTTGAGAAGAGGGGAGGGTTATTTGAGAAGAGAGGTGGGTTATTTGAGAAGAGAGGTGGGTTATTTGAGAAGAGGGGTGGGTTCTTTGAGAAGAGGGGTGGGTTATTTGAGGAGAGGTGGGTTATTTGAGAAGAGTGGTGGGTTATTTGAGAAGAGGGGTGGGTTCTTTGAGAAGAGAGGTGGGTTATTTGAGAAGAGGGTGGGTTATTTGAGAAGAGGGGTGGTTATTTGAGAAGAGGGGTGGTTATTTGAGAAGAGGGGTGGTTATTTGAGAAGAGGGGTGGTTATTTGAGAAGAGGGGTGGTTATTTGAGAAGAGGACGGGATATTTGAGAAGTGGGTGGGTTATTTAAGAAGAGGGTTGGTTATTTGAGAAGAGAGGTGGGTTATTTGAGAAGAGGGTGGTTACTTGAGAAGAGGGTTGGTTATTTGAGAAGACGGTTGGTTACTTGAGAAGAGGGTTGGTTACTTGAGAAGAGGGTTGGTTATTTGAGAAGAGGGTTGGTTACTTGAGAAGAGGGGTGGTTATTTGAGAAGAGGGTTGGTTTCTTGAGAAGAGGGTTGGTTTCTTGAGAAGAGGGTTGGTTATTTGAGAAGAGGGTGGGTTATTTGAGAAGAGGGTGGTTACTTGAGAAGAGGGTTGGTTATTTGAGAAGACGGTTGGTTACTTGAGAAGAGGGTTGGTTACTTGAGAAGAGGGTTGGTTATTTGAGAAGAGGGTTGGTTACTTGAGAAGAGGGGTGGTTATTTCAGAAGAGGGTGGTTACTTGAGAAGAGGGTTGGTTATTTGAGAAGAGGGTTGGTTATTTGAGAAGAGGGTGGGTTATTTGAGAAGAGGGTTGGTTACTTGAGAAGAGGGTTGGTTACTTGAGAAGAGGGTGGTTACTTGAGAAGAGGGTTGGTTATTTGAGAAGAGGGTGGGTTACTTGAGAAGAGGGTTGGTTATTTGAGAAGAGGGTTGGTTACTTGAGAAGAGGGGTGGTTATTTGAGAAGAGGGTTGGTTACTTGAGAAGAGGGGTGGTTATTTGAGAAGAGGGTGGTTACTTGAGAAGAGGGGTGGTCATTTGAGAAGAGGGTGGTTACTTGAGAAGAGGGTGGGTTACTTGAGAAGAGGGTTGGTTATTTGAGAAGAGGGTTGGTTACTTGAGAAGAGGGGTGGTTATTTGAGAAGAGGGTTGGTTACTTGAGAAGAGGGGTGGTTATTTGAGAAGAGGGGTGGTTACTTGAGAAGAGGGTGGGTTATTTGAGAAGAGGGGTGGTTATTTGAGAAGAGGGGTGGTTATTTGAGAAGAGGGGTGGTTATTTGAGAAGAGGGGTGGGTTATTTGAGAAGAGGGTTGGTTATTTGAGAAGAGGGTGGGTTATTTGAGAAGTGGGTGGGTTATTTGAGAAGAGCGGTGGGTTCTTTGAGAAGAGGGGTGGGTTATTTGAGAAGAGAGGTGGGTTATTTGAGAAGAGAGGTGGGTTATTTGAGAAGAGGGGTGGGTTATTTGAGAAGTGGGCGGGTTATTTGAGAAGAGGGGTGGGTTATTTGAGAAGAGAGGTGGGTTATTTGAGAAGAGGAGTGGGTTATTTGAGAAGTGGGTGGGTTATTTGAGAAGAGGGTGAGTTATTTGAGAAGAGGGGTGGGTTATTTGAGAAGTGGGCGGGTTATTTGAGAAGAGGGGTGGGTTATTTGAGAAGAGAGGTGGGTTATTTGAGAAGTGGGCGGGTTATTTGAGAAGAGGGGTGGGTTATTTGAGAAGAGAGGTGGGTTATTTGAGAAGAGGAGTGGGTTATTTGAGAAGTGGGTGGGTTATTTGAGAAGAGGGTGAGTTATTTGAGAAGAGGGGTGGGTTATTTGAGAAGAGCGGTGGGTTATTTGAGAAGTGGGCGGGTTATTTGAGAAGAGGGGTGGGTTATTTGAGAAGAGAGGTGGGTTATTTGAGAAGAGCGGTGGGTTATTTGAGAAGTGGGCGGGTTATTTGAGAAGAGGGGTGGGTTATTTGAGAAGAGAGGTGGGTTATTTGAGAAGAGGAGTGGGTTATTTGAGAAGAGCGGTGGGTTATTTGAGAAGTGGGCGGGTTATTTGAGAAGAGGGGTGGGTTATTTGAGAAGAGGGGTGGGTTATTTGAGAAGAGGAGTGGGTTATTTGAGAAGTGGGTGGGTTATTTGAGAAGAGGGTGAGTTATTTGAGAAGAGGGGTGGGTTATTTGAGAAGAGGGGTGGGTTATTTGAGAAGAGGGGTGGGTTATTTGAGAAGAGGGGTGGGTTCTTTGAGAAGAGAGGTGGGTTATTTGAGAAGAGGGGTGGGTTATTTGAGAAGAGGGGTGGGTTCTTTGAGAAGTGGCTGGGTTATTTGAGAAGAGAGGTGGGTTATTTGAGAAGAGGGGAGGGTTATTTGAGAAGAGGGGTGGGTTGTTTGAGAAGAGAGGTGGGTTATTTGAGAAGAGGGGTGGGTTCTTTGAGAAGAGGGGTGGGTTATCTGAGGAGAGGTGGGTTCTTTGAGAAGAGGGGTGGGTTATTTGAGAAGAGGGGTGGGTTCTTTGAGAAGAGAGGTGGGTTATTTGAGAAGAGGGTGGGTTATTTGAGAAGAGGGGTGGTTATTTGAGAAGAGGGTGGGTTCTTTGAGAAGAGAGGTGGGTTATTTGAGAAGAGGGGTGGTTATTTGAGAAGAGGGGTGGTTATTTGAGAAGAGGGGTGGTGATTTGAGAAGAGGGGTGGGTTATTTGAGAAGAGGGGTGGGTTATTTGAGAAGAGGGGTGGGTTATTTGAGAAGAGGGGTGGGTTCTTTGAGAAGAGAGGTGGGTTATTTGAGAAGAGGGGTGGGTTCTTTGAGAAGTGGCTGGGTTATTTGAGAAGAGAGGTGGGTTATTTGAGAAGAGGGGTGGGTTATTTGAGAAGAGGGGTGGGTTCTTTGAGAAGAGAGGTGGGTTATTTGAGAAGAGGGGTGGGTTCTTTGAGAAGAGGGGTGGGTTATTTGAGGAGAGGTGGGTTATTTGAGAAGAGGGGTGGGTTATTTGAGAAGAGGGGTGGGTTCTTTGAGAAGAGGGGTGGGTTCTTTGAGAAGAGAGGTGGGTTATTTGAGAAGAGGGTGGGTTATTTGAGAAGAGGGGTGGTTATTTGAGAAGAGGGGTGGTTATATGAGAAGAGGGTGGATTATTTAAGAGGGGTGGGTTATTTGAGAAGAGGGGTGGGTTATTTGAGAAGAGGGGTGGTTATTTGAGAAGAGGGTGGGTTCTTTGAGGTGGGTTATTTGAGAAGAGGGGTGGGTTATTTGAGAAGAGGGGTGGGTTATTTGAGAAGAGGGGTGGGTTCTTTGAGAAGCGAGGTGGGTTATTTGAGAAGAGGGGTGGGTTATTTGAGAAGAGGGGTGGGTTCTTTGAGAAGTGGCTGGGTTCTTTGAGAAGTGGCTGGGTTCTTTGAGAAGAGAGGTGGGTTATTTGAGAAGAGGGGTGGGTTCATTGAGAAGAGAGGTGGGTTATTTGAGAAGAGGGGTGGGTTATTTGAGAAGAGGGGTGGGTTCTTTGAGAAGAGGGGTGGGTTCTTTGAGAAGAGGGGTGGGTTATTTGAGAAGAGGGTGGGTTATTTGAGAAGAGGGTGGGTTATTTGAGAAGAGGGGTGGGTTATTTGAGAAGAGGGTGGGTTATTTGAGAAGAGGGGTGGTTATTTGAGAAGAGGGTGGGTTATTTGAGAAGAGAGATGGGTTATTGGAGAAGAGGGTGGGTTATTTGAGAAGAGAGGTGGGTTATTGGAGAAGAGGGTGGGTTATTTGAGAAGAGGGTGGGTTATTTGAGAAGAGGGTGGGTTATTTGAGAAGAGGGTGGGTTATTTGAGAAGAGAGGTGGGTTATTTGAGAAGAGGGTGGGTTATTTGAGAAGAGGGGTGGTTATTTGAGAAGAGGGGTGGTTATTTGAGAAGAGGGGTGGTTATTTGAGAAGAGGGGTGGTTATTTGAGAAGAGGGGTGGTTATTTGAGATGAGGGTGGGTTATTTGAGAAGAGGGGTGGGTTCTTTGAGAAGAGAGGTGGGTTATTTGAGAAGAGGGGTGGGTTATTTGAGAAGAGGGTGGGTTCTTTGAGAAGAGAGGTGGGTTATTTGAGAAGAGGGGTGGGTTATTTGAGAAGAGGGGTGGGTTATTTGAGAAGAGGTGTGGGTTTTTTGAGAAGAGAGGTGGGTTATTTGAGAAGAGGGGTGGTTATTTGAGGAGGAGTGGGTTATTTGAGAAGAGGGGTGGTTATTTGAGAAGAGGGGTGGGTTATTTGAGAAGAGAGGTGGGTTATTTGAGAAGAGGGGTGGGTTATTTGAGAAGAGGGGTGGTTATTTGAGAAGAGGGGTGGGTTATTTGAGAAGAGAGGTGGGTTATTTGAGAAGAGGGGTGGGTTATTTGAGAAGAGAGGTGGGTTATTTGAGAAGAGGGGTGGGTTATTTGAGAAGAGAGGTGGGTTATTTGAGAAGAGGGGTGGTTATTTGAGAAGAGGGGTGGTTATTTGAGAAGAGGGGTGGGTTATTTGAGAAGAGGGGTGGGTTATTTGAGAAGAGGGGTGGGTTCTTTGAGAAGAGAGGTGGGTTATTTGAGAAGAGGGTGGGTTATTTGAGAAGAGGGGTGGTTATTTGAGAAGAGGGTGGATTATTTAAGAGGGGTGGGTTATTTGAGAAGAGGGGTGGGTTATTTGAGAAGAGGGGTGGTTATTTGAGAAGAGGGTGGGTTCTTTGAGGTGGGTTATTTGAGAAGAGGGGTGGGTTATTTGAGAAGAGGGGTGGGTTATTTGAGAAGAGGGGTGGGTTATTTGAGAAGAGGGGTGGGTTCTTTGAGAAGCGAGGTGGGTTATTTGAGAAGAGGGGTGGGTTCTTTGAGAAGTGGCTGGGTTCTTTGAGAAGTGGCTGGGTTCTTTGAGAAGTGGCTGGGTTCTTTGAGAAGAGAGGTGGGTTATTTGAGAAGAGGGGTGGGTTCATTGAGAAGAGAGGTGGGTTATTTGAGAAGAGGGGTGGGTTATTTGAGAAGAGGGGTGGGTTCTTTGAGAAGAGGGGTGGGTTCTTTGAGAAGAGGGGTGGGTTATTTGAGAAGAGGGTGGGTTATTTGAGAAGAGGGTGGGTTATTTGAGAAGAGGGGTGGGTTATTTGAGAAGAGGGTGGGTTATTTGAGAAGAGGGGTGGTTATTTGAGAAGAGGGTGGGTTATTTGAGAAGAGAGATGGGTTATTGGAGAAGAGGGTGGGTTATTTGAGAAGAGAGGTGGGTTATTGGAGAAGAGGGTGGGTTATTTGAGAAGAGGGTGGGTTATTTGAGAAGAGGGTGGGTTATTTGAGAAGAGAGGTGGGTTATTTGAGAAGAGGGTGGGTTATTTGAGAAGAGGGGTGGTTATTTGAGAAGAGGGGTGGTTATTTGAGAAGAGGGGTGGTTATTTGAGATGAGGGTGGGTTATTTGAGAAGAGGGGTGGGTTCTTTGAGAAGAGAGGTGGGTTATTTGAGAAGAGGGGTGGGTTATTTGAGAAGAGGGTGGGTTCTTTGAGAAGAGAGGTGGGTTATTTGAGAAGAGGGGTGGGTTATTTGAGAAGAGGGGTGGGTTTTTTGAGAAGAGAGGTGGGTTATTTGAGAAGAGGGGTGGTTATTTGAGGAGGGGTGGGTTATTTGAGAAGAGGGGTGGTTATTTGAGAAGAGGGGTGGGTTATTTGAGAAGAGAGGTGGGTTATTTGAGAAGAGGGGTGGGTTATTTGAGAAGAGGGGTGGGTTATTTGAGAAGAGAGGTGGGTTATTTGAGAAGAGGGGTGGTTATTTGAGAAGAGGGGTGGGTTATTTGAGAAGAGAGGTGGGTTATTTGAGAAGAAGGTGGGTTATTTGAGAAGAGAGGTGGGTTATTTGAGAAGAGAGGTGGGTTATTTGAGAAGAGAGGTGGGTTATTTGAGAAGAGGGGTGGTTATTTGAGAAGAGGGGTGGGTTATTTGAGAAGAGGGGTGGGTTCTTTGAGAAGAAGGTGGGTTATTTGAGAAGTGGGTGGTTATTTGAGAAGAGAGGTGGGTTATTTGAGAAGAGGGTGGGTTATTTGAGAAGAGGGTGGGTTATTTGAGAAGAGAGGTGGTTATTTGAGAAGTGGGTGGTTATTTGAGAAGAGAGGTGGGTTATTTGAGAAGAGGGGTGGTTATTTGAGAAGAGGGGTGGGTTCTTTGAGAAGAGAGGTGGGTTATTTGAGAAGTGGGTGGGTTATTTGAGAAGAGGGGTGGGTTATTTGAGAAGTGGGTGGGTTATTTGAGAAGTGGGTGGTTATTTGAGAAGAGAGGTGGGTTATTTGAGAAGTGGGTGGGTTATTTGAGAAGAGGGGTGGGTTATTTGAGAAGAGGGGTGGTTATTTGAGAAGAGGGGTGGGTTATTTGAGAAGAGGGTGGGTTATTTGAGAAGAGGGGTGGTTATTTGAGAAGTGGGTGGGTTATTTGAGAAGAGGGGTGGTTATTTGAGAAGAGAGGTGGTTATTTGAGAAGTGGGTGGGTTATTTGAGAAGAGGGGTGGTTATTTGAGAAGAGAGGTGGTTATTTGAGAAGAGGGGTGGTTTATTTGAGAAGAGGGGTGGTTATTTGAGAAGTGGGTGGGTTATTTGAGAAGAGGGGTGGTTATTTGAGAAGAGAGGTGGTTATTTGAGAAGAGGGGTGGGTTATTTGAGAAGAGGGGTGGGTTATTTGAGAAGAGAGGTGGTTATTTGAGAAGTGGGTGGTTATTTGAGAAGAGGGGTGGGTTCTTTGAGAAGAGAGGTGGGTTATTTGAGAAGTGGGTGGGTTATTTGAGAAGAGGGGTGGGTTATTTGAGAAGTGGGTGGGTTATTTGAGAAGTGGGTGGTTATTTGAGAAGAGAGGTGGGTTATTTGAGAAGTGGGTGGGTTATTTGAGAAGAGGGGTGGGTTATTTGAGAAGAGGGGTGGTTATTTGAGAAGAGGGGTGGGTTATTTGAGAAGAGGGTGGGTTATTTGAGAAGAGGGGTGGTTATTTGAGAAGTGGGTGGGTTATTTGAGAAGAGGGGTGGTTATTTGAGAAGAGAGGTGGTTATTTGAGAAGTGGGTGGGTTATTTGAGAAGAGGGGTGGTTATTTGAGAAGAGAGGTGGTTATTTGAGAAGAGGGGTGGTTTATTTGAGAAGAGGGGTGGTTATTTGAGAAGTGGGTGGGTTATTTGAGAAGAGGGGTGGTTATTTGAGAAGAGAGGTGGTTATTTGAGAAGAGGGGTGGGTTATTTGAGAAGAGGGGTGGGTTATTTGAGAAGAGAGGTGGTTATTTGAGAAGTGGGTGGTTATTTGAGAAGAGAGGTGGGTTATTTGAGAAGAGGGGTGGTTATTTGAGAAGAGGGGTGGGTTCTTTGAGAAGAGAGGTGGGTTATTTGAGAAGTGGGTGGGTTATTTGAGAAGAGGGGTGGGTTATTTGAGAAGTGGGTGGGTTATTTGAGAAGTGGGTGGTTATTTGAGAAGAGAGGTGGGTTATTTGAGAAGTGGGTGGGTTATTTGAGAAGAGGGGTGGGTTCTTTGAGAAGAGGGGTGGGTTCTTTGAGAAGAGGGGTGGGTTATTTGAGAAGAGCGGTGGTTATTTGAGAAGAGAGGTGGTTATTTGAGAAGTGGGTGGGTTATTTGAGAAGAGGGGTGGGTTCTTTGAGAAGAGGGGTGGGTTATTTGAGAAGAGAGGTGGGTTATTTGAGAAGAGAGGTGGGTTATTTGAGAAGAGCAGTGGGTTCTTTGAGAAGAGGGGTAGTTTATTTGAGTAGAGAGTGGATTATTTGAGAAGAGGGTGACTTATTTGCAGAGAGGGTGGTGATGATGATACATTTGAAGGGGAGGGACAGTACCTGAGGAGAGAGAACCATTAACAATATCAGCTAACAGCTTCCTGCCATGATCGGGGGCTCTCTACCAGAATCAGGCCCTTCAGAACAGAAACCTGAAGCATCGAAACACAGACATAGAATTTGCCAACACAGGTTTGGCATTCTCTATTGCACAGCTTTACTTTCTATGTAATACGTGCTGTCCCTTTCCTGGGTGTGTTTGATGGAACAGTGTAGGTGAAGTTTCAGCGTAGTGCTGAGGAGGTGCTACACTATTGGAAGTGCTGTCTTTCAGGTGAGATGTTAAACCCAGACGCTGTCTGTGCTCTCAGGTGGATTAAATTATCCCACAGAATTATCAGAAGAGGAGCAGAGATGTTTTCCTGGGCCTTTGTCTCTCAGCCAACATCAGTAAAACATGATTTGGTCGTTCTTACATTGCTGTTTGTGGGATCTTGCTGTGTGCAAATTGGCTGCCACGTTTCCTACATTACCACAGTGACTACACTTCCAAAATACTTCATTGGCAGTGTGGTGCTTTGAGATGTTCTGGGGCCATTGAAGTTCTTTCCTTCAAACCTGGACTCGAGAAATATAATGTATGTAATTGCAAGGAAGAGTAAATGAAATGGACACGAACCTCTCATATTCAGTGAGCGGGGCCCAGGTGTTGCCATCTGGAAAACAAAAGAGCGGAATCGCCTTGAGTAAGTTCTCCTCCTCCTCCTTCTGTGAACGCATCAGATTCTCCCTCTGAAACAAACAGAAAACCGCAGAGATCAGATCCAGATACATGCACTCCCACACCAGACACAGGGACCCCTCTTGCCAGAAGCCCTCTCCCCGGGCACTCGGCCCCTCTCCCCGGGCACTCGGCCCCTCCCCCCAGACACTCAGCCCCTACCCACCGTCATTCGTTTCCCCCTCCTCCAAACCCACGACACACTGCCTTGACACCTCTGACGCTCAGCTCCTCGCCTGGAAACTTGGCACCTTGCCCTGGATACACAGTCCCTCCCTGAAGGACTGTCTGGTCACCAGATCACACACAGTAAAACATGGACTGTGTGGTTCTGAAATTTTCTCTGGGACCAAACAAATTAATTAGGGAATCACAACAATGAGGAGTTATCAGTCGATCTTCACTGAGCGGATTACTCAATGATGCATTTTACTTACTCCAACAAACAAGATGTAGGCTGACTGACAGGTTCTTGCACAATGAATGACGAGAGACACACACTCACTCACCTTCGGAAACTGGTAGATTATCTGCGGCTCATATGTTGTACCAGACTTTTTTAGTGATACAACCACCAGGTACTCGAAGAAGAACTGTGCAGAATATCGGGACATGTCTCGTTCTGGCCTCTTCTCGTCATTTGAAATGCTCCTCTCAAAGCCTGTTTTAGAAACACAGAATATGCAGCTGGTGATTTTCAGTCTTAAACTCCTTCTAGTTGGTCTCAACATCCTGCTTATTCTCTCAGTAATCTCCTGCCCTGCTCCATCTCTCAGGGTCAGTAACCTCCTGTCCTGCTCCATCTCTCAGGGTCACTAATCTCCTGCCCTGCTCCGTCTTTCAATGTCAATGATCTTTTGTTGCACCCGTTTCACTTAGATGTAAGGACTGTTTGGGGTTTTTCCACATCGAATAAGGAAGTGCTCCTCCTAGTCAGTAACCAGGCTGTGATTAGCACTAAATTATGATGAACTCTGTTATTCAGGATGTTGGGAAACCAGGATATTTAAGTTAACAGCCTGGGATATAGGGCATGACAGCACAAGAAAAGAGTAAAAGAGCAGAGAGGTGTGACATCAGCAGCTCAGTCCCATCCCATGGCAGAAAGATACAGCCACAGTCCAGTATACTCCAGCTGCCTTTTAATCAATTTGAAAGGAATGTTTTTTTTAAATTCCATAACTGAACTCTCTTTATCCAGTTACAAATGGAGGTGAACTGGTTAAAATGCTTTAAATCCGGCCTCCTATGGAAAATAGTATAAAGAGAGAGGAAGTACTAGAAGGTCTGACATCCCTGAATTGGATAAATCAGCGGGGCCGGATAGATGCCAGGGAGGAAATAGCAGATGCTCTGAGGATCATCTTCAAATCCTGACTGGATACGGGCGAGGTGTCAGAGGACTGGAGGTCTGTGAATGTTATACCGTTGTTTTAAAAAGGATGTGAGGGATAGGCCAAATAATTATAGGCCAGTTAGTCTGACCTCGGTGGTGGGTATATTATTAGAATCAATTCTGAGG
Organism: Heterodontus francisci; assembly: GCF_036365525.1. Lineage (NCBI taxonomy): Eukaryota > Metazoa > Chordata > Chondrichthyes > Heterodontiformes > Heterodontidae > Heterodontus > Heterodontus francisci. Next base: position 17,805,269 of record NC_090395.1, read on the forward strand.
GACAGGATAAACTGCCACTTAGAAAGGCACAGACTGATCAGGGATAGTCAGCATGGAATTGTTAAGGGAAGGTCATGTCTTACTAACTTAATTGAATTCTTTGAGGAAGTAACAAGGAGGATTGATGAGGGTAGTGCAGTGGATGTGGACTATATGGATTTTAGTAAGGCATTTGACAAGGTCCCACATGGCAGACTGGTCAGTAAGATTAAAGCCCATGGGATACAGGGGAATGTGACAGGTTGAATCCAAAATTGGCTCAGTGACAGGAAGCAAAGGGTAGTCAACTGATGTTTTTGTGAATGGAAAGCTGTTTCCAGTGGTGTTTCACAGGGCTCAGTGTTGGGTCCCTTGCTGTTTGTGGGATATATTAATGATTTGGACTTGAATGTGGGAGGCGTGATTGGGAAATTTGCTGATGACACAAAGATTGGTCTCCAGAATGAGATCAATGGTTTGGTTGAGTGGGTGGAAAAGTGGCAAATGGAATTCAATCCAGATAAGTGTGAGGTAATGCACTTGGGGAGGGCAAATAAAGCAAGGGAATAAACAATAAACGGGAGGATATTGAGAGGGGTAGAAGAAGTGAGTTCCTTGGAGTGTATCTCTACAGGACCCTGAAGGTGGCAGGACAGGTAGATAAAGTGGTGAAGAAGGCATATGGAATGCTTTCCTTTACTGGCTGAGGTATAGAATACAAAAGCAGGGATCTCATGTTGGAACTGTATGAAGCACTGGTTCGACCAAGTTGGAGTATTGCGTGCAGTTCTGGTCACCACATTGTTGCTCTGGAGAGAATAAAGAGATTTACAAGAATGTGCCAGGGCTAGAAAGTTGCAGCTATGAGGACAGACTGGATAGGCTAGGGTTGTTTTCCTTAGAACAGAGGAGGCTGAGGGGTGACTTAATAGAGGTGTACAAAATTATGAGGGGCCTAGATAGAGTAGACAGGAAGGACCTGTTTCCCTTAGCGGACAGGTCAATTACCAGGGGACACAAATTTAAGGTGATTGATAGAAGGATTAGAGGGGACATGAGGAAAAACTTTTTCCACCAGAGGATGGTGGATGTCTGGAATTAACTGCCAGTATCGGTGGTGGAGGCAGAAACCCTCAACTCATTTAAAACATACCTGGACATGCACCTGAAGTGCTGTAACCAGGAAGACTATGGACCAGATGCTGGAAGATGGAATTAGAATGGGCGGCTAGTTTTTGGCTGGCACAGACACTATGGGTTGAATGGCCTCCTTCCGTGCTGTAATTTTTCTATGGTTCTATGGAACAGATGAATTTTTCTGTTGGTTGAGTGGTGGAATGAGATCGGTCAGTTACACCAAAGATCCTCAGTGAAAATGGGATGACAGGGCAAGATGATCCAGAATTCAGTGTTAAATTGGCAATCTCAATCACAGGGGGCCACAGGCGGCTAGTGTGGGAGATGGAAAATGTAGGGATATCACTGAGATTGAATCCTGAACTTTGTCAATGTGGGCTTACAGCATAAACTGAGAGCTGGTTGGCTTGCTAACTGCACAACCTTATTTTTATTCTTTCATGGGATGTGGGCATCACTGGCAAAGTCATTATTTGTTGCCCATCCCTAACTACCCTTGAGAAGGTGGTGGTGAGCGCCTTCTTGAACTGCTGCAGTCCATGTGGGGTAGGTACACCCACAGTGCTGTTTAGAAGGGAGTTCCAGGATTTTGACTCAGTGATAGTGAAGGTACAGTGATATAGTTCCAAGTCAGGATGGTGTGTGACTTGGAAGGGGAACTTGCAGGTGGTGGTGTTCCCATGCATCTACTGCCCTTGTCCTTCTAGGTGGTACAGGTCACGGGTTTGGAAGATACGACATAGGATGTTTGACGAGTTGCTGCAGTGCATCTTGTGTACAGTACGCATCTGCTGTCACTGTGTGCTGGGTGGTGGAGAGAGTGAATGTTGAGGGTGGTGGATGGGATGCCAATCAAGCAGGCTGCTTTGTCCTGGATGGTGTTGAGCTTCTTGAGTTTTGTTGGAGCTGCACCCATCAGGCAAGTGGAGAATATTCCATCACAGTCCTGACTTGTGCCTTGTAGATGGTGGACAGGCTTTGGGGAGCCAGGAGGTGAGTTACTCACCACAGAATTCCAAGCCCTTGTACCACAGTACTGATATGGCTGGTTCAGTTAAGTCTCTAGGAACATAGGATTAGGAGCAGGAGTAAGCCATTCGGCCGGTCAAGCCTGCTCCGCCACTCAAACAGATCATGGCTGATCATCTACTCCAACGCCATTTTCCCCCCATATCCCTCAATGTCATTAGCATCCAGAAATCTACTGATTTCAGTCTTGTACATGCTCAATGACTGAGCTTCCACAGTCCTCTGGGGTAGAGAATTCCACAGATTCACCACCCTCTGAGTAAAGAAATTCCTCCTCATCTCAGTCTTAAATGGCCTGCCCTTATTCTGAGACTATATCCCCTGGTTCTAGACTCACCAGCCAGGGGAAACATCCTATCGACATCTACCCTGTCACACCACTCATTCTTCAAAACCCTTGAGAATACAGGCCCAGTTTCCTCAATTTCTCCTCATAAGACAATCCTGCCATTTCAGGGATTAGTCTGGTGAACCTCCATTGAACTCCCTTTATGGTAAGTATATCCTTCTTTAGATAAGGAGACCAAAACTGTACACAATACTACAGGTGTGGTCTCACCAAGACTTTACACAATTGCAGCAAGACATCTTTACCCCTGTACTCAAATCCGTTTGCAATGAAGGCCAACAGACCATTTGACTTCCTAATTGCTTGCTGCACCTGCATGCTAGCTTTTAGTGACTCATGACCAAGGACATCCAGGTCCCTTTGGATATCAACACTTCCCAACCTCTCACCATTTAAGAATTACTCTGCCTTTCTATTTTTTCTACCAACTTAACACTTATTCACATTATATTCCATCTGCCATGTTCTTTCCCATTCACTTAGCCTGTCCAAGTCCCCCTGTAGCCTCCTTGCATCCTCCTCACAACTTATATTCCCACCGAGTTTTGTGTCATCAGCAAATGTGGAAATATTACATTTGGTCAATGATAATCCCCAGGATGTTTTTGGTGGGGGATTCAGTGAGGTAATGCCATTGAATGACAAGGGGAGATGGTTAGATGGGAGATGGTCATTGCCTGGCACTTATGTAGCACAAATGTTATTTGCCACTTATCAGCCCAAACCTGAAATTTTGTCCAGATCTTGTAGCATGTGGACACAGACTGCTTCAGTATCTGAAGAGTCGCGAATGGTAGTGGGGGAATGCTTGTGGGGGATTCAGCGATGATAATGCCATTGAACATCAAGGGGAGATGGTTAGATTCTCTCTTGTTGGAGCTGGTCATTGCCTGGCACTTGTGTGACATGAATATAACTTGCCACTTATCAGCCCAAGATGTTGTCCAGGTCTTGCTGCATGCATATGGACACGGGCTACTTCAGTATCTGAGGAGTCGCAAATGGTGCTGAACATTGTGCAATCATTAGCAAACATCCCCACTTCTGGCCTTATGATTGAGGGAAGGTCATTGATGAAACAACTGAAGATGGCTGGACCCAGGACACTAACATGAAGACCTCCTGCAGTGATGTCCTGGCTTCCAACAACTACAACTATCTTCCTGTATGCTAGGTGTTATGAACACTAGACTTTGTAACATGATTATGTTTTAAAAATTGTAAAATTATAAAAGTTTAAGATGGAGTCTGGAAGGTCAGGTGACCTTACATTCACTCTGCTATAGGGCAAGACAGATCAAAGACCTTTTTTGTAAAACAGAGACTGCAGGGGTAACACCTGAAGAATAATGGGTTTCACCCTCCCAGACTTTCGGCTCATAAACAAGGGGATTAGTGATTCTGAAAATGCAAATGTATTAAGCAGCTGGGAACAATGGAAAGCCCAGGTGGCTCCATGAAACCAGACCTATGGACTTTGCATATTGGAACAGGACAATAAGATTTTGAGTCCAGATAAACTTAACAGATTTTCTGAAGGCAAACAGGTGGTAAGAGAGGAAACCAGCGGTCGCAGCCTCAAAGCAGGCTGTAAGAAGGGAACCCAGCGGTTATCGTCTAAGAGCAGGCTGTAAGGAAGACAATCAGCAGTTGCAGCCTCGAGAGACAGAGAGGGAGAGAGGGTACACCTGCTTTCAGAAGGCTAATACAGCAAAAGGCTATGAAGTCTTGAACTTGTTTTGCAAGTTGAAGCTTGCAGAGAAGTAGAAGACCAGCAGGATCATGAGGAATCACCTTGTTCACGGACGTCCAGGTCGGAAGTGCTCAAAGAAGTGAGCAAAGAGGACATTTATTTTGAAAAGGTCTGGGAGATCTAACCCATTGCTACTGGGAGAAGTTTGGGAGTTTTAACCACAAAGATTTCACCACCAAAAAGGATTGTGTAACGTATAAATGTGGTGAGGTTTCCAAGTATTTTAATAAGTAAAAAAAAAAATCGTTACTTTGTAATTTGGGGTATCAGCTGCTTACAAAGTACTATTTAGTTAATGGGGATTTATTTTAGCTTAATTGTTATAATAAAAGTTTTAAAAACTGAAATCTTGTCGTGTAACTCTTTAAATTGGTCTTGGGGTTCATATCTTGTACTTCCAGCGTTAGCAGTTTCACTGAGATCATAACACTAGGTATGACTCAAACCAGTGGATAGTTTGCTCCCTGATCCCCATTGACTTCAATTTTGCTAGGGCTCCTTGATGCTACACTTGGACAAATGTTGCTTTGTTGTTAAGGGCAGTCACTCTCACCTCACCTCTAGAATTCAGCTCTTTTGTCCATGCTTGAACCAAGGCTGTAATGAGGTCTGGGGCCGAGTGGTCTTGGCGGAACACAAACTCAGCATCAGTGAGCAGGTTGTTGCTAAGTGCCACTTGATAGCACTGTTGACGACACCTTCCTCACTTTACTGATGATGGAGAGTAGACTGATGGGGTGGTAATTGGCCGGGTTGGATTTGTTCTGCTTTCTGTGGACAGGACATATCTGGGCAATTTTCCACATTACCGGGTAGATGCCAGGGTTGCAGCTGTACTGGAACAGCTTGGCTAGGGGCACGGATAGTTCTGGAGCACAAATCTTCAGTACTATTACCAGGATGCTGTCAGGGCTTATAGCCTTTGCAGTATCCAGTGCCTTCAGCCATTTCTTGATATCATGTGGAGTGAATTAAATTGACTGAAGACTGCATCTGTGATGCTGCGAACCTCAAGAGGAGGCCGAGTTGGATCATCCACCTGGCACTTCCGGCTGAAAATGGTTGCAAATGCTTCAGCCGTCTCTTTTGCCCTGACGTGCTGGGCTCTGCCAGCATTGAGGATGGGGATATTTGTGTAGCCTCCTCCTCTGGTTAGTTGCTTAATTGTCCATCACCATTCACGACTGGATGTGGCAGGACTCATCCATGAGAAAGACATGGGTCACTGTCCTTGAAAATGAAACTTGGCTGCTCATATTTTGACTCATACCAAGTTCCATTCACCTAGCACCCTGTACTCGCTGACCTACACTAACTCCTAATCCAGCAACATCTCGAATTTAAACTTCTCATTCTTGTTTACAAATCCCTCCACGGCCTCTCACCTCCCCATCACTGTAACCTCCTCCAGCCCTACAACCCTCAGAGATATCTGCACTCATTCAATTTTGGCCTCTTGTGCATCCCTGATTTTCATCGCTCCACCATTGCTGGCCGAGTCTTCTGCTGCCTGGGTCATCAGTTCTGGAATTCCCTCCCTAAACCAGGAGGAGTAGGAACTGAGTGAGACTGAAGGGGAGAAAGGAGCAGTGGCAGAGCAGGGCTGAGACCAGGAGGAGTGGGAACTCAGAGAGAGACCAGAGCGGATAATAGAGTCTCTTGGGAGTGAACAGACTGTGTTTGAAGAGAAAAGTCTAAGTATGTGATGTCACAGGAAATCAGATAAGTGATTGGTTGGTGAATATTGGTCTTTTTTTCTCTCTAAACTAGGGCTTTGGTCTAAATAGGGGCCATAGAACTAAAAAATGTAATCAGGAAGTATAACAGTAAGTGAATTAATGGCACGAGTATTAGCACAGAGCAGGTCTAGAGGCATTATTAAAATGAATAGTTTATACAAGGTAATTAACTAGATTATAAAAGAGGAAATAGAGATTTTTTTCTTAGTGTTGGGAGGTCCCCAAATGCCTGTGTAGATCAATGCTCACACCTCGTGAGTCATACAGATGAGAAAAGGAAACAGAAAGACTCACATTTCTATTCCACATTTCACGACCTCAGGCCTTCCCAAAGCACTTTACAGCCAATTAAACACAACAGTGACTACGCATCAAAAGTAATGTAGGAAATGTGGCAGCAAATTTGTACACAGGAAGATCCCACAAACAGCAATGACATAATGACCAGATAATCTATTTTAATGATGTTGATTGAGGGATAAATATTGGCCAGGACACTGGGGAGAACTTTACTGTTCTCCTGGTGCCATGGGATCTTTTACATCTACCAGAGAGAGCAGGTGTTCCTCTGTTTAATGTTTTATCCATAAGACGGTACTCCTGACAGTGCTGCACTCCTTCACTGGAGTGTCAGCCTGGATTATGTGCTCGTCTCTGGAGTAAGACTTGAAACCACAAATTTCCTACCTCAAGGTAGAGTGTGAGCACTGAGCTAAGACAGACACTCCGACAGGTCCTGGGCTAACCCCTGGTCAGCGGTGGGCCAACTGGCATCAGCTGGGAGTGGCACTAGGAATGTTTGAATTGGCTTCAGTACCCCTGAATCAGGGAGAGGGGTTGATGGGGCAAAACCCAGCCTGGCTGCTACTTCCTACTGGCTGTCCAGTGACACCTCATGGGGAGTGGATTTCGGGTGATGATGGCACAAAGCTTGGCTGTTTTCTGTTCACCCCCACAGTCAAACCTTCTCCTGCATGAAGAGTGACCACCAGGCTGCGAGAGTGAGATCAGAGTGAGATCGGTAGGGGTGGGGAGATAAAGAGCGGTGGCAGAGTAATACTGAGATCACCAGCAAGAGCGAGAGCAGAGCAAGATCTGCAGGTTGTGGAGAGGGGGGAGATGTGGGTGGGGGGGGGGGTGGAATAAAAAGCTTGGGGTTTCAGAATAGACCAACCACATTGGAGAATAAAAGAGGAAAAGCAGATCAAAGGGTGGTGTCAAAGAAGAGCAAGTAAGTGATTGGTTGGTGAATATTTCATTTGTTCTCCCTCTCAACTAGGGCAAACTAGAACCGAGAAATTAAACTTTTCAGTCAGGGTAACAATAAGTGAGTTAATTAATAAGATTATTAGCACAGAGCATGTCTACAGGCATTAATTAAAATTAATAGTTCATACAAAGTACTAACGAGATGCTAAAAGAGTGAATAGAGATTTTTTAGATGATGGATGGGCAGCTGAGACCTGTTTCTTGCAATTCCTGCACCACATGGGAACTACAGGACACTTCACATGTCTTGGGGGAGCCATGTGTGTAGGAAGTGTCTCCAGCTGCTTGAGCTCGAGCTTGAGCTCAGGCTTTCCGAGCTTGAGGGGCAGCTGGAGTCAGTGCAGAACATCAGGGAGCAGGACAGTTTCCTGGATCGTACGTTTCAGGAGGTGGTCACCCCGCAGGCAATGAGAGTTCAGAATAGTAGATGGATGGCCATCACGAAGAATAGGAAGAGGCTGGTGATCTCTGGATTACTCCCAGTGCCACACACAAGCGAGAGTAGGAATAGGAAGATAGTCATGGTGCAGGAGAGAGGGATTCAGATTCTTGGGGCATTGGGACCAGTTCTGGTGCAGGAGACACCTATTCAAAAGGGACAGGTTGCACCACAACAAGACTGGGACCAATGTCCTCATGGGGAGATTCACTCGTGTGGTTGGGGAGGGTTTGAACTAAATTTACAGGGGGATGGACACCAGTATATAGAAGTAGAAAAGAGGAATAATCTGCATAAAGTGAGAGTGTCGGATAGTCCTAGAGAAGGAAGTAGTACCATATTAAATAGGAGAAGACTAAGAAGAACTACGAGGAGTACAAAGACAGGTTTACAATGCATGTATGTAAACGCACAAAGTGAATACGGTTGGTGAGCTACAAGCACAAATAGCCATGGGGTAATATGATGTAATGACAATAATGGAAACTGGCTTAAAAATGGTGAAGACTGGGTTCAAGGACACAAAGTGCTCAGAAATGATAGGGAAGGAAAAAAGGGAGGTGGGGTGACAGTATTGATTAGGAAAGAAATTGTAGTGCTGGAAAGAGAGGATATCCTTGAGGGGACAAGAAGAGAATCCATTTGGTTAGAGTTAAGAAACAAAATGGGATAATCATGCTACTATAGGCCTCCAAATAATGAGAGGGGGATAGAAGAGCAAATCTGCAGGGAAATCACAGAGATGTGCAAAAACTATACAGTGGTACTGTATTTAGGGGACTTTACCCAAATATCGATTAGGATAAATTTAGAGTGACGGGTAAGGAGGGGGAGGAATATCTGAAATGTGTTCAGGAGACCTTCCTTGTCAGTATGTTCTTGGTTCAAGTAGCAAGGAGACATTGCTGGATCTGGTGCTGGGGAATGAGGTGGACCAAGTGAACCAAGTGTCTGTGGGGTAACACTTGGGTAAGAGTGATCATCGTAACCTAGGGTTTAGATTAGCAATGGAAAAGAGCCAGGAACAACCTAAAGTAGAAATTCTAAATTGGAAGAGGGCTAACTTCAATGGGATGAGAGGGGATCTAGCCAGGGCAAAATGGAACCAAAGACTCACACGGAAAACTGTAATTGAACAATGGGTGATCTTTAAGGAGGAGATATTTTAGGTACAGGTTAGGTACATTCAACAGATATGAAAGGTAAGAGAAACAAAGCCAGGGCTCCTTGGATGAGGAGGGAGATAGAAAATATGATAACAAGAAACGAGGGTCTATGATGCATGTCAGGTGAATTCTTTAAGCAAGAACCAGGCCAAATACAATAAGTTGAGCGGGGGAGTGAAGAGGAAAATAAGACTGGCAAAGAGAGAATATGAGAATAGAATGGCAGTTAACATAAAAGAGAAAGCAAAAATATTCCATGACATGTAAATAGGATAGTTAGATCCCGGGTGTGGCCTATTATGCACAAAAAGGGTGATATATGCTTAGAGGCGCAGGGTAAGGCAAGAATGCTTAATGACTACCTTGCATTGCTGTTTACTCAGGAAGAGATAATGAATGGGTAAAAATTGATAGGCAGGATGTACTGGAAAGGCTGGCTATGCTTAGACTGGATAAGTCACCTGCATTAAAAACAAGAAATGCTGGAATCACTCAGCAGGTCTGGCAGCATCTGTGGAAAGAGAAGCAGAGTTAACGTTTCAGGTCAGTGACCCTTCTTCAGAAGAATGGTTCTTCTTCAGAAGAAGGGTCACTGACCCGAAACGTTAACTCTGCTTCTCTTTCCACAGATGCTGCCAGACCAGCTGAGTGATTCCAGCATTTCTTGTTTTTATTTCAGATTTCCAGCATCCGCAGTATTTTGCTTTTAAGTCACCTGCATGGCTTGCACTGCAGGTTGCAAAAGGAAATGGGGTGGAAATAGTGGAGGGGCTTGCCATAATCTTCCAATCATCCCTACATACAGGGGAGGTATCAGAGGATTGGAGAGTAGCAACTGTGACATAAAAGCAAAATACTGCGGATGCTGGAAATCTGAAACAAAAACAAGAAATGCTGGAATCACTCAGCAGGTCTGGCAGCATCTGTGGAAAGAGAAGCAGAGTTAACGTTTCGGGTCAGTGACCCTTCATCGGAACTGACAAATACTGAACTGGCAACTGTGACACCCTTGTTCAAGAAAGGGTGTAGCAACATTCCTAGTAACTACAGGCCAGTCAGTTTAACATAAGTGGTGGGTAAGGTTTTAGAAACAAAAATTAGGGGAAAAAATCAACAGGTACTTGGAAAGGTTTGAGTTAATTAAGGAGACCCAGCATGGATTTGTCAAAGGCAGATTGTGATTGAATTTTGTTGATGAAGTAACAGAGAAGGTTGATGAAGGGGATGCAGTGGACGTTGTCCATATGGATTTTAAGAAAGCATTTGATCACATAAAAGACTGGGTAACAAAATTGAGGCTCATGGAACAGGAGGGTCAGTGTCAGCTTGGATAGAAAATTGGCTTAAGGACAGAAAACAGCAAGTCATGGTAAATGGTTGTTTTTCGGACTGGAGGATGGTAGACAGTGGTGTTCCCCGAGGGTCAGTGCTGGAACCACTGCTTTTTTGGATATATTTATATAAAATGACTTAGATATTGGAATACAGAGCAAAATTTCATAATTTACTGATGATACCAAACAGACAGTAAGGATGATACCAATCAAACGCAAAAGGAATTAGATAGGCTAGCAGAATGGGCAGACAAGCAGCAGATGGAATTTAATACACAGAAGTGTGAGGTAATGCATTTTGGGAGAAGGGCTAGGGAAAGGCAATATAGACTTAATGGCATAGTTGTAAAGAGTGTGCAAGAACAGAGGGACCTGGGGGTTCATGTGGATAGACCTTTGAAGGTGGCAGGACATATGTAATATCTCCAAATTTGCAGATGACACAAAACTGGGTGAGAGGGTGATTGTGAGGAGGATGCAGAGAAGCTTCAAGGTGATTTGGACACAGTTGAGAGAGTGGGCTAATGCATGGCAGAAGCAGTATAATGTGGATGAATGTGAGGTTATCCACTTTGGTAGCAAAAACATGAAGGCAGATTATTATCTGAATGGCTATAAACAGAGAGGGAAATATACAGCGAGACCTGGGTGTTCTCGTACACCAGTCACTGAAGGTAAGCATGCAGGTCCAACAGGCGGTAAAAAAGGCAAATGATATGTTAGCCTTCATAGCGAGAGAATTCGAGTACAGGAGCAGGGATGTCTTGCTGCAATTATACAGGACCTTGGTGAGGTCACACCTGGAATATTGTGTGCAGTTTTGGTCTCCTTATCTGAGGAAGGATGTTCTTGCTATAGAGGGAGTGCAGCGAAGGTTTACCAGACTGATTCCTGGGATGGCAGGACTGACGTATGAGGAGAGATTGAGTCGGTTAGGATTATATTCACTGGGAGTTCAGAAGAGTGAGGGGGGATCTCATAAAAAGCTATAAATTTCTAACAGGACTTCACTGGGTAGATGCAGGAAGGATGTTCCCGATGGTGGGGGAGTCCAGAACCAGGGGTCATAGTCTAACGATATGGGGTAAACCATTCAGGACTGAGATGAGGAGACATTTCTTCACCCAGAGAGTGGTGAACCTGTGGAATTCGCTACCACAGAAAGCAGTTGAGGCCAAAACATTGTATGTTTTCAAGAAGGAGTTAGATATAGCTCTTGGGTCTAAAGGGATCAAAGGGTATGGGGTGAAAAAGTGGGAACAGGTTACTGAGTTGGATGATCAGCCATGATCATAATGAATGGCGGAGCAGACTCGAAGGGCCGAATGGCCTACTCCTGCTCCTATTTTCTATGTTTCTATATTGAGAGAATAGTTAGCAAAGTTATTGTGAGAATAGTTGGCAAAGTATATGGGATTGTGGACTTCATAAATAAAGGTATTGAGTACAAAAGCAGGGAAATTATGTTGAACCAATATAAACCTCTGGTTAGACACAACTGGAGTACAGTGTCCAATTCTGGGCACCATATTTTAGGAAAGACATGAGGCTCCTTGAGAGGGTGTGGAAGAGATTTACCAGAATGGTTCCAGGGATGAGGGATTTTAGCGACAAGGTTAGGTTGGAGAAGCTGGGGTTTTTCTCCTTGGAGCAAAGGAGATTGAGGGGAGATTTGATAGAGGTGTACAAGATAATGACAGGTTTAGATAAGGTAGACAAAGAAAAGCTGTTCCCATTAGTTGATGGCACAAAAATAGGGGGGCAGAAATTTCTGGTTTTGGGCAAGAGATGCAGGGCGATGTGAGGAAGAACTTTTTTTACACAGCGAGTGGTAATCATTGGAACTCGTTGCCTATGAGGGTGGTGGAAGTGGAGGCGATTAATGATTTCAAAATGAAATTGGATGGGCACGTGAGGGAAATAAACTTGCAGGGCTATGGGAATGGGACTGACTGGATTGCTCTACAAAGAGCCAGCATGGACTCGATAGGCCGAATGGCCTCCTTCTGCGCCATGATGACTCAAGCACTCTAGGTACAGCAAGGCGGCCGGCACCCCTGAAGCTCGACTCCGACAAACTCCCACTTCTTCCAGAGAGGAGGAGGGAACATTGGGAAAAGAGAGTCAGACAGAGTAGTTAAGGAGTGTCCAGTTCAGATAAGGAAGTTGTGTGTGACTGCATGCCACTGCGGCCTAACCAGCACAAACACAAACCCCAACCACTCCGCATGGGTCTCCAGACTCGAAAGAAAGATTCACATTTCTGTAGTGCCTTCCAAAACCTCAAAATGTCCCAAAGCACCTTGCACCCAATGAAGTACTATTGAAATGCAGACAACAACAACAACCTGCAACTGACAAGAACAACACTATGTATCGACTTACTGAGAGACACAATAGCTGACCAATCAGCAGCAAGAGCAATAGCATGTACAGACCTATCACAGAACATAATTAGCCGACTGATAGCAGCAAGAACAAGAACGTGTAATGACCTATCGGCAGTAAGATCCCACCCACGTTCCCATTGCCCAACACATCTGAACCTACTGTTTCCAATTGTTCCAGTTGTTGCTTCAGACGATGGACAGAGTCTGCTGTCTAAAACATCGTGACCTGCCATTTCTTCTAAGAATTCCTTTTTCAAGGAAAAACTGCTCTTTTCAGAGAAAATGCACATGGTGTAAAACTGTAAAAACTCAAAGTTACCACTTTCACCATGAAAACCTTCAAACAACTTTTAACTTATATTTATATAGTGCTTTTAACATAATAAAATGTCCCAAGGTACTTCACTGAATCGTTATAAAATCAAATACAACACTGACCCACACAAAGAGATATTAGGTCAGATGAAAACAAGCTTCATCAAAGAGGTAGGTTTTAAGGAGTGCCTTAAAGGTGGAAAGTGAGGTAGTGAGATAGAGAGGTCGAGATATGTAAGGAGGGTATTCCAGAGCTTAGGGCTCAGGCAACTGAAGGCGTGACCACCAATGGTGGAGCAATTAAATCAGGGATGCTCAAGAGGTCAGAGTCGGTAACTAGTGAACAGAGTTTGAAGTGGGGAATGAAAACAATGGAATAAAAACAGAACCTACTGGAAATACTCAGCAGGTCTGGCAGCATTTGTGGAGAGAGAAGCAGAGTTAACGTTTCAGGTCAGTGACCTTTCATCAGAACTGGCAAAGGTTAAAAAAGAATTAGGTTTTAAGTAAGTGAAGGGGGAGGGGGGGGGGGGGAAGAGAACAAAAGGGGAGGTGTGTGATAGAGCAGAGGGCAGGAGAGATTAAATAACAAAGCTGCCCTGGGACAAAGGCTTGTGGTGAAAGACAAAACATTAGTACAGAGAGAGTGTTAATCGCAGAATAATGAGCTCATTATTCTTGCTAATCCAGTCCTGGATGTCAGATAAGCAGTCTGATAATCTAGCAACATGGAGACATCGAGAGGCACGGTGATGAAGTGGAGCTGAGTGTTGTATGTGTGAAAACTAACGCTGTGCTTTCAGATGAACTCGCCAAGGGGCAGCATGCAGATGAGAAACAGGAGGGGCCAAGGATAGATCCTTGGGGGACAAAAGGTAACGGTCCAAGAACAGGAAGAGAAGACATTGCAAGTGATTCTCTGGCTATGATTAGAAAGATAAGAATGGAACCAGGTGAGTGCAGTCCCACTCAGCTGGACGACAGTGGAGAGGTGTTGGAGGAGGAGGGTGTGGTCAACCATGTCAAAGACTGCAGATAGGTCAAGAAGGATGAGGAGAGAAAGTTTACCTTTGTCACAGTAACGTAGGATGACATTTGTAACTTTGATGAGTTGTTTCAGTACTGTAGCAGGGCAGAAACCTGATTGGGGGGATTCAAACATAGAGTTCCGGGAAAGATGGGAGAAGGTTTGGGAGGTTCAAGGACAGGAAAGGGAAGTTGAAGATGGGACAGTAGTTTGCAAGGACAATGGGGGTCAAGGGTTAGTTTTTTTGAGGAGAGGGGTGATAACGGAAGATTTAAAGGAGCGAGGGACAACACCTGAAGAGAGAATCGTTTACAATATCGGCTAACATGGGGACCAGGAGGGGAGGTTTGGTGGTCATTTTTGTGGGAGTAGGGTCAAGGGAGCAGGAGGTGGGACAAGATGAACTCAGAGAGGGCATGAGGGAAGATAGGAGAGAAACTAGAGAAAGATGTGAGCTTGGCCAGGTGGGTTAGTGGAAGGGAGAAAAGTGGCAGAGGCAGCTGATCGGATGGTCTCGATCGTAGTTACAAAGAGGTCCATGAGCTCCTCGCATTTATTGTCGAAGGTGAGGATGGAGGGGGCAGGGCAGAGGGGTTCAAGAAGATGGATGGTTTGCTGTAGAGAAAAGAGGTCGGCGGTTACCTTTGCATTCCAGGATAATCCTGGAGTAGTGAGTGCTTTCGGCCGATGACAGCAGGACCCGATAGTGTTTGAAGTGGTCCAGCCAGAGCAGGGGATGGATGGCTAAGCCAGTTGTCCGCCATATTTTTTCAAGTCTGCATCCCTTGGACTTAAGGGAGCAGAAATGAGGGTGGTACGAGGGGGAACGGCAGGGTGAGAGAGACTGATCTTTTTATTGGGGACTAGGACATCAAAGGTGGAGCTGAGTATAGGTCGGGAGTTTACATGGAGAGATTTAGGGAGGGTATGCAGGAGATGTGGCAGCCAATTTGTGACAGCAAAAGCCAACACAGAGGAATGTGAATATGACCAGATAATTTGTTTTCGCAATGTTGGCTGAAGGATAAATATTGACCAGGACACTGGGGAGAACTCCCCTGCTCTCCTTTGAATAGTGCCATGGGATCTTTTACATCCACCTGAGATGGCAGACAGGGCCTCGGTTTGACCTCTCATCTAAAAGAGAAATGTATCTGTCGCCTGGAGAACCTCTAAGTTAATTGAATGTTTCAGACTAGACCCCATAAGGATTGTGCCACTCTGCCTTTACACAGCATTCTGACCCTCTTTCCTGCTCAAAGGAGATGGCCTCCTGGGAGCACTGTTCCCAGTATTCAGGGGCTTGAAGCAGGGAATGCAAATCCATCCAAACTCATGCCAAATTAATATTTAACACACAGAACTAGCTGACCTGCTCAGGACTTGCCCAGTTAAAAATAATAGCTTGAGTAAAAAGATTGACATATAGAATCATAGGATGCTACAGCACAGAAGGAGGCCATTCAGCCCATTGTGCCTGTGCTGGATCTTTGAAAGAGTATCCAATTAGTCCCACTCCTACTGTTCTTCCTCATAGGCATGTAAATGATTGCTTTTCAAGTATATCATGAATTTCATTCTGACTGTTACTATTGTGGGTGTCAGCTGTAGCTCATTGTTAGCACTCATGACTCAGAGATTTAAGCCCATGATCCCGGGCAGTACTCTAGTGCAGTACAGAAGGAGAACTGCACTGTCAGAGGTGTTTTTTTTTTGGATGAGATGTTAGACCAAGGCTCCATCTGCCCTCCCAGGTGGACGGAAATGTTCACACACCACTATTCAAAGAAGAGCAGAGGAGTTCTCCTGGTCAATACATAGATAATCTGGTCATTATTTCAATGCTGCTTGTGGGAGCTTGCTGTGCACAAATTAACTGTTATGTTTCCTACATTACTACAGTGACTACGCGACAAATTCCTTTGGAGCATCCTGAAGTTGTGAAAGGCTGTATAAATGCAACTTCTGTCTTTTCTTTCTTGAATCTGCTTCCATCTGCTTTCAGGCAGGACATGCAGATCATAACAACTCGCTGCATTAAAAAAAATCCTCCTCATCCCCCCCCCGCCCCGCCCCCCGCCCCCCGCCAGTTCTCTTGCCAGTTACCTTCAATCTATGCCCACTGGTTACCGACCCTCTTGCCAGTGGAAACAGTTTCCCCTTATTTACTCGATCAAAAAGCCCTAGGTCAAGAGCAGTTGAGAGTTGCTGTTAGTTTGCTATATATAGACACATGCACACTCTGGAACGACAGTCTGTGTACAGCCAAGAAATAAGGGTCAGAAAGATCACGTCGGCATAATGACGTCACATTCCTGGAAAAGCTCAGGTTGCTATAGCAACACTTTCTGTATTCTGGCATCTTCCATCCCACAGCCATAAATCAGAATGTTCCCAGCACTGGTGTTGTGAGCTGTGGAATCACTGGGACTTTCCATAGTCACAGCTGGTTGGCATTGCAGCTCAGACACTGATACCCCCAGCACAGGACGGGGGCTGGCTGGTGGGGGGGGGAGGGGAGGGGGTGAGGTTGGGGGGGTGGGTGGTGGGTGGGAAGGTGAGGAAGACTGGCTCTCCCCACACACTAGCACACTACGGGGGTTCCTGCACACCTCAGACACTCACACCAACACCAGTTTGAGGGAGGCGAGGGGTTCCACTTATCATAGTCTGCCAGATGTCACCCTTAGCTCAGTCGGTAGCACACTCGCCCCTGAGCCAGAAGGTTGAGAGTTCATGGTCCACTTCACAAAAAATGGACATTTCAGTGCAGTCCTGAGGTAGTGCTGCACTGTCAGAGGTGCCATCCTTTGGATGTGACATTGAACCAAGGCCCCACCTGTCCTCTCAGGTGATATAAAAGATCCCATGGCACTATTAGAAGTGGGGGGGGAGATCTCCCAGCAACCATGCTCTCAACCAGCATCAGTAAAGAAAAAACTAACCATTATCACAGTGCTTGTGGGATCTTGCTGTGCACAAAATGGCTGCCACTGTTCCTATATTACAATAGTGACTACACTGCAAAAATACTTTGATGACTGTATTGTACATTGGGACGTAATGAAGTTGTGTAAGGTGCTATATAAATTCAAGTTTCTCCCTGTAATGGGGAGCTCCAGTAAAGACCATGCAATCACGCTCCACACAATCCAACCCGATACCAAACTCAAACCTATTCCACACACATGACTTTGATATTGGAAGTTATATTGAACCTTTATAAAGATAAACACAAGTTAGGCCACAAATAAAGTATTGCGTTCAGTTCTGGTCATCACACTTTAGAAAGGATGTGAGGGTCCTCGAGGGGGTGCAAAGGAGAATGGTTCCAGGGATGAGGGATTTTAGCTACAAGGTTAGGTTGGAGAAGCTGGGGTTTTTCTCCTTGGAGCAAAGGAGATTGAGGGGAGATTTGATAGAGGTGTAGAAGAATCTGACAGGTTTGAATAGGGTGGACAAAAAAAAGCTGTTCCCATTAGCTGATGGTACAAGGTCTAGGGGACACAGATTGAATGTTTTGGGCAAGAGATGCAGGAATGTGAGGAAGAACTTTTTTTATGCAACAAGTGGTAATTACCTGGAACTTTCTGCCTATGAGGGTGATGAAAGCGAAAACGAACGAAACAAACTTGATTATGGGGACAGAGTGGGGGAATGGGACTAACTGGATTGCTCTACAGAGAGCCAGCATGGACTCAATGAGCTGAATGGCCTCCTTCTGTGCCGTTATGACTCTATGGCACAATCCAATCCTATAAACCATTTAAACCCACTCCATACACCTCCCAATTCCCCTCCACAGACCATACAGTTCCTCTCCATAGCCCTCCCAAGTCCCCTCACTGGACCACTCAATTCCCCTCCACAGGCTACTAAATCCCAGTCCATGGATCACACAATCCTCTCCATGAGCCAATCCATCCCATTCAATCTCACCCCAGAAATCACAACCCAACCGCACACAACACTCAACCACAATCCACATACTATTCAATTCCACACAATAAATCACTCAGTAAATCATTTGATCTCATTCCAGAGACCACAATCCCAATCCACAATCCTCCCAATCACACTATACATCACAATCCCAATGCATTGATCACTCAGTCCCATCCACAAATGGTTTAGCTCCACTCTGTAAAGCACTCAATCCTGCACCACAAACCACTCCATAGACCTATCTCAGCCACAGACATTGAACCTCACTCCATTGACCACTCAATCCCACTCCATTGACAATCCCACTCCATTGACCACACAATCCCGCTCCATTGACAATCCCACTCCATTGACCACTCAATCCCACTCCATTGACCACTCAATCCCACTCCATTGACCACTCAATCCGGCTCCATTGACACTCCCATTCCATTGACCACTCAATCCCACTCCATTGACCACTCAATCCTGCTCCATTGACAATCCCATTCCATTGAACACTCAATCCCATTCCATTCACCACTCAATCCCATTCGATTGACCACTCACTCCCGCTCCATTGACAATCCCGCTCCATTGACCACTCACTCCCGCTCCATTGACAATCCCATTCGATTGACCACTCAATCCCGCTCCATTGACAATCCCGCTCCATTGACCACTCACTCCCGCTCCATTGACAATCCCGCTCCATTGACCACCCAATCCTGCTCCATTGACAATCCCATTCCATTGACCACTCAATCCTGCTCCATTGACCACTCAATCCTGCTCCACTGACCACTCAATCCCACTCCATTGACCACTCAATCCCGCTCCATTGACAATCCCGCTCCATTAACCACTCAATCCCACTCCATTGACCACTCAATCCCACTCCATTGACAATCCCGCTCCATTGACCACTCAATCCCATTCCATTGACCACTCAATCCCACTCCACTGACCACTCAATCCCGCTCCATTGACAATCCCGCTCCATTGACCACTCAATCCTGCTCCATTGACAATCCCATTCCATTGACCACTCAATCCTGCTCCATTGACAATCCCATTCCATTGACCACTCAATCCCGTTCCATTGACCACCCAATCCCACTCCACTGACCACTCAATCCCGCTCCATTGACAATCCCGCTCCATTGACCACTCAATCCCGTTCCATTGACCACCAAATCCCGCTCCATTGATCACTCAATCCCTCTCCATTGACAATTCTGCTCCATTGCCCACTCAATCCCTCTCCATTGACAATCCCGCTCCATTGACAATCCCACTCCATTGCCCACTCAATCCCACTCCATTGACAATCCCGCTCCATTGACAATCCCACTCCATTGACCACTCAATCCCACTCCATTGACAATCCCACTCCATTGCCCACTCAATCCCACTCCATTGACAATCCCACTCCATTGCCCACTCAATCCCACTCCATTGACAATCCCGCTCCATTGACAATCCCACTCCATTGACCACTCAATCCCGCTCCATTGACAATCCCACTCCATTGCCCACTCAATCCCACTCCATTGACAATCCCGCTCCATTGATAATCCCATTCCATTGACCATACAATCCCGCTCCATTGCCCACCTGATCCCGCTCAATTGACAATCCCATTCCATTGACCGTCCAATCCTGCTCCATTGACCACTCAATCCCACTCTATAGACCCACTGGCCTTTCTCTGTGCCCTGGACGTTTGCCCCCTTTGACCCACCAGGTCTGGGGCGCTGATGCCCCGCATGCCAGGTCAGGCGCCTGAAGCTCCTCCGGAAAGCTGATTTAAACTCGCTCATGCTGCCACCTCAGCTCTGCAAAAACAAAAACAGCGATTAATCGCTTAATGAGTATCGGCAGCGGCAATGGTAAACTAAGATCAGCATATCCTCAACAGTGGAATCAGAATCAGTAGGAATCGCGATCAGCCCCGGCCGCCCGCCCGCCCGCTCGCTCCCCCGCTCCTCACCTGGCCGCTCTCCGCTGCCTGTTTCCGGGCTGTGGGGCGGAGCGGGGCGGCTCCCCGGTCACCGTCAGTCCCGCCCCGGAGAGCAGAGCTGGTTGGCGGGGAGGCAGTAACCCCCACCCGGGGAACCAGGGACAGGGATCCCCCCCCCCCCCAAGGAAACCAGGGATAGGGATCCCCCCCCCCAAGGAAACCAGGGACAGGGATCCCCCCCCCCCCAAGGAAACCAGGGACAGGGATCCCCCCCCCCCCAAGGAAACCAGGGATAGGGATCCCCCCCCCCCCAAGGAAACCAGAGATAGGGATCCCCCCCCCCCAAGGAAACCAGAGATAGGGATCCCCCCCCCAAGGAAACCAGGGACAGGGATCCCCCCCCCCAGGAAACCAGGGATAGGGATCCCCCCCAAGGAAACCAGGGACAGGGATCCCCCCCCCCAAGGAAACCAGGGATAGGGACCCCCCCCCCAAGGAAACCAGGGATAGGGACCCCCCCCCCAGGAAACCAGGGATAGGGACCCCCCCTCACCCCACCCCAGGAAACCAGGGACAGGGATCCCCCCCCCCCAGGAAACCAGGGACAGGGAAACCCCCCCCCCCATTAAACCAGGGACAGAGACCCGCCCCCCAGGAAACCAGGGACAGGGGCACCACCCCCCCCCCCCCCCGCCATGAAACCAGGGACAGAGACCCGCCCCCCAGGAAACCAGGGACAGGGACACCACCTCCCCCACCCTCCCCCCCCCCCCCCCGCCATGAAACCAGGGACAGGGACACCACCCCACTCCCCCACCCCCCCCCAAACCAGGAAACCAGGCACAGGGACCCGCCCTCAGGAAACCAGGGACAGGGCCCCCCCCAGGAAACTAGGTAAACGGACCCCGCCAGGAACCATGGACAGCCCCCCCGCCCAGGAAACCAGGGATAGGGACCCCGCCCCAGGAAACCAGGGACAGGGACCACCCCCCCCCCAGGAGCCATGAACCACAACCCCCCCCGGAACCATGGACAGACCCCTCCCCTGCAGGAAACCAGGGACAGGGACAGGGAGCCCCCCCCCCCCGCACCAGGAAACCAGGGACAGCGACCCCCCCCTCAGGAATCCAGGGACAGGGATCCCCCCCCCCCAGGAAACCAGGGCCAGGGAGCCCCCCTCAGGAAACCAGGGACAGGGAACCCCCTCCCCCCAGGAACCAGGGACAGGGACCCCCATCCACAGGAAACCAGGGACAGGGACTCCCACCCCCAGCAATCCAGGGACAGGGACTCCCCCCCCCCCACCCCCCCAGGAAACCAGGGACGGCGACCACCCCCCCCCCGCCCCCTTCCAGGAAACCAGGGACAGGGACCCCCCACCACAGGAAACCAGGGACAGGGACCCACCCCCAGGAAACCAGGGACAGGGACCCTGCCCCCAATCCAGGAAACCAGGGACAGGGACCCCCCCAACAGGAAACCAGGGACAGGGACCCCTCCCCAGGAAAACCTCCCCAGGAAACCAGGGACAGGGACCTCCACCCCTCCTCAGAAAACCAGGGACAGGGACAGGGACACCTCCCCCTCCCCCCCCAGGAAACCAGGGATAGGGAATGCCCCCCCCCCCAGGAAACCAGGGACAGGGACCCCCAGCCCCCAGGATACCAGGGACAGGGACCTCCACCCCCCTCAGGAAACCAGGGACAGGGACACCTCCCCCCCCCCACCTCCAGGAAACCAGGGATAGGGAACGCCCCCCCCCCAGGAAACCAGGGACAGGGACCCCCCCCCAGGAAACTAGGGACCCCCCCCCCCCCAGGAAACCAGGGACAGGGACCCCTCCTCAGGAAACCATAGACCTCCACCCTCTTCCCCCCCCTAGGAAACCAGGGACAGGGACTCTCCCCCCGTCAGGAAACCAGGTCAGGGACCCTCCGCCCGTCAGGAAACCAGGGACAGGGACCCTCCCCCCGTCAGGAAACCAGGGACAGGGACTCTCCCCCCGTCAGGAAACCAGGGACAGGGACTCTCCCCCCGTCAGGAAACCAGGGACAGGGAAACCATCCCCCCCCCAGGAAACCAGTGATAGGGACCTCCACCACCCCCCACCCCGCTCAGGAAACCAGGGACAGGGACACCCCCGCCCCCAGGAAACTAGTGACAGGGACCGCCCCCCCCCCCCATGAAACTAGGGACAGGGACCCCCCCCCCCCCAGGAAACCAGGAACAGGGATCCCTCCCCCCCCAAGGAAACCAGGAACTGGGATCCCTCCCCCCCCCACAGGAAACCAGGGACAGGGAGCACTCACTGAGATGGGAGCAGTGACCACCCTGAGAGGCGGGTAGTGAGGAGGGGAAATGATCCTCCCTGGGCAGGGGGTGGGAACAGGATGTAACACAGGGTGGGGGGGGGGGTTCTATATTGGGTGAGGGGTGGTGGTGATGGGGAGGAGCAACTTACTCCCTGAGGGTGAGGGAGCAGGAGGTAACGCTGGGTCGAGGGGGGTATTCGATCCTCTTCAGTGCCCCTGAGACTACTGCATTATATTTGATATAATTAGTGCAACAAAGATTTAACTGGATCGGAATTAAGAATAGGATTGTGGGAACAGAATCAGAACTGGGAATGATCTATATAGGATATTTGGAATAGTGTTTATATCGGATATTGGGAATAATGTTGAACATATGATAATGGGAATTATGTCATGTTTATAGCACACAGAATATAGATAATTTATTGTGAATGAAGGATATTTGCTTATATTCCCTTTTGTGTCGAAGATTAAAGGGTGATTTAATTTAGTTTTTTTAAGATGATAAAACAGTTGATGAGGTAGGTAGAGAGAAACTATTTCCTCTCATGGGGATCTCAGACAAAGTTAATAACCTTCAAATAATAGCTAGGCTGTTCTGGGGTGATGTCAGCAGCAGTTCTCCATATAAGGGATAGTGGAACACTCTGAAACCCTTTCACTCAAAAAGCTGTTTAGGTGGGGGTTGGGGTCAATTAAAAAGTTAAAGACTACAATTGATAGGTTTTGTTGGGAAAGGAATGTGGAATCAAGAAGATAAATAGAGTTGATAAATCAGCTGTGATCTAATTGAATGTGGAACTGTCTCGAGGGGCTGAATGGCCTCCTCTATGTACTTATGTTCCTATAGGAATAATGACGGAAGTGGTTTAAGGTCAGCATGAGAAGGGATTAACATGATGGTGTTGTAAATGGTTGTATGTTGTAAGTAATTTGGGAAGTTGTTTCAGAACTGGCCGCAATGAAGTCAACTGTTTGATTTCATAGTTCTGCGTTTCAGTGCAAAGCTGCTGTTGCTGATTGTCGAACAACTGATCTGTGGAGGTGGTGAATTCAGTGAAATCTGTGGTTTGGATGTCACCTCCCCATCGGGAAAGTCTGAGCTCACTACACACAGTCTGCCTGTTACTTCAATTAAACACCTGCATATTTGCTTGTCTGACCGACTTGGGGGGGATCTCTGGATTGTTATTCAGGTAGTAGGACAATTCACAGTGCACATTACCACCAATCATCCTCTATTAGTAGCTTTTTGTTAGAGAAGGAGTCACGAATAATGTCAAAAATAAAATACCTGAATATCAAGACATTTTTGGGCACTGAAATCAATGCCATGAATGGACTCGTTGTGTGAGAAACACAATTAAATGCAGTTTTTGGAAAACCACAAATATTTTTTGCTCTCTTGATTTAAGGATTTTATTTCAACATATTTGGGTGTATTCACTGTCTGTTCATGACTCTCCCGCTCTCTTCACATCTACAGAGTCTCACTTCCTCCAATTCTGCTCAATACAGCCACTCTGTGTCTCTTTCCCTTCCCTGAAAAGAGCCTCAGCCTCTCTCTACACTTCAACCTAATATGTCCTTTTATCTCATTCATTCCATTTCTCTACTAACCCTTTATCTCACTCTTTCACTGTCTTTGTGTCTATCTTTCACTACCTCTTTCTGTCTGTGTTGCTCTCTCTGACTCTATCTTTCACTCTCCATCTCACTCTGGGTCTCTATTTCTCCCTCTGCCTCTCTCTCTTTCTCCGTCATTAACAGTACCTGCTCCTTCCTTTCTGCCTTCTCAAGCAGGTCTCTGTCTCACCTACTCCTAGATCTGGCCAATGCTTGTCTCTCACTCAACACAATTCCTGCAGCAGGGACCCTCTCACTCTTTACTCCTTTTTGTATCCCAGCCTGTGGGGTTGATTTTAACCCCTGCCTTCCCAGCAGATTCCAGGCAGTGATGCCAACTCAGGTTGGACAGATTCCTTGAGGTTTCACCACATGACCTTCTGCACTGAACTTTTTTCCCCCACCTCCAATCTTTTGATAACGAGTAAACAAGTGTTCAAAGGAAATAAAAACCTGTGTTTAATGCCCTAATGATGTTTCTGCTGCTGTTGCTTGCAGCAGTGTCCTAGAGATTAAACTTCAATTCCTAGAAACTCCAGGATAACCATGGATGATTGGCAACAGTAACTTTGGACCCCCCACCCCTCCCCTCCCCTCCCCTCTATTCCCCTCCATTCCCCTCCCGACTCTCCCTTTCCTCTCCCCTCCCCTTGCTCCTCTTTCCTTCCCCGCCCTTCCCTTCTCTTCCCCTCTGCTCTCCTCCCTTCTCCTCCTTTTCCCTCCTTGCTCTTTGCCTTCGATCTTCCCCTCCCCTCTCTCTCCTACCCATACCTTCCCCTCTCCTCCCCCACTCCCTCCTCCCCTCCCCCACTCCCTCCTCCCCTGCCCCCATTCCCTCCTCCCCTCCTCCCACTCCCTCCTCCCCTCTATTCCCCTCCTTTTGACCCTCCCCTCTCCCCTTCCCTCACCTTCCCATTCCTCCTCCCCTCCTTTCCCCTCCGCTCCTCCTTCCCTCCTCCTCCCTTTTTAACTCTCTCTCCACCTCTCACTCACAGTCTTTCACTGTCACCTCTTCCCCATCACACCCACTCTAAAGTTGCTCAGAGCCTGCCTTAGCTGAGCCTGCCCCAAGAGGCCACAGGTTGCTGTGGGAGGGTGAGGCAGTTGCAGAGCTGTTTCCAGTACCAAGAGAGCGAAGATAAGGATCGAGGGGGGAGTGATGCTGAAGGGCCAGTATCACTTCATCATGTGGGGAGAGGTTGGGGTTTGCGAGAGAGTGAAATATATATCAGTTCAAATTCGCTCCATCCTATTCCTGGCAAAATGCAACCCCTCCCCCCCCATTCTGCAGTCCTGAAGCTAATAGGTTACATTTTATATTCCAAAGCTCATACCATGTTTGTCTATTGTGCAACATATTATTACTGTCACTCCTGCTCAGGGGCACAGATACAGATCTCTTCCTGTGCTTTTTTAAAAATCTGTTTCTTGGCAAGGCCGGTATTTATTGGCCATCCCTAATTGCCCTTGAGGAGGTGGTGGTGAGCCATCTTCTTGAACCGTTGCAGTCCGTGTGGTGTAGGTACACCAACAGTGCTGTAAATGAGGGAGTTCCAGGATTTGATCCAGTGACAGTGAAGGAACAGCGATAAAGTTCCAAGATAAGATGGTGTGTGGCTTGGAGGGGAACTTGCAGCTGGTGGTGTTTGCACGTGCCTGCTGCACTTGTCCTTCTAGATGGTAGAGTGTCAAATTTTATCTGATTATTGTTCATGTCAAGCATCTTAAAATGTTCTACTATGTTAAAGGCAAGCATTGATTGTATTAGTAACCATTTTATATTTAAGACCCCTTGGAGATGCCAGTCCTCCTGGATTATGCTGCTGTTAAAATATTGTATGTTTCATTTATTTTCTTTGGACATTTTCATTTATTTGTTATAGAAATACTGGACGTGTGGAGAAAAGGCTATTTGACTGATAGGCCGGAATTATCCAATTGGGTATCAAAGAGTCTGCCATAGAATCATAGAGTTGTACAGCACAGAAACAGGCCCTTCGGCCCATCGTGTCTGTGCCGGCCATCAAGCCTATCTATTCTAATCCCATTTTCCTGCATTTGGCCCGTAGCCTTGCATGCTATGGCATTTCAAGTGCTCATCTAAATAATTCTTAAATGTTGTGAGGGTTCCTGCCTCTACCACCCCTTCAGGCAGTGTACTCTAGATTCTAACCACCCTCTGGGTGAAAAAGCGTTTCCTCAAATCCCCTCTAAACCTCCTGCCTTAAATCCATGCCCCCTGGTTATTGACACTTCTGCTAATGGATAATGTTTCTTCCTATCTACCCTATCTATGCCACTGATAATTTTGTATACCTTAATCAGGTCCCCCCTCAGCCTTCTGTGCTCTAAGGAAAACGACCCTAGCCTATTCAGTCTCTCTTCATTGCTGACATGCTCCAGCCCAGGCAACATCCTGGTGAATCTCCTCTGCACCATCTCCACTGCAATCACATCCTTCCTATAGTGTGGTGACCGGAACTGTACACAGTACTCCAGCTGTGACCTAACTAGCATTTTATACAGCTCCATCATAAACTCCCTGCTCTTATATTCTATGCCTCGGCTAATAAAGGCCTTCCTAACCACCTTATCTACCTGTGCTGCTGCCTTCAGTGATCTATAGACAAGTACACCAAGGTCCCTCTGACCCTCTGTACTTCCTAGGGGCCTACCATCCCATGTATATTCCCTTGCCTTGATAGTCTGCCCAAAATGCATCACCTCGCACTTCTCAGGATTAAACTCCATTTGCCACTGCTCTGCCCATCTTACCAGCCCATCTATATCGTCCTGTAATCTAAGGCTTTCCTCCTCACTATTTACGACACCACCAATTTTTGTGTCATCTGCGAACTTACTGAATACCTCCTATATTCATGTCTAAATCATTAATGTACACTACAAACAGCAAGGGTCCCAGCACCGATCCCTGTGGTACACCACTGGTCACAGGCTTCCAATCGCAAAAACAACCCTTGACCATCACCCTCTGCCTCCTGCCACTATGCCAATTTTGGATCCAATTTGCCAAATTGTCCTGGATCCCATGGGCTCTTACCTTCTTGACCAATCTCCCATGCGGGACCTTATCAAAAGCCTTACTGAATTCCATGTAGACTACATCAACTACTTTACCCTCATCTACACATCTAGTCACCTCCTCGAAAAATTCAATCAAATTTGTTCGACATGATCTCCCCCTGACAAAGCCATGTAGACTATCCGTTACTAATCCTTGCCTCTCCAAGTGGAGACTAATTCTGTCCCTCAGAATTTTTTCCAATAGTTTCCCTACCACTGATGTTTGACTCACCGGCCTGTAATTAGAATAGAATAGAATAGAACATTACAGCGCAGTACAGGCCCTTCGGCCCTCGATGTTGCGCCGACCTGTGAAACCATCTGACCTACACTATTCCATTTTCATCCATATGTCTATCCAATGACCACTTAAATGCCCTTAAAGTTGGCGAGTCTACTACTGTTGCAGGCAGGGCGTTCCACGCCCCTACTACTCTCTGAGTAAAGAAACTACCTCTGACATCTGTCCTATATCTATCACCCCTCAACTTAAAGCTATGTCCCCTCGTGTTTGCCATCACCATCCGAGGAAAAAGACTCTCACTATCCACCCTATCTAACCCTCTGATTATCTTATATGTCTCTATTAAGTCACCTCTCCTCCTCCTTCTCTCTAACGAAAACAACCTCAAGTCCCTCAGCCTTTCCTCGTAAGACCTTCCCTCCATACCAGGCAACATCCTAGTAAATCTCCTTTGCACCCTTTCCAAAGCTTCCACATCCTTCCTATAATGCGGTGACCAGAACTGCACGCAATACTCCAGGTGCGGCCGCACCAGAGTTTTGTACAGCTGCAGCATGACCTCGTGGCTCCGAAACTCGATCCCCCTACTAATAAAAGCTAACACACCATATGCCTTCTTAACAGCCCTATTAACCTGGGTGGCAACTTTCAGGGATTTATGTACCTGGACACCAAGATCTCTCTGCTCATCTACACTACCAAGAATCTTCCCATTAGCCCAGTACTCTGCATTCCTGTTACTCCTTCCAAAGTGAATCACCTCACACTTTTCCGCATTAAACTCCATTTGCCATCTCTCAACCCAGCTCTGCAGCCTATCTATGTCCCTCTGTAACCTACAACATCCTTCGGCACTATCCACAACTCCACCGACCTTTGTGTCATCCGCAAATTTACTAACCCACCCTTCTACACCCTCATCCAGGTCATTTATAAAAATGACAAACAGCAGTGGCCCCAAAACAGATCCTTGCGGTACACCATTAGTAACTAAACTCCAGGATGAACATTTGCCATCAACCACCACCCTCTGTCTTCTTTCAGCTAGCCAATTTCTGATCCAAAGCACTAAATCACCTTCAATCCCATACTTCTGTATTTTCTGCAATAGCCTACCGTGGGGAACCTTATCAAACGCCTTACTGAAATCCATATACACCACATCCACTGCTTTACCCTCATCCACCTGTTTGGTCACCTTCTCGAAAAACTCAATAAGGTTTGTGAGGCACGACCTACCCTTCACAAAACCGTGCTGACTATCGCTAATGAACTTATTCTTTTCAAGATGATTATAAATCCTATCTCTTATAATCTTTTCCAACATTTTACCCACAACCGAAGTAAGGCTCACAGGTCTATAATTACCAGGGCTGTCTCTACTCCCCTTCTTGAACAAGGGGACAACATTTGCTATCCTCCAGTCTTTCGGCACTATTCCTGTCGACAATGACGACATAAAGATCAAGGACAAAGGCTCTGCAATCTCCTCCCTGGCTTCCCAGAGAATCCTAGGATAAGTCCCATCTGGCCCAGGGGACTTATCTATTTTCACACTTTCCAAAATTGCTAACACCTCCTCCTTGTGAACCCCAATCCCATCTAGCCTAGTAGGCTGTATCTCAGTAATCTCCTCGACAACATTTTCTTTCTCTACTGTAAATACTGACGAAAAATATTCATTTAACGCTTCCCCTATCTCCTCCGATTCCACACACAACTTCCCACTACTATCCTTGATTGGCCCTAATCTAACTCTAGTCATTCTTTTATTCCTGATATACCTATAGAAAGCCTTAGGGTTTTCCCTGATCCTATCCGCCAATGACTTCTCGTGTCCTCTCCTTGCTCTTCTTAGCTCTCCCTTTAGATCCTTCCTGGCTAGCTTGTAACTCTCAAGCGCCCTAACTGAGCCTTCACGTCTCATCCTAACATAAGCCGCCTTCTTCCTCTTGACAAGCGCTTCAACTTCTTTAGTAAACCACGGCTCCCTCGCTCGACAACTTGGTTTATCCCTGCTACCCTTTTTGAATAATGGTACCACATTCGCTGTCCTCCAGTCCTCCAGCATTTCTCCTGTGGCCAGAGAATATTTGAAAATTTGTGTCAGAGCCCCCACAATCTCCTCCCTTGCCTCATCTAACAGCCTGAGATACATCTCATCTGGGCCTGAGGATTTATCCACTTTTAAGCCTGCTAAAACTGCTAATACCTCCTCCCTTTCAATGCTAATTTGTTCAAGTATATCACAGTCTCCCTCCCTGATCTCTACACCTACATCGTCCTTCTCCATAGTGAACACAGATGAAAAGTAATCATTTAAAACCACACCTATGTCCTCCGGCTCCACACACAGATTGCCATTGTGGTCCTTAATGGGCCCTACTCTTTCCCTGGTTATCCTCTTTCCCTTAATATACTTATAAAATGCCTTGGGATTTTCCTTTATCTTGCCCACCAGTGTTTTTTCATGTCCCCTCTTCGCTCTCCTAATTACTTTTTTAAGTCCCCCCCCCCCTACACTTTCTATACTCCTCTAGTGCCTCTGCTGTTTTCAGCATTCTGAATCTGCCATAAGCCTCCTTTTTTTTCCCTTATCCAATTCTCTATGTCCCTTTATATCTAGGGTTCCCTGGACTGTTTGGCCCTACCCTTCACCTTTATGGGAACATGTTGGCCCTGAACTCTCACTATTTCCTTTTTGAATGACTCCCACTGGTCTGATATCGACTTTCCTACAAGTAGCTGCTCCCAGTCCACTTTGGCCAAATCCTGTTTTATCATATTGAAATCGGCCTTCCCCCAATTCAGTATTTTTATTTCTGGTCCATCTTTGTTCTTTTCCATAACTACCTTAAATCTTACAGAGTTATGGTCACTATCCCCGAAATGCTCTCCCACTAATACTTCTACCACTTGTCCGGCTTCATTCCCTAAGATTAGGTCCAGTACTGTCCCTTCTCTTGTTGGACTTTTTACGTGCTGGCTCAAAAAGCTCTCCTGGATGCACTTTAAGAATTCAGCCCCCTTTAAGCCATTTGCATTAAGTCTATCCCAGTTAATATTGGGGAAGATGAAATCCCCTACTATTATTACCCTATTATTTTTACACCTCTCTGAAATTTGCCAACATATCTGCTCCTCGATCTCTCCCTGTTTGGAGGCCTGTAGTACACTCCCAGCAAAGTGATTGCCCCCTTTTTGTTTTTAAGTTCTACCCACATTTGAGGAACCTTCTAAGATGTCATCCCTCCTGACTGCAGCAATTGACTCCTTGATCAACAGTACAATGCCACCTCCTCTTTTACACCCTCCCTTAATACTATATCTATATCCTGGAATATTGAGCTGTCAGTCCTGCCCTTCCCTCAACCATGTCTCTGTGATAGCAATAATATCACATTCCCATGTGTTAATCAATGCCCTCAATTCATCTGCCTTAGCTGTAAGACTCCTTGCGTTAAAATAGATGCAATCCAGCCTTGCATTTTCTGCTTGTGCCTTAACAGGTCTATAATTGCTCTGCCTTTCAGACTACTTAGTTTCTCTTCTATATTTGGCTGTGTATCACCCCCTACTGTACCTCCAGTCTGTATCCCACCCCCCTGTCAAATTAGTTTCAACCCCAACCCCCCAACAGCACTAGCAAACCTCTCAGCAAGGATGTTGGTCCCGTTCCGGTTCAGGTGCAACCCATCCAACTTGTACAGGTCCCACCTTCGCCAGAAACAGACCCAGTGATCCAGGAAACTAAAGCCCTCCCTCCTGCACCATCTCTTTAACCACGCATTCATCTGCTCTATCCTCCTATTCCGATACTCACTAGCACATGGCACAGAGGGTAATCCTGCTTTTTCATCTGCTACCTAGCTCCTTAAATCCTTGTTGCAGAATTTTGCAGAATGGGTGGCACAGTGGCGTAGTGGTTAGCACCGCAGCCCCACAGCTCCAGGGACCCGGGTTTAGTTCTGGGTACTGCCTGTGTGGAGTTTGCAAGTTCTCCCTGTGACCGCGTGGGTTTTCGCCAGGTGCTCCGGTTTCCTCCCACAACCAAATACTTGCAGGTGCTAGGTAAATTGGCTGTTGTAAATTGCCCCTCGTGTCGGTAGGTGGTAGGGAATATGGGATTATGGTAGGGTTAGTATAAATGGGTGGTTGTTGGTCAGCAGAGACTCGGTGGGCCGAAGGGCCTGTTTTAGTGCTGTATCTCTAAATAAATAAATAAATAAACTTCATCCCTCTTTCTACCTATGTCGTTGGTACCAATGTGAACCACGGCCTCTAACTGTTCAGAATGTCCTCTGTCTCTTTACAGCTTAACATAACCAATCTTCACTGTCACTGTCCAATTGAGAGCAAACGATGGTGCAGTGTGAGGATGGATGTGTCCTGTGACTAATAGTGAGGGAGTGCGGTGGGGGGCGGGCAGGAGGTCATGTGATGAAAACTCCTGAAATACATCCAACCAGCCTTGGCAACCATACAATCTGGGCTCGTTGTGTGTCTGCAGGAGTCTGTTGGAGGGTAGGGTGCTCCATCGATTGCTCCCCTTGCCTGCTGTTAGTTCACTTTGAGAATTGTTTTGCCTCACTGGTGATTAAAGGTGCGACATTGTAAAATGAACCAAGCTCAGAGCCTGGGGCCCTGCCAGCACAGGTGTGGTGTACGGTGTTTTGTTTCAGTTCTGTTTGAACATGTCTGCAGAAACAACCAGAATAGGAACAGAAGAAAAGCAAAGGGAACTGGGACAGAGGTCAAACAGTCACACAAAGCAGGGGGGAGAGCTCCCCGCAGAGCACAACACCTACTCCACCTACAACTGCATCACTCACACAGGCTGAGACAGAACTGATTAACAGGGCTCAGACAGCGAGCACACAGCCAGGGTGGGTACTGAGTACACCCCTTGTATTCGAGAGGCCACCCCCACCCCCAGGGTATGTACTGTGTATGCCCCTAGTGGGGGTACTGTCTCCTCCCCTCCCTCAAACTGAGCCTCTCTCTCTTTACAGATTAACATAACCTATCCTTATCTTTTTGTTTACTCTGTCATTTTTATAGGGGATCCTCAGGAGTGTATCAGTATTTGCAATGGAACCCAGGAGTATATCAGTATTTACAGAGGATTCCAGAGTATGCGTCAGTACTTTCCAGTGATCAAGAGTGACCATTTAGAAAGGGTTCTGAGAATTTGTAAGTACTTACAGAGGGCCCCTCATGTGACTATTACACTCCTAGGCCGGGATTTTATCCTGGCGACAGGGTCTCGACGTCTGGAAAAAGCAACGCCGAGAACCCCGCGTCACCTCTTCTGTGGGAGGCTCACTGAATCTAGTGCCAATTAGGCACTCAACTGGACAGGGGCAGGCCTTCCATGAATCAAGGACCCCGGTGATGCATGTCCTGCGCTCTGAGAGTTGCTGGCAAATCAGAGGCTGACAGCTCTTTAACTGAGCAGTGCCATCGCTCAGGCAGTGGCTGCTGCCGGTGGAGCACCTGCCCGAGGCCCAGGAGCGGCGCTGGACTCAGGCCACAGGTAGGTCAGAGCGGGAGGGGTCTCACGGGATGGGGGCAGGGTGGGGTTGGCAGCAAGGGCAGGGGTTGGCTCTTAGTGGGGCCCCCACGTCCTGATGACAGGTCCCTCATTCAGGCACTGTGTCTTTTAACGAGAGACCATCCCCTCACCCCACCCCCCCCACCCCCCCACCCCCAGGGGCTGGGAAGCAGCCAGCACGGTTTTTCGTTAATTGCACAGTGACAGGCCTCAAATGGTGGCAGGACAGGAAGGCCTTTCAATAGTGTTTCCATTACAGTCCCAGCACAGTTTGTTTCTATTACAGTCCCAGTGCCAGCTTGTTTCGATTACAGTCCCAGCACAGTTTGTTTCTATTACAGTCCCAGTGCCAGCTTGTTTCTATTACAGTCCCAGCACAGTTTGTTTCTATTACAGTCCCAGTGCCAGCTTGCTTCTATTACAGTCCCAGCACAGTTTGTTTCTATTACAGTCCCAGCACAGTTGGTTTCTATTACAGTCCCAGTGCCAGCTTGTTTCCATTACAGTCCCATCACAGTTTGTTTCTATTACAGTCCCAGCACAGTTGGTTTCTATTACAGTCCCAGTGCCAGCTTGTTTCTATTACAGTCGCAGCACAGTTTGTTTCTATTACAGGCCTCTTTCTACAACAGTCACACAGCCACATTATTTTTGTTTCAACATTTGTGCCAATATATCTAAGGCTATATACCAAAAGACTGTGCATGCGCAGAGTAATTGCAGTAAAGACGTCATAAGGGTTTGAGCCCTTAGAGGTTCCTACTTGAGCTGCGTCACTGTCAGTGAGCAGAGCCCAGGGATGTCCCTCACAGAGGGACAGTGCCACCAGAGGACAATTTACCCTGGAGCATAAGAACATAAGAAACAGGAGCAAGAGCAGGCCATTTTACCCCTCGAGCCTGTTCTACCATTCAATAAAATTATGCAGATCTGATTGTGGCCTTAACTCTGCTTTCCTGCCTGTCTCCCCCATAGCCCTTGATTTCCTTGTCAATCAAAAATCTGTCTAACTCAGCCTTGAATATATTCAATGATCCAGCCTCCACTACTCTCTGGGGAAGAGAATTCCAAACATTAATGACTCTCTGATAAGAAATTCTTCCTCATCTCCATTTTAAAAGGGAGACTCCTTATTTTGAAACTGTGGCCCCGAGTTCTGGAATCCCTCACGAGGGGAAACATCCTCCCAGCGTTGACCCTGTCAAGCCCCCTCAGAGTTTCACATGTTTCAATAAGATCACCTCTCATTCTTCTAAACTCCAATGAGTACTGGCCCAACCTGCTCAACCTTTCCTCTTAAGACAATCCCTTCATCCCAGCAATCAGCCTAGTGAACCTTCTCTGAACTGCTTCTAATGAAAGTAAATCCCTCCTTAAGTAAGGAGACCCAAACTATTCACAGTACTCGAGGTGCAGTCTCACCAATGCCCTGTACAGTTGTAGCAAGACCTCCCTACTTTCCTACTCCATCCTCCTTGCAATAAAGGCCAACATTCCATTTGCCTTCCTAATTACTTGCTGTATCTGCACACTAACCATTTGTGATTCATGTACAAGGATACCCAGATCCCTCTGTACCGCAGCATTCTGCAGTCTCTCGCAATTTAAATAATAATCTGCTTTCTATTCTTCCTGCAAAGTGGACAACTTCACATCTTTCCACATTATATTCCATCTGCCAAATTTTTGCCCACTGACTTAATCTATCTATATCCCTTTGCAGACTCTCTGTATCCTCCTCACAACTTGCTTTCCCACCTATCTTCATATCGTCAGCAAACTTGGCTTCAATACAGTCAGCCCCTTTATCCAAGTTATTAATATAGATTGTAAATAGTTGAGACCCCAGCACTGATCCCTGTGGCACTCCACTAGTTACAGTTTGCCATCCTGAAAATGACCCATCTATCCTGAAGGAATAGGAAGGCAAATGACATGTTGGCCTTTATTGCAAGGGGATTGGAGTACAGGAATAAAGAAGTCTTACTAAAATTGTACAGGGTTTTGGTGAGACCGCACCTGGAATATTGTGTGCAGTTTTGGTCTCCACATTTAAGAAAGGATATATTTGCACTGGAGGCAGTGCAGTGAAGAATTACTAAATTGATCCCTGAGATGAGAGGCTGAGTATATTGGGCCTATATTCTCTGGAGTTGAGAAGAATGAGAGGTGATCTAATTGAGACGTACAATATTCTGAAAGGGCTGGATAGGGTAGAAGCTGAGAGATTGTTCCCACTGGTCAGGGAATCTAGAACACGGGGACACAGTCTCAGGATAAGGGGTCAATCATTCAAGACTGAGATGAGGAGACATTACTTCATTCAAAGGGTTGTGAATCTTTGGAATTCTCTATCCCAGAGGGTTGTGGATGCTCCATCATTGAATACATCTAAGGCTGGGATAGATAGATTTTTGGTCTTGCAGGGAATCAAGGGATATGGGGAGCGGGTAGGAAAGTGGAATTGAAGCCCAAGATCAGCCATGATCGTATTGAATGGCGGAGCAGGCTCCATGGGCCACATCGTCTACTTCTGCTTCTATTTCTTGTGTTCTTGTATGACTCTGTTTCCTGTTAGTTAGCCAGTCCTCTATCACCTCCAACATAATGAGCTCTAATGTTTTGTAATAACCTTTTATGTGGCACCTTATCAAATGCCTTTTGGAAATCCAAATACACTACATGTACTGGTTCCCCCTTATCCATCCTGCTTGTTACATCCTCAAAGAACTCTGATAAATTTGTCAAACACAATTTCCCTTTCGTAAAACCACGTTGACTCTGCCTGATTGCATCATGATATTCTAGATGTCCTGCCACTTCCTCTTTAATAAAGGGATTCAGCATTTTTCCAATGACAGATGTTAGGCTAACCGGCCTATAGTCTCCTGCTTTCTGTCGCCTCACTGTTTCTGGAATAGAGGTATTACATTTGCGGTTTTCCCAACAGCTGGAACTCTTCCAAAATCTAGGGAATTTTGGAAGATTACAACCAATGCATCCACTATCTCGACAGCCACTTCCTTTAAGACCCTAGGATGTAGACCATCAGGTCCAGGAGACTTGTCAGCTTTTAGTCCTATTATTTTCCAAGTACTTTTCTCTAGCGATAGCGATTGTTTTACGTTCCTCCCTCCCTTTTACCTCCTGTTTTTCTACTCATCTTGGTATGATCTTTGTGTCCTTCACTGTGAAGACAGATACAAAATACTTGTTCAAAGCCTCATAGAGCACTCACAGAATTATAATGGCACAGAAGGAGGCCATTCTGTCCGTTGAGTCCATGCTGGCTCTCTGTAGGGCAATCCAGTCAGTCCCACTCCCCTGCTCTATCCCCATAGCCTTGCAAGTTTATTTCCTTCAAGTGCCTATTCAATTTCCTTTTGAAATCATTGATTGTCTCTGTTTCCACCACCCTTGTAGGCAGCGAGTTACAGGTCATTATCAATCACGAGATAAAAACGTTCTTCCTCACATCCCCGGCATCTCTTGTCCAAAACCTTAAATCTGAGTCCCCTAATCCTTGTACCATAAGCTAACGGGAACAGCTTTTCTTTGTTTACCTTAGTCTAAACCTGCCATAATTTTGTACACCTCTATCAGATCTTCCCTCAATCTCCTTTGCTCCAAGGAGAACAACCGCAGTTTCCCAACCCAACCTTGTAGCTAAAACCCGTCATCCCTGGAACCATTCTGGTAAATCTCCTCTGCACTTTCTCCAGGACCCTCACATCCTTCCTAAAGTGTGATGACCAGAACTGGACACAATACTCCAGTTGTGGCCTAACCAGAGCTTTATAAAGGTTCAGCATAACTTCCCTGCCTTTGTACTCAATAGAACCCATATGCTTTGCTAACTACACTCTCAATATGTCCTGCCACCTTCCAAGATCTATGCACAGATTTGTCTGTCCCTGCATATTCTCTAGACCTGTACTATTAAGTCTATATGCATTTCCTATCCCTTCTTCCAAAATGCATCACTTCATATTTCTCTGAATTAAATTTCATCTGCCACTTGTCTGCCCATTCTGCTAACCTTGTTATAGTTGATTGGTTTCATCCTCACCATTTGCCACACCTCCACGTTTGGTATCATCGCCAAATTTTGAAATTGTACTCTGTTCTATTATCCATTTATATATATATAGAAAAAGCAGTGGTTCCAGCATTGATCTTTGGGGAACATCACAGTCTACCATCCGCCAGTCTGAAAACAACCATTTACCATGACTCGTTGTTTTCTGTCCTTAAGCCAATTTTTGCTGACACTGACCCTCCTATTCCATGATCCTTAATTTTGTTAACCAGCCTTTTATATGGTAATTTGTCAAACACTTTCTTAAAATCCATATGGACAACATCGACCACATTCCCTTCATCCCTTCTCTGTTACTTTATCAAAAAGTCAATTAGATTAGTCAAAAACAATCTGTCTTTTACAAATCTTTAATTAACTCAAACATTTCCAAGTAACATGCTACCCACCACTGATGTTAAAATGACCAGCCTGTAGTTACTAGGAATGACCTTACACCCTTTCTTGAATAAGGGTGTTATATTTGCCACTCTCCAATCCTCTGGCACCTCTCCTGTATCGAGGGAAGATTGGAAGATTATGGGCAGCCTTTCTGCATCTCCAGCCCCATTCCCTTTGGTAATCTGGGATGCAAGCCATCCAGACCAGGCAACTGATCCCATCACAGCATAGCCAGCCTTTCCAGTACATCCTTCCTATCAATTTTCACCCCATCCACTACCTCTACCATCTCCGCTTCTATCAATATTTTGTCATTATCCTCTTCCTTAGTAAACACTGATATAAAGTACTCATTAAGTATCCTAGACTTGTCCTGCGCCTCCAAGCATATATTACCCTCTTTGCCCCAAATAGGCCCGCCCGGCCTCTTACTACAGCTTTTAGCTCCTGTCTCAAGGGGAGTATTGGTAGAATCTAGAAGGTTGCTGGTTGGTTTGAGCTTGGCAACACAGCTGTACTGTGTGACTAGGGGGAAGTGGCCAAACAGGACGATTGAATCTCGATTTCCTCTGAATTCTAGAACATGTTAAAATCACAGGAGGCATCTCTCGATGGAGAGTTCTGCAGACGAATGTTAGATTTCACCTCCGAACGGACAACGCAAGTATTAGAAAGACTCACCAGAAAAGGAACCCAATTGCACTCTCGCGGAAATGGTGGTGATAGATCAAAAGGAGTGGCACATTCTAGCAGACCACGCAAAGTTCTGTAGAAGCTAGGTCAGTTTGTTAACACGTGTACACACTTTGTGCAACGGATGTGAACTCCCTCAAGCGGTTAATTTGTGATGTTTATGAAAGTTCACTGATGAGGGTTAACCAATTGGCTTACTGCTTTTCAGCTGGTTACAGATCTTTACATTAAAAATAGCTGTGGTCAGCCTGATACTTATCAGTACCTTCAGCAAGAATAGCAAAAACGTAAGAGGCAAAAGCAAGGGAAGAACTGAAATCAATCACTATCACTAGAGAAAAGTATTAGGAAAACTAATGGGACTAAAGGCTGACAACTCCCCTGATGGCCTGCATCCTAGGATCTTAAAAAAAATGGCTGCAGAGATAGTGGGTGCATTGGTTGTAATCTTCCAAAATTCTCTAGATTCTGGAAGGGTCCCAGCAGATTGGAAAGACCACAAATGTAATATCTCTATTCAAGAAAGTTGGGGGGTGCGGGTTGGGAGGAGGGAACAGAAAAAAGGAAACTATAGGCCAGTTAGCCTAACATCTGTCATTGGGAAAATGCTGGAATCCATTATTAAGGAAGTAGTAGCAGGACATTTAGAAAAATCATAATGCAATCAGGCAGAGTCCACATGGCTTTATAAAAGGGAAATGGTGTTTGACAAATTTATCAGAGTTCTTTGAGAATGTAACAAGGATAAAGGAGAACTTGCAGATACATTTGGATTTCCAAAAGGCATTCGATAAGGTGCCACATAAAAGGTTACAACACAAGGTAAGAGCTCATGGTGTTGGGGGTAATATATTAGCATGAATAGAGGATTGGCTAACTGACAGGAAACAGAGAGTCGGGATAAATGGGCCATTTTCAGGTTGGCAAACTGTAACTAGTGGAATGCCACAGGGATCAGTGCAGGAGTCTCAATTATTTACCATTTATATTAATGACTTGGACAAAGGGACTGAGTGTTTTGTAGCCAAATTTGCAGTCAATACAAAGATAAGTAGGAAAGCGAATTGTGAGGAGGCACAAAGTGTCTGCAAAAAGATATAGATAGGTTATGTAAGTGGACAAAATTTGGCAGATCAAGTATAATATGGGAAAATGTAAGGTTGTGCACTTTGGCAGGAAGAATAGAAAAGCAGAATATTATTGACATGGAGAGAGACTGCGGAATGCTGTGGTGCAGAGGGATCTGGGTGTCCTCGTACCTGAATCACAAAAGGTTAGCAAGCAGGTACAGCAAGTAATTCGGAAGGCAAATGGAATGTTGGTCTTTATTGCAAGGCGGATGGAGTATAAAAAGAGGGAAATCTTGCTACAACTGTACAGGGCATTGGTGAGACGGCACCTAGAGTACTGTGTATAGTTTTGGTCTCCTTACTTAAGGAGGGATATACTTTCATTGGAAGCAGTTCAGAGAAGGTTCACTAGGCTGATTGCTGAGATGAAGGGATTGTCTTATGAGGAAAGGTTGAGCAGGTTGGGCCAGTACTCATTGGAGTTTAGATGAATGAGAGGTGATCTTATTGAAACGTGCAAAACTCTGAGGGGGCTTGACAGGGTAGATGCTGAGAGGATGTTTCCCCTCGTGGGAGAATCTAGAACTCGGGGCCACAGTTTCAAAATAAGGGGTCTCTCTTTTAAGATGGAGATGAGGAAGAATTTCTTATCAGAGAGTCATTAATGTTTGGAATTCTCTTCCCCAGAGAGTAGTGGAGGCTGGATCATTGAATATATTCAAGGCTGAGTTCAACAGATTTTTGCTCTACGGGGGAATCAAGAGTTATGGGGGGCCAACAGGAAAGTGAAGTTAAGGCCACAATCAGATCAGCCATGATCTTATTAAATGGTGAATGGACTTGAAGGGCCGAATGGTCTACAGCTGCTCCAAATTCTTATGTTCTTATGATGTGCCTGAGAATTGATAGAACACCGGCTGGAATTATTACTACACTCAGTGTTTCCCCATTTCACTTCCAGTCTTCTCAGTATGTTCTTGGGATGCAAAACTCAGCCAAGTGAATTCTTTGAGGGGGGGAATTGGCGATTGGTCACAGTTTTTAATTCAGAGCAGTAAGTGCAGTGTCGAAGCATAGGACCAGGAGTGGGTCATTCAGCCCCTCGGATCTGCACTGCCTTTCTGCCAGGTCATGGCAGATCTATAGTTCAATCCCATTATCCTGCCTTTACTCCATACCCCTTGATACTCTCACGCAATAAAAATGTACTGATCTCAGTCTTGAAAGTTCCAGTTCACACCCCATCATCCACATCCTTTTGGGTGACAGAGTTCCAGATTTCCACTACACTTTGTGTGGAAAAATCTAATCTGCATTTTGTGCAGCTGAAAGTGGGTTTTTTGCCTTGGAGGAAGTGGTGAGTGAGAAAGCTGCTGTTGACACGCCTGGAGTTGAATGATCATTGGTTGGTTGGGTGTAACATAATTTACAACTCAAAAACCTGCTCTGCACAAGTGAGTTGGAAACAAAAGGGCTGGTTTTAACCGTACAAACACCTGACGCCCACCCTGCCCCAACCCAGCATTAAGGAGTTAAAATGGCCACAGGGACTTGTCCCCTCTGATCCTGCAGGTTGTAATTTTAACCTATGTTTTTGAGCAGGTGAGAGATGCACACAGGAAGGCAGCAGGGTCTTTCTCGAAATAGGGAGTTTGGTCTCTAGCCTGAGGCCTGTGCAGGGAGGCTGTTGGTGGCAGCATGTGGATCCAGGGTTAGAAGAGGCCCAGAAAGCTTGAGTAATATTATTGGTTTCCTTTTGGACCAAGAGGCACAGGAGGGCTCCACAAGGAAACCTTGATCCTCTCCTGCTGGGACTCCCCCCCCCCCCCCGCCCCCCCACCACCCCTTTGCCCCCATTCCCTACCCTTGGCTTCCCTTACTCTCCCCTTTTCTCCTTTTCCCAGGCTTCCCACCCCTCCACACCCTGCTGCCCTGGGTTTTCCTCCCCTCCCTCAACTGGCAGGTTCTCCCTCTCCTTACCCTTCCCTGACTCCAGCTTTCCATCACCCCCCCCCCCCCCCCACTTGACTGGCAAGCTCTTTCAATTGCCCCTCCATTCTCCTGGCCATTCTTCATCACTTACCTGAGAGTACTTACCTTTCCTTCAGATCTCTGCCACCTGAAGCCCCATTGTTGCCAGGTTCAGGCGTTCAGGGATTAAGACATTCCGGGAGTCCCCCTGTGGGGGTTCCAATGGTCTCCTTCCCATCACCCCCCACAACCCACAGCCTCCCCGTACCCAAACTACTCAACTCACACCAAGGAGTTAAAACTGGGACTTTGGTATCGATGGTGTGCAGCACTACCTGATTATAATATGCTGGTACACATCAGGGTAGCTCAGGTCTGCAGCAGATATAGCAGAACATTGAACATTTCTGAATCAAAATTAGCTGCCTACAGTCACTGTTAAACATGGGCACTCCAGCAAACAGGCACTCATTCACACCTTTAATGAAAAGGATGTCTCTGGGTGATTCACAGAGTGAGGGAAGCTGGAAAGGAAGTGGTTGAACTTTTACCTCTGAATCAGAAAGTTGTGTGTTCAATCTTCACTACAAAGGCTAGAGCCTATAATCCAGGCTGACATTTCCATGCAGAGAGTGCTGCACTGTCGGAGGTGCTATCTTTCAGGTGAGATGTTAAGCCAAGACCCTGGCTGTTCTCTCAGGTGAATGTAAAAGATCCCACAGCCACTATTCAAAGAAGACTAGGGGAGTTCTCTCCAGTGTTCTGGCCACTTTTTTATCCCTCAAACAACACCACTAAGGCAGATTATCTGGTCATTATCACATTGCTTTGTGTGGGATCTTGCTTTGCACAAATTGGCTGTCGTGTTTCTTACATTACAACAGTGACTACACTTCAGAAGTGCTTTATTGGCTGTAAGGGGCTTTGGGACATCCTGAGGTCGAGAAAGGCGCTATAGAAATGCAAGTTCCTTCTGTCTTTCAGTGGCCATTAGAAGAAGCCTGCAGTAATTTCTGTTATGGTTTTGTGCTTTCTGTACACTGGTTGGGCCACCCTTTGACCTGCTGGTGAGCTGGGTCAGACTGCTTCTAATTCTTGCTTTGCTTACTGTTCGCCCTAATCTGTCAGTTGGGGGAGTCTTTCAGGTTGTTTTTTAGTTTCTTTTTACACTCTCAAACCACAGAAATTTCCATCATTTCTACCTCTCAGGGTCACCATATTAGCTGTAAATGTGGAACACTAGGACAGGACAAAGTGTAATAGCATAGCACCTATCAATGTGGGGTACCGCAAACAGGAAAAAGTATTATACCGTAATCCTTATAAATGTCAGGCATTGCAAAACAGGCAAACTATAACATCATGAATAAAAACAGAAGATGCTGGAAATACTCAGCAAGTCGGGCAGTATCTTTGCAGGGAGAAACAGAGTTAACGTTTCAGATCAATGATCTTTGGTCAGAAATGTCAAAGTCAAAGATGTAACAGGTTTTAAGGAAGTACAGAGGCAGGGAAGAGGGTACAGTAGGAAGAACAAAAGGGAAGGTCTGTGATAGAGTGGAAGGCAGGACAGATTAAATGACAAAAGGGATGATGGTGCAAGGCAAAATGAGATGGTAAAGGGACAAGTAAAGAAACAAAAGATGTGTCTAGCGGAGGTGTAAATGGGAAAAGCAGAATCATCACCAGCAGCTGCCGTCCAATAAAATTGGGGGCAGAGGTTAGGATCTGAAATTGTTGAACTCAGTGTTGAGTCTTGAAGGTTGTAACGTGCTTCATCGAAAGATGAGGTGCTGTTCCTCGAGCTTACATTGAGCTTCATTGGAACAGTGTTCGGAGGCCGAGGCCAGAGTAGGAGTGGGATGGAGAATTAAAATGACAGATGACTAGAAGGTCAGGGTCCCACTTGCGGACTGAATGGGGGTGTTCTGTGAAGTGGTCACCCAATCAATGTTTGCTCTCCTCAATTTAGAGGAGACTGTATTGTGAACAGCGAATACATTATATGAAATTGACAGGACAAGTAAATTGCTGTTTCACCTGGAACTAGTGTTTGGGGCCTTGGATGGTGAGGAGAGAGGAGATATCGCATCTCCTGCACTTGCATGGAAAGGTGACTTGCGAAGGAGAAGGGGGTATTAGGGGTAACTGAGGAGTGGACTAGGGTGTTGCGGAGAGAATGGTCCCTTTGGAATGTCGAAAGGGGAAGGAGGAGAAGATGTATTTGTTGGTGGCATCACACTGAAGGTGACAGAAATGGCGGTGTATAATCTGTTGAACATGGATGCTGGTGGGATGGAAGGTAAGGACAAGGGGGTCCTACTTTGGTTCTGGGGGGAGGGGAAGGGGTGAGAGCAGAATTGCGGGAAATAAAACAGACCCAGTTTAGGACCCTATCAACCACAGTGAGGGGAATCTTTAGTGCCGGAGGAAAAAGGAAGACATATTGGAAGCACTGGTATATAAGGTGGCATCGTTAGAAAAGATACGATGGGAATGGAGAATGGAGTAGACTCCTTAAATATGAGTCCATATTAAGTCCATACTTAAGATATAATACATATAATACGTGTAAATGTAAGGCCTTCCAGGTAGGACAAACAATAATACCATATGTAAATATGTGACTTTTCAGATAGGATAAATTATAATGCCATAATAATTGTAAATGTGAGGCATTGTGGACATGACAACCCATATTTCCATAATATCTAACATAATATCACTCAATTCTCCACTGTAAGCTCATTTGCATAATTATTCA
This sequence comes from Heterodontus francisci, assembly GCF_036365525.1. Taxonomy (NCBI): domain Eukaryota; kingdom Metazoa; phylum Chordata; class Chondrichthyes; order Heterodontiformes; family Heterodontidae; genus Heterodontus; species Heterodontus francisci. Next base: position 17,848,883 of record NC_090395.1, read on the forward strand.
TGTTAACAGATGCACATTCAGAAGGTCTAGGGAGCACGCCAATGGTGGACATGGAAGATTGGGTGTTAGTCACATTTAAAGGCATAGGGCCAATTAACGGAGAGTGTCGCAATAGAGGGTCAATGTTTAGAAAGCTTTGGGGAACCTCAAAAGGCACCTCAGCCCATGAACAGGCTTGTCAATGCAGTAATGACAGGGATTTATCATGGGAATTCTCAGTGCAGGCAATGGTCTGTAGGCAAATGAGTGGCATGACCCTCTTGTGAGGAGAGCTGCCCTCTGTGCCAGTACACAGTCCCATAGGTCCACACTGCAGCTTGCCCGCAAGTCCCAGACTGTGGCTCACCATCCTTGCTCCTTGACACGCCAACCTTCTGGTGCATGTTAGCTGCCTGTGTCCTTGTATCTGCCATCCTGCTCATGCACATGTCAAGAGGCCAAGTCTCCATGCCTGCTGTTTCTGGGCTTGGGATCGCCAACTCTGGTTGGCCGTTTTGCTGGAGAATTCATCACAGCAGTTCCTGCCTCCAATCTCCCTGTCCTACTCTCCTGCCATCCATCGACCAACATGTTCGTTCGTGCAGTTCCCCACCTTCTCATGCCACTCAGAAAGGAAACAGGCTCTTAATTATCTGATTAGATGATGCTTCACTGTCTGTCAAACAGCCTTTTAATCCCATCTCCAATATTTCTATTACTAATAAATGATGCAAAATGAAAGAAGCCCATTTTTATTAATGCCCCTGTGCTTCTCTCCAGTTTTGCTTATAGCGGTGTCCAGAAGATTAATGTTTAATTCCTGAAAACTCCAGGATGATCCTGGAGGGTTGGTCATCCTAGGCTTGACCTGAAGAACTAGGTGGTAGGTTCCTGCCAATCAGGCAATGCTATTTCTTTTTTACCTTGCCATGTCATTGGTGCTGGGAGCAAAACTAAAACAGAAGTGGCCGAACACTCTTACCTTCCTGTTCTGTGCCCTTTAAATGTCCTGCCTCAGCTGTCTGCAGCCCTGAACACCAGTATCCTGGGCATGGGCTGGAAGCTCCAGCAGAACCCCACACTGTGAAGTTATGGGCAAGTCATCCCTGCTGTGTAATAATGAAGCAGCTTCCCCACCCCATTCACCTGCTCTGTACAGAGTGACCAGTCACAGGCAGGACTGATTTCCACCCAACTTTGAGGTCTATTAAACCTTGTTTGTGCCCATTGTTGGTGCAGAATGGACGACAAAATTAGCTCCCGTTTGACAACAAATAATCCCCATTCAGTGGCCTCAATGCATCTATTAGTGAGGACAAGTTCCACAGTCGGGGTTGGGGGTAGGTGGGGAGATTTAACCCCCAGTGAGTTCCTGTGCTTTCACCTTTGGGACTCGAATTCAAACCCAACTCTGTCTGGTCGGATAGAAGTCAAGTCTGTCTGCTGTGTGCAAATATCATTCAGGAAACACTGCTCATGGTCGTCTTTATCTAGGAACCAAGTGGACATGAACCCACACAGTACAACATTAATCCTAATTCAGACAGCAAGTGTGAGATATAGAGATAAATACCACTTATAAGTTGTCATAAATGGGATTGTAATCAGTACACTTGAAGTTTTTCCTTCACTTTTGATAATGCCTGTTTTAACACCGGATGAAGTATCTAATTTAAAAACCCAGCTGCCTGCTGGCTGCTGAATTCTGGTTTTATTCGCTGACACGTAGAGAGTTTGTTACCAAGAGAAAGAGAAAGAGAAAGAGAAAGAGAGAGAAAGAATTAAATGTTAAGGAATTGTTACCTCATTGGAAATCGTAACTCCTCATTAAAGACTGATGTTAGATAGTAGATTGATGGTATGGACACACTAATTGCCTGTGATATTCTCTAACTGCCGGTAAACTGCCTTCCCTCCTCCTCTGTGCATTGCGGTCTGTCACTTGCAGTTTCTCTTCCTGTTCTGACATTTGTACACTTGTCGTGAAGTAAAATGTTGCCAGACTGAGGCTAAACCAAAACAGAGCTTATCAGTGTCAGTTTCGTCCTCCTCACCAAGACTGCCCTATTGCCTTCATGTTTTACCCCATCCCTCTCCTAAGATGACCAAATAGGACTCACCTTTGACTCCCATCTCTGCCTAACCCCTTATTTTTCTAGCTCCCTCTGCATGTTTGAACATCTCCCCTGTACCAACGCTTCCAACTCTTCTTCAAGGTCCTCCCTATTTATTGTTCCCCGAGTGTCTTCCTCTGTAAGCCTCTTTCCCACCCTTAGTGTCTGCTCTGTGAGTTCTAATCCACAGCGATTTTAATCTCCACTTGAAATTATCCTCTTCCATCTCTGCTTCCTTGCCCTCTGTCTCCTTCAGCCTCACTGATTCCCTATTCACAAATACTTGTCCACCCTCTTGACCTTCTCATCTCATGGTGCCTCATGACTTCCGTGGTCTCCACTAATAGGGTTCTATTGCACACTGCATTGTGGGACAATTACATTCTCGGGAATGGTTCACGGAGAAGGGAAACTTGATGATCCTAAGATAGGTATCTTTGGATCATGAGGGGGGAGATGTTGGCCAGGGGCTGTAAGAAACACAGAATCAGTTACAAACTGCTGGGATTGTTTGACCAGTAGTAACCCGGAACTCGGACACTGGCCTGTGCTGGTAAAAACCAGTTTGAACTAATTACTTTATGAGACAAGAAAAAGGATCGATCACAGGAAAAGGGCTTTATTTGGACACGGTGTGATACCGGGGTCTTTGGGCCTGGGCCAATTAAGAGAAGATGTGAACGAGATGAGCAGGCTTAAACCAACCGGAAAGAGACAGCTCAGATTTGGAGAGATAAGAGTGAGGATAAGAATGGAGCTTTTTGGGCACAGAGCCAGTGAAAACTCCAGAGATCAACCATCGTGGAAGTGGAAGACCCTGCATGAGTGACATGGCGATGACGTAGAAGAGAGAGAGAGAACGGAACGCCTGGCCAGCATTAACTCTCCCTTTTTCGAGTAATATCCTTAAGTATTCTGTGACTAGGTCAGGGAAAGGTCAGAGGAACCTAGTGGGTGTGCTTATGAATTCTAGCTAGTTTTGTTATTAACTGGATAACTCAGTGGGAGTTGTATGCTTTTATCTAAGTGTATAAGCCTTATTCTTACATTGTACAACAACGTGAATAAAGTAAAGTGATAGTTAAAGAAAGGACTGAGTTCCTCCTCTTTGTACTAAGCCAGTAACTGTAGCTGTGGATTAAGCTGGAGGGTGGCACTCTTGAAGCCTGATATCCCAAACACTCAGCCTGAGCCTGAATTAAGAGGACTTCTGTCCCACGTGATAGCCAGGATCAACTGTGTGCAGGGAATAAAGGGGACAAGGGGGAGTTGACTCCGCGCCACGGTTTACAATTTCCTCACCACTATGACTCTATGAATCTATGACCTTTATCCTACACATCATTACTGCCTGCCCTAAACCCTCCACTCTCACCTTTCACCTCTGGAGACAAAGGAACTATGATGTTGTTGCTATAACAGAGACTTGGTTGAGGGAAGGACAGGATTGGAAGCTAAATGTTCCGGGATTTAGAAGCTTCAGGCGGGATAGAGGGCGATGTAAAAGGGGTGGGGGAGTTGCATTACTGGTTAAGGAGAATATCACAGCTGTACTGAGGGAGGACACCTCTGAGAGGTCATGCAGCGAGGCAATATGGGTGGAGCTCAGGAATAGGAAGGGTGCAGTCACGATGTTGGGGGTTTGCTACAGGCCTCCCAACAGCCAGCGGGAGGTAGAGGAGCAGATATATAGACAGATTCTGGAAAGATGTAAAGGTAACAGGGTTGTAGTGGTGGGTGATTTTAACTTCCCCTATATTGACTGGGACTCACTTAGTGCCAGGGGCTTGGATGGGACAGAATTTGTAAGGAGCATCCAGGAGGGCTTCTTGAAACAATATGTAGATAGTCCAACTAGGGATGGGGCCATTCTGGACCTGGTATTGGGGAATGAGCCCGGCCAGGTGGTCGAAGTTTCAGTAGGGGAGCATTTCGGGAACAGTGACCATAATTCCGTAAGTTTTAAGGTACTTGTGGATAAGGATAAGAGTAGTCCTCGGGTGAAGGTGCTAAATTGGGGGAAGGCTAATTATAACAATATTAGGCAGGAACTGGAGAATTTAGATTGGGGGCAGCTGTTTGAGGATAAATCAACATCTGACATGTGGGAGTCTTTTGAACGTCAGTTAAGTAGAATCCAGGACCAGCATGTTCCTGTGAGGAAGAATGATAAGTTTGGCAAGTTTCGGGAACCTTGGATAATGCGGGATATTGTCAGCCTAGTCAAAAAGAAAAAGGAAGCATTCATAAGGGCTGGAAGGCTGGGAACAGCCGAAGCCCTTGAGGAATATAAAGACAGTAGTAAGGAACTTAAGCAAAGAGTCAGGAGGGCTAAAAGGGGTCATGAAAAGTCATTGGCAAACAGGATTAAGGATAATCCCAAGGCTTTTTATACGTATATAAAGAGCAAGAGGGTAACCAGGGAAAGGGTTGGCCTACTCAAGGACAGAGGAGGGAATCTATGTGTGGAGCCAGAGGAAATGGGCGAGGTACTAAATGAGTACTTAGCATCAGTATTCACCAAAGAGAAGGACTTGGTGGATGATGAGTCTAGGGAAGGGAGTGCAGATAGTCTCAGTCATCTCATTATCAAAAAGGAGGAGGTGTTGGGTGTCTTGCAAAGCATTAAGGTAGATGTCCCCAGGGCCTGATGGGATCTACCCCAGAATACTGAGGGAGGCAAGGGAAGAAATTGCTGGGGCCTTGACAGAAATCTTTGCATCGTCATTGGCTACAGATGAGGTCCCAGAAGACTGGAGAATAGCCAATGTTGTTCCTTTGTTTAAGAAGGGTGGCAAGGATAATCCAGGAAATTATAGGCCGGTGAGCCTTACGTCAGTGGTAGGGAATTTATTAGAGAGGATTCTTTGGGACAGGACTTACTCCCATTTGGAAACAAATGAACTTATAAGCGAGAGGCAGCATGGTTTTGTGACAGGGAGGTCGTGTCTCACTGACTTGATTGAGTTTTTTGAGGAAGTGACGAAGATGATTGATGAAGGAAGGGCAGTGGATGTTGTCTATATGGACTTCAGTAAAGCCTTTGACAAGGTCCCTCATGGCAGACTGGTACAAACGGTGAAGTCACACGGGATCGGAGGTGAGCTGGCAAGATGGATACAGAACTGGCTAGGTAATAGAAGACAGAGGGTAGCAGTGGAAGGGCGCTTTTCTGAATGGAGGGATGTGACTAGTGGTGTTCCGCAGGGATCAGTGCTGGGACCCTTGCTGTTTGTAGTATATATAAATGATTTGGAGGAAAATGTAGCTGCTCTGATTAGTAAGTTTGCGGACGACACAAAGGTTGGTGGAATTGCGGATAGTGATGAGGATTGTCAGAGGATACAGCAGGATATAGATCGGTTGGAGACTTGGGCGGAGAAATGGCAGATGGAGTTTAATTCGGACAAATATGAGGTAATGTATTTTGGAAGATCTAATGCAGGTGGGAGGTATACAGTAAATGGCAGAACCCTTAGGAGTATTGACAGGCAGAGAGATCTGGGCGTACAGGTCCACAGGTCACTGAAAGTGGCAACGCAGGTGGATAAGGTAGTCAAGAAGGCATACAGCATGCTTGCCTTCATCGGTCGGGGCATAGAGTATAAAAATTGGCAAGTCATGCTGCAGTTGTACAGAACTTTAGTTAGGCCACACTTAGAATATTGCGTGCAATTCTGGTCGGCGCACTACCAGAAGGATGTGGAGGCTTTGGAGAGGGTACAGAAGAGGGTTACCAGGATGTTGCCTGGTCTGGAGGGCATTAGCTATGAGGAGAGGTTGGATAAACTCGGATTGTTTTCACTGGAACGACGGAGGTGGAGGGGCAACATGATAGAGGTTTACAAAGTTATGAGTGGCATGGACAGAGTGGATAGTCAGAAGCTTTTTCCCAGGGTGGAAGAGTCAGTTACTAGGGGACATAGGTTTAAGGTGCAAGGGGCAAAGTTTAGAGGGGATGTGCAAGGCAAGTTCTTTACACAGAGGGTGGTGAGTGCCTGGAACTTGCTGCCAGGGGAGGTGGTGGAAGCAGGTACGATAGCGACGTTTAAGAGGCATCTTGACAAATACATGAATAGGATGGGAATAGAGGGATACGGTCCCAGGAAGTGCAGAAGGATTTAGTTTAGGCAGGCATCAAGATCGGCGCAGGCTTGGAGGGCTGAATGGCCTGTTCCTGTGCTGTACTGTTCTTTGTTCTTTCTTTGTCATTATTGAAACAAAGGAAGCAGATCATCAATATAGCGAGTGTTGCAAGAAGCCATTCTTGTCGGTATTATTTTCACCAGCAGGCTTGCTGTTCTTGTCATTAGCCATCTTTGAGCTTTGACCATCAGGCACCCCAGTGCTCAGGATACCAGGTAACACATGACCCCAGACCTGCAACAATCTTTGACCGTAGAGCTATATAATTTCAGAGCCCAACCCAAATCTACCTATTAACTACCAGGCTTGGATTATCTTTACAACTTCATATTCACCAGTCATTTTTTGGCCTTCAACCCCTCTTGCATCTACCAGGACTTTCCTGTTATATTCCAGACTCTTGACAGACGGACTTTCTTCTGGTCTCTGATCCTCCAAGATCTATCTTTCCATTTCATCTGACAGGCTCCTTCAGGGATTTCGTTCAAGACAATTTTGTCCCTTTTAGCAACCTGCTGCCCACTCCTTTCCCTCATTGTTAATACTTAACTTTTGCTTAACTTCCAATTATTTCCAATGATGTTCCAATATAATTTCAAAATGACAGACAGAATGGAAAAGGAGGAGGAGTAGCCCTGATGGTAAAGGATGACATAAGGACAGTAGTGAGAAAGGATGCTGGCTCAGAAAATCAGGAAGTAGAGTCAGTATAGGTGGAGATTAGGAATAGCAAGAGTCAGAAAACACTGGTGGGAGTAGTTTATAGGCCCCAGATGGACAGAACATTAAGCAAGAAATTGTTGGAGCTTGTGACAAAGGCAATGCAATAATCGTGGGGGAACTTTAATCTTCATCTGAACTGGACAAATCAATTGGCCAAGGTGGTCTGGAAGATGAATTTGTGGAATGCTTTCATGACAATTTCCTGGAAGAATACATAGTGGAACCAATTAGGGATAAAGCTATTTTAGATCTAGTATTGTGTAATGAGGCAGGGTTAATTAGTAATCTCATAATTAAAGATCCACTGGGAAATAGTGATCATAATACAATTGAATTCCATGTTAAGTTTGAAAATGACATACTCGAATCACAAACAAGAATGTTAAACTTAAACAAAGCCAATTACATATGTATGAGGAGAGACCTGGCTGAGGTTGATTGGGTAAGTAGACTAAAAGGTATGGCAGTAAATAAACTCTGGGAAACATTTAAAGAAACAATTCAAAATGTTCAACAAAACTGCATTCCATTGAAAAATAAAAACAAGAAAGATCAATCTGTTGCTTACTCAGGAAGTTAAGGATGGTATTAGGTTAAAAGAAGAGGCCTATCATGTTGCAAAGAATAGTAGCAAGTCTGAGGATTGGGAGTGTTTTAGAAACCAACAAATGGCCACCAAAAGTGGATAAAAGGGGAAAAAATAGGATACAAGAGTAAACTGGCCAGGAATAGAAAAACAGATTGTAAGAGCTTTTACAAGTATATAAAAAGAAATAGAGTAGCGAAAGTAAACGTTGCACACTTGGAAGCAGAGACAGGAGAAATTATTATGGGGAATGAGAAAATGGCAGAGACATTGAACAAGTATTTAGTGACTGTCTGCACAATAGAAGACACAAGTTGCATACCAGAAATAGGGGTAATCTAGGGGCTAAAAAGAGTGAAAAAATTAAGGTAATTAATATCAGTAGAGAAAAACTATTGGGAGAAACTTAAGGGACTAAAATACAACAAATCCCCAGGACCTGAAGGCCTACATCCTAGGGTTCCAAAAGAAATAGCTGCAGAGTTATGGAAGTGCTGCCTATGATTTGCCAAAATTCCTGGATTCTGGAATGTCCCAGCAGATTGGAAGTTAACAAATGTAACACCGCTGTTCAAGAAACGAGGGACAGAGAAAACAGGGAATTACAGGCCAGTTAGCCTGACATCTGTCATCAGGAAAGTGCTGGAATCTATTATTATGGAAGTCTTAACAATGCACTTAGAAAATCATAGTATGATGTCAGGCAAACCCCCCCACCTGCCAAGACTGAGGCACACATTATTTCATCACATGAACATTAAAACTTAAAATTGCAAGCCCCTAAATGGAAAGACATTTGCATAGTAACAGACAGTGTTGGAACAATGGGGACCCAGTCATTGCTTCCCCAATACACAGAAGAAGTGGTCAGACCAGTTTTAGTCACATGACTAGCTGGCTGTTGCAGAAGTTTGAACAGAGAGTTTTAAATTGGAGAAAACAGAATTTGAACTCAGGAAAGCCGTGTGCTCCCGGTTGGAACAGAACCTCCTCTCCAGTCCTGCCTGCCTCCATCTATTTCCCATGGAACTGCATCTCATGAAAACATGTGAATCTCAAAGAGAGAAAAGTCTCCCACAGTGAACACTGGCGCCCGACGAACAGCAAGACTACCTACAATCAAGTGAGCTCAAAGCACAGTAAACAAGAAACTCTTCGGATATTGCCTCAAACCCCTCTCTACTATATTTTCCTCTTCTCTTTTCTGTCCCTATTTGCATGTGTGCATCACGTGTACATGCTGGCGTGGGTGCATCGTATATCCGTAGGCATTAACTGTATTAGAGTTTAAGTTTAAGGTTTAATAAATTTCGCGTTTCCTCTTTAAACCTGAGAAAGTCTGTTTTTGCTCATTTCTTTGCCTTATAATTGGAAAACTGTGAACAAGGATTCACAAAGAGGGAGCTCAAAACACAGTGTGTTTAAGATAAAACTCTGTTACAATAAGACCAAGTGAAGATAGTAATAGACCCCTAGACATCTTTCTCACCTGGTCATAACAATGATCAGATAAAGTCAATATGATTTTACAAAAGGAAAACCGTGTTTGACAAATTTATTACAGTTTTTTGAGGATGTAACTAGTAGGGCAGATACATGGAACCAGTAGATGTAGTATAGCTGGATTTCCAAAAGACATTTGATAAGGTGTCACACAAAAGGTTACTAGGCAAGATAAGGGCCCGTGAAGTTGAGGGTAATATATTAACATGGATAGTGGATTGGTTAATAGACAGGAAGCAAAGAGTAGGCATAAATGGGGCATTTTCAAGTTGGCAGGCTGTAACTGGTGGAGTACCATTAGAATCAGTGCTGGGGCCTCAGCTGTTTACAATCTATATCAATGACTTAGATGAAGAGACAGAGAGTAATGTATCTAAGTCTGCTGATGATACAGAGGTAGGTGGAAATGCAAGCTGTGAGAAGGATACAGAGAGGCTGCAAAGGTTAAGTGAGTGGGCAACGAGGTGGCAGATGGAGTATAATGTGGGGAAGTGTGAGGTTGTTCACTTTGGTAGTAAGAATAGAAGAACAGAATATTTTTTAAAAATTGTGAAACTTACAAATGTTGAAGTTCAGAGACTTGGATGTACTTGTACAAGGAACACAGAAAGTTAGCATACAGGTACAGCAAGGAATTAGGAAGGCAAATGGCATGTTGGCCTGTATTGCAAGGGGGTTGGAGTACAAGAATAAAGAAGTCTTGTTACAATTGTACAGTGATTTTGTGAGACCACACATGGATTCGGCCAGCTCGGTCAGTAGTGGTGCTACCGAGCCACTCTTGGTGATGGACATTGAAGTCCCCCATTCAGAGTACATTCTGTGCCCTTGCCACCCTCAGTGCTTCTTCCAAGTGATGTTCAACATGGAGGAGTACTGAGTCATCCATCAGCTGAGGGGGGGGGGGCGGTAGGTAGGAATCAGCAGGAGGTTTCCTTGCCCATGTTTGACCTGATGCCATGAGACTTCATGGGATCCGGAGTTGATATTGAGGACTCCCAGGGCAACTCCCTTCTGACTGTATACCACTGTGCCACCACCTCTGCTGGGTCAGTCATGCCGGTGGGACAGGACATACCTGGGGATGGTGATGTCTGGGACATTGTCTGTAAGGTATGATTCCGTGAGTATGACTATATCAGGTTGCTGCTTGACTAGTCTGTGGGATAGCTGTCCCAACTTTGGCACAAGCCCCCAGATGTTATGAAGGAGGACATTGCAGGGTCGACAGGGCTGGGTTTGCTGTTGTCGTTTCCGGTGCCTAGGTCGATGCCAGGTAGTCCGTCTGGTTTCATTCCTTATTGACTTTGTTGCAGTTTAATACAACTGAGTGGCTTGCTAGGCCATTTCAGACGGCGTTTAAGAGTCATCCACATTGCTGTAGGTCTGAAGTCACATATAGGCCAGACCAGATAAGACCAGATTTCCTTCCCTAAAGGACATTTGTGGACCAGATGGGATTTTACGACAATCAACGATGATTTTGTGGCCATCATTAGACTAGCATTTTTAATTCCAGAATTATTAACTGAATTCAAATTCCACCTTCTGCTGTGATGGGATTTGAACCCATGTCCCCAGAGAAATACCCTGGGTCTCTGGATTACTAGTCCAGTGACAATACCACTGCACCATCGGCAGGACAGACCCAGCTGAGGTGGCAGCACAGTCGGGAGGGAGTTGCCCTGGAGTCCTCAACATCGACTCCGGACCCCCATGAAGTCTCATAGCATCAGGTCAAACATGGGCAAGGTAACCTCCTACTGATTACCACCTACTGTCACCACCCCGCCCCCCGTCCCCTAGCTGATGAATCAATACTTCTCCATGTTGAACACCACTTGGAAGAAGCAATGAGGGTGGCAAGGGCACAGAATGTACTCTGGATGGGGGACTGCAAGGTCATCAACAAGAATGGCTCGGTAGAACTATTATTTACCGAGCTGGCCGAGTCCTAAAGGACATAGCTGCTAGACTGGGTCTGCGGCAGGTGGTGAGGGAACCAACAAGAGGGAAAAACATGTTTGACCTCGTCCTCACCAATCTGCCTCCCACAGATGCATCTGTCCATGACAGTATTGGTAGGAGTGACCACCGCACAGTCCTTGTGGAGATGAAGTTCCATCTTCACATTGAGGATACCCTCCATTGTGTTGTGTGGCACTACCACCGTGCAAAATGAGGTAGATTTTGAACAGATCTAGCAACTCAAAACTGGGCATCCATGAGGCACTGTGGGCCATCCGCAGCAGCAGAATTGTACTCAACTACAATCTGTAACCTCATGGTCCAGCATATCCCCCACTCTACCATTACCATCAAGTCAGAGGAACAACCCTGGTTCAATGAAGAGTGCAGGAGGGCATGCCAGGAGCAGCACCAGGCATACCTCAAAATGAGGTGTCAACCTGGTGAAGCTACAACACAGGACTACCTGCGTGCCAAACAGCATAAACAGCATGCGATAGACATAGCTAAACGATCCTTCAACCAACGGATCAGATCTAAGCTCTGCAGTCCTGCCACATCCAGTCATGAATGGTGGTGGACAATTAAACAACTAACTGGAGGAGTTGGCTCCACAAACATCCCCATTCTCAATGATGGGGGAGCCCAGCACATCAGAGCAAAAGATAAGGCTGAAGCATTTGCAACAATCTTCAGCCAGAAATGCTGAGCGAATGACCCTGCTCGGCCTCCTCCTGAAGTCCCCAGCATCACAGATGCCCATCTTCAGCCAATCCGATTCACTCCGCGTGATATCAAGAAATGACTGAAGGCACTGGCAAAAGCTTTGGGCCTTGACAACATTCCGGCAATAGTGCTGAAGACTTGTGTTTCAGAACTAACCGCACCCCTAGACAAGCTGTTCCAGTACAGCTGCAACATTGGCATCTACTCGGCAATGTGGAAAATTGCCCAAGTATGTCCACTCCACAAAGGCCAGGACAGATCCAGTCAGGCTAGTTACTGCCCCATCAGTCTACTATCAATCATCAGCAAAGTGTTGGAAGGGGTCATTAACAAAACTATCAAGCAGCACTTACTCACCAATGGCCTGTTCACTGATGCTCTTTTTGGGTTCTGCCAGGGCCACTCGGTTCCAGAACTCATTACAGCCTTGATCCAAATGTGAACAAAAGAGCTGAATTCCAGAGGTGAGGTGAGAGTGACTGCCGTTAACATCAAGGCAGCATTTGACCTAGTGTGGCATCAAACAGCCCTAGTAAAGTTGAAGTCAATAAGAATCAGGAAAAAAACTCTCCACTGACTGAAGTCATACCTAGCACAAAGGAAGATGGCTGTGGTTGCTAGAGGCCAATCATCTGAGCTCCAGGACATCATTGCAGGAGTTTCTCGGGATAGTGTCCGAGGCCCAACCATCTTCAGCTGCTTCATGGAAGATCTTCCCTCCATCATAAGATCAGAAGTGGGGATGTTCGCTGATGATTGCACAATGTTCAATACCATTTGTGACTCCTCAGATACTGAAGCACTCCTTGCCCGCATGCAGGAAGACCTGGACAACATTTAGGCTAGGATTGGTAAGTGGCCAATAATATGCATGCCACACAAGTGCCAGGCAATGACCATCTTCAGCAAGAGTGAAAACCATTGCCCCTTGACATTCAATAAAATACCATCACTGAATCCCCACCATCAACTTCCTGGGGGTTACCATTGACCAGAAACTCAACTGGACCAGCCACATAAATACTGAAGCTACAAGCGCAGGTCAAAGGCTGGGAATTCTGCGGCGGGTAACTCACCTCCTGACTTCCTAAAGCCTGTCCACCATCTACAAGGCACAAGTCAGGAGTGTGATGGAATACTGTCCACTTGCCTGGATGGGTGCAGCTCCAACAATACTCAAGAAGCTCGACAGCATCCAGGACAAAGCAGCCCGCTTGATTGGCACCCCATCCACGACCTTCAAATTTCACCCCCTCTACCACTGGCGCACATGGGCAGAGTGTGTACCATCTACAAGATGCACCAAGGCTCTTTTGACAGCACCTTCCAAACCCGTGACCTGTACCACCTAGAAGGACTAAGGCAGCAGACGCAATGGGAACACCACCACCTATAAGTTCCCCTCCAAGCCACACACCATCCTGACTTGGAACTATATCACTGTTCCTTCATTGTCACTGGGTCAAGATCCTGGAACTCCCTTCCTAACAGCATTGAGGGTGTACCTACACCAGATGAACTGCAGCTGTTCAAGAAGGCATCTCACCACCACCTTCTCAAGGGCAATTAGGGATGGGCAACAAATGGTGACCTTGTCAGCGATGTTCACATCCTATGAAAGAGTAAAAGTAAGTTAATTGTATTCAGGTGGTAGGCATTAATTGGGACTTAATTGTGCTTATATTATATATTGATATACATCTATAGACAGCAGCTGAAACTGTGGTAGTTGGGTTGGAGGTGTATGATAAGCAATGTGTGTCTCTGTTAATGAAAGCTGCTAATTATATAAAGGCTATGCTTCGGTTCTATCCTTCACTGCCTGACTATCTGAATTCCAACACGGAATGGCAACCAAAGCATGCATGGGAATGGGCGCAAGAAAAGCTGAAGTCACAAAGGCCTGATCACGTAGGAATTATTAGGATACATGTATCCTGGTGGTAAACAGCTAATCGAGAGAAGACAATAGGAGGGAGTGTAGATTTAAAGTCAGAGGTCCTGTGATGGGATAAAGTTGACATATGTGGGTTGGAGTCGGTTTGGAGTATCCCCGAACTGTTGTCCAGGTGTGGCAGGCGAGTGAAGTCCAGAAGCTATTTGAAGGGCATTAAATGCTAATGGAAATATTTACATGGCCATGAAGGTGTGCAGAATCAGTTGCAGGCAGAAAGAAACAGTGTTGAAGTTTGAGATCACAACGTGATCCAGAAGCAGTGGAGAAATGTACTTCAGCCCAGGAGAGTGAATCTCTGGCCTGGAACCAGACCAGAGCTGCAGCTGAGAAACCAGTAGGCCAGTTAATAACTCAGCAGGGAACTGCAGCGGTGGAGGAATGGCTATAAGCTAATCAAAGTTACTTTAAAATTTAAGCAACAGAGCAGAAGGTCAGAGACACAGCAGCTATGTCTAATGGTGTAGTCCAGTACAGAAACACAGTCTTGAAGTCCAGGAATTTGGAAGCCAAATTTAAGCAAAGGGAAACATTGGCATTATGGTAATGTCACTGGACTAGTAATCCAGTGGTCCAGGCTAAAGCCCTGGGGATGTGGGTTTAAATCCCACCACGGCAGCTGGTGGAATTTAAATTCAATTAATTACTAAATTCAATTAATTAGTGAAAAAGTTAGTCTCAGTAATGGTGCCATGAAACTATCATCAATTGTCATAAAAACCCATCTGGTTCACTGATGTCCTTTAGGGAAGGAAATCTGCCATCCTTACCCGGTCTGGCCTCCATGTGACTCCAGACCCACAACAATGTGGTTGACTCTTAACTGCCCTCTGAAATGGCCTAGCAAGCCACTCAGTTCAAGGGCAACAGACATATAAATGCTGGCCTTGCCAGTGACACCCACATCCAATGCAAGAATAAAAACAAAATCCAGTGCTAACTGAGGGAAAACAGCGAAGGCATGGTCTAGGGCTGGGCTCTGGACAGTTTAAATTAGAAGTTAATTTGTCTCTAGGGCTAAAATGTACCCACTATTAAAACCAGTGGAAGAGAGGAGATTGAGGGAGAAAGCACAGAGGATGGCAGCTGATGTCGAAGAATAGAGCTGCACAGTAAGGAGCTCCCTAGGGAGCTGACTATTCAGGAGCCATCTCAAATGACCCAATAATCAGTTTCTGATGATCACTAATGACCTTCCTTTGTAGAATTTGAGGTGTTGTAATGGCTAGCTTTACAACATAAACCCACGGATACTGGAACACACATCTCCTGTTATGCCATTTTAAGTGAGGTAACTAGTTTCCTTTGAATGAAGACACTTCCCTTTGGTGTATTCTATTTGCCAATCAGCTTCCTGGTTTCTCATACTGGAGAAAGTTGACATGGTGTATTACTGTGATCAGAACTGCAATTGCCACAATTCACACTGACACAATTGGATGAATAAAGTCTGGCCGTGAACCCTGACCCTGTGTCAGTTGCACAAGTGTGTGTTTCAAATTACATCGAATTAAATAGAATTTTACAGCATAGAAATGGGTCACCTGGCACTCTAATCATGCTCTGATCATGTGATCTTGGCCACTAAAATGGCCTTTCGTGCTGTCTTAGGGTGGAATCATCAAATCGGCTAACACTCTTCATTGGCAGCTCACCTGCTGGGAGAAGCATGAGGAAATCACACGTCATTGGCACTGGTTAAAGTTAGCCAGCACCTCTTAAAGGGAAGATGCACTAGGGATGCAACCAGCTTCACTCTGAGCAGCACTGAAATGACAGATAGAGGCTGGAAAGGCCCTGCTTTACAGACGCAGCCTAGGAGGTTCTGGTGGAGGAGGTCAGCAGGAGGAGGAGCCTCACCATTCCACCAAGTAGCAAGGTGATATCCAGACTAGTTTCACAGCAAAAGTGGGCAGAAGTGGCAAAGCAGGTGAGCGCCAGGAGCATTGCTCCAAGGATTTCCGTACTCCTGCACTCTGTTCCCCGTGGAGCACTGGGAGTGTTGAGATGCAGCTCCATGATATTGGCCTTGGCCCCATGGGAGAGTTGCCTCTGCCCTCTCTCAGGGTGACCCCTCTTACACCACCCTCTCCATCAGGGCTTATATTTTAAAAAAATGTTTTTTTATTCATTTCATAGGATATGGGTGTCACTGGCTATTCCAGCATTTATTGCCCATCCCTAATTGCCCTTGAGAAGGTGGTGGTGAGCTGCCTTCTTGAATTGCTGCAGTCCATGTGAGGTAGGTACACCCACAGTGCTGTTATGAAGGGAGTTCCAGGATTTTGACCCAGCGACAGTGAAGGAACGGCGATATAGTTCCAAGTCAGGATGTTGTGTGGCTTGCATGGGAACTTGCAGGTGGTGGTGTTCCCAAGCATCTGCTGCGAGGAGGGGAGGGAACATTCAGGAGGATCTCTCATCAATGAGTGTTTGACAGAGAGCTCTGACCATAGGCAGTGCTGCCGGGCCTTGATCATCCTCTGCTGCCTTAGGGTCTGTTCCCCACCTCCCTGTTCCCGTCCTTCCTGCTTCCCCCCTCCTCCCTGTTCCCCTCTCCCTGATCCCCTCTTCCCTGTTACCCCTCTCCCTGATCCCCTCTTCCCTGTTACCCTCCTCCCTGATCCCCTCCTCCCTGTTCCCCTCTCCCTGATCCCCTCTTCCCTGTTCCCCTTCTCCTTGTTCCCCTCCTTCATGCTTCCCTGCTCCCCCCACTCCCTTCCTCCCTGTTCCCCTGCTCCCTGTTCCTCCTCCCTGCTCCACTCCTCCCTGTTCCCCTCCTCCCTGCTCCCCTCCTTCCTGTTCCCTTTCTCCCTGTTCCCCTCCTCCCTGCTCCCCTCCTTCCTGTTCCCTTTCTCCCTGCTCCCCTCCTTCCTGCTCCCCTAGTGTGTGCTCATTCCTTCTTTAAATGATGTGTAAAACTAGTGAAAATGCCATGGACACTGTGGAGGAGAGCTGTCTTTATGGTCCATGTGAATACCTGGACTGGTTTCGATTGCCTGACAGGAAGTGTCTAGTTATTATGATCCGGCCATCAGAGTGAGGGGCCAACTCGATGGACCAGCCAGTCTGTTCCTGTCCGTCAACTCGACCAATTAGAATAACCACTCCAGGCCCAGCAGAGGAAAGCCCAAGCAATAACAATAACAGGGCACGTCATGACAATGGGAAAGTAGCATCAATCAAATTCCGGGTGCAGAGTTGGGGTGGGGGAAGGGTCTGGATAGAAAGAGGGGGACTCAGATGGACCAAGGGATGGTCCGCATGGAGAGAGGGGGGTCTGAATGGAGAGTGAGGGGGATCTGGATGGAGAGTGAGGGGGGGTCCAGATGGAGAGTGAGGGGGGGCTCTGAATAGAAAGTGATGGGGATCCAGCTGGAAATTGAGTGGGGTTGGGGGGGGGGGGGGGGTTCCGGATGGAGAGTGCGGTGGAGGGGTCCGGATGGAGAGTGAGGAGGGTCCGGATGGAGAGTGATGGGTAGGTATGGATGGAGAGTGAGGAGGGTCCGGATGGAGAATGAGGAGGGTCCGGATGAAGAGTGAGGAGGGGTATGGATGGCGAGTGAGGGGGGTGGGTATGAATGGAGAGTGAGGGAGATCTAGATGGAGAGTGAGGGGGGTCCGGATGGAAAGTGAGGTGGGGGTATGGATGGAGAGCAGGGTGGATGGGGCAGTCTGGATGGAGAGTGGGATCACTATGGAAAGCGAGGAAGGGTCTGGATGGAGAGAGACGTGGGAGCTGAAGTGAGAGCAGAGGCAGGTCTTGATGGAAAGCTGGTGCCTGGTTTGGTGAGTCCTGTGAAAGGAAGATGAATGGAGAATTGAATTGGACAGAAACTGAGTTTTGGAAGAATTCTTTCAGGGAGTTGATGATAGGGCAGTAAAGACTCCAGTCAGAAAGAGAAGACCGTTGGATAAAAGTTTTTCTCATATCCAGGCCTTATAACTTTGATCAGTTTCAGTGTTTGTGCTCACTGATCTACATTGCCTCCTAGTTAAGCAGTGCCTCAATTTTAAAATCTCATCTTTGTTTTCATGTCCCTCGACGGCTTTGCCCCTCCCTATCTCTAGAACCCATTCCAAGCCTGCAACCCACTGAGATACTGGAATTCTCTCAATCTTGACCTCTCTAACTCTCTCTCTTCCTTTAGAACCCTCCTTAAATCCTTCCTCTTTGACCCAAGCGTTCAGCCATCGAACCCAATATCTCCTTCTGTAGCTTGCAGTCAACTTTTTGTTGCATAATACTCCTGAGAGGCTGCTTGGGATGTATTACTATGTAAAAGATGGTCTATTAAAAAAGTTGGTTTTGTTGTTTATGTAGATGTTTGCAAAATAAATATACACATGGAGTCCATTTGCATACATTGTGTGTGAGGCATTTGCTGCTAAAATCTCTATTGGACAGTACTATCTTGATCTAATGGACTTGATGGAGGTCAAATAGGGCATTGAGGTTGGGTACAGGATGAAATCATCGTGATTATTGCCAGGGGGTGGGACACAGAGACGCAAAATTCAATGCTTACGGTTGTAGATATGTTGGAGATTTAATCATTTCCTGTGGTAGTCAGACAGTTTCTGACCCTCCACACTGTCCGGGTGAAGAGGAGGCAGTTGGGGCCAGGAAACTGGAAATTATCAAAATGATGTAGGTCGTCAAAAGAGTCACGGACGTAGCTGGGAAGAGACTGGATCGGGGAGAAACGATAGAGTCAAGATAGGAAGAAATCAGTGGGGCAGGAACAGGCTGACACAATGGGTCTGCCGGGACAGTCCTGTTTGTGGATTTAAGGTAGGAGGTAGAAGCAGGCTGTCCAGGGTTACAGGACTATGAGATTGGAAGCTGTAGAGGGAAGATCTCCAGAGGAGATGAGGTCAGTGACAGTCCTGTGGACAGTGGCTTGATGTTCAGTGGTGAGGTCATGGTCCAGGGGGAGGTAGGAAGAAGTGTCTGAGAGTTGGTGCTGAGATTCTGCAAGGTAGAGGTCGGTACACCAGACAACAAAAGCACCACCCTTGTCTGCAGGTTTGAAGACAATGTCGGGGTTAGACCTGAGAGAACGGAGTGCAGCAAATTCAGAAGGGGACAGGTTAGAGTGAGTGAGGGGGGCAGAGAAATTGACATAGCCAATGTCTCGCCGACAGTTTTCAATGAAAAGATAAAAAGCGGGTAAATGGCCAGAGGGAGGGGTCCAGGTAGAGGGAGAATGCTGGAGGCGGGTGAATGGATCCGCTGGTCGGGGGGAGGACTCCTGGTCAAAGATGTGAGCCTGGAGATGGAGGCGAATGAAGAAGAGCGCAACGTCATTCATTGAGGTGGGGGCGTAAGGGGATAAAACTGAGTCCTTTGCTGAGTACAGAACGTTCAGCGTCAGAAGGGGAAGGTCAGAGGGTACAGTGAAAACACGGAAAGGGGTCAGTGCAGAAGGGGTAGGGTCAGAGGGAAGTGAAGGGGAAGAAGGATCTGGAAGGGCATTAGTCCCCATCAGCTGCTGGAGCTAGCATTCCTAAACATCTGAAAGGAGGAAAAAAAGTTTTTTGCTACTGTAATGGAACATGTCCAACCCTCCACACTGTCCGGGTCAGTAATGGAACATGTCCAACCCTCCACACTGTCCGGGTCAGTAATGGAACATGTCCAACCCTCCACACTGTCCGGGTCAGTAATGGAACATGTCCAACCCTCCACACTGTCCGGGTCAGTAATGGAACATGTCTGACCCTCCACACTGTCTGAGTCAGTAATGGAACATGTCCGACCCTCCACACTGTCCGAGTCAGTAATGGAACATGTCCGACCCTCCACACTGTCCGGATCAGTAATGGAACATGTCCGACCCTCCACACTGTCAGTGTCAGTAATGGAACATGTCCGACCCTCCACACTGTCCGGGTCAGTAATGGAACATGTCCGACCCTCCACACTGTCCGGGTCAGTAATGGAACATGTCCGACCCTCCACACTGTCCGAGTCAGTAATGGAACATGTCCGACCCTGCACACTGTCCGGATCAGTAATGGAACATGTCTGACCGTCCACACTGTCCGGATCAGTAATGGAACATGTCCGACCCTCCACAATGTCCGGATCAGTAATGGAACATGTCCGACCCTCCACACTGTCAGGATCAGTAATGGAACATGTCCGACCCTCCACACTGTCCGGATCAGTAATGGAACATGTCCGACCCTCCACACTGTCCGGATCAGTAATGGAACATGTCCGACCCTCCACACTGTCTGAGTCAGTAATGGAACATGTCCGGCCCTCCACACTGTCCGGATCAGTAATGGAACATGTCCGACTCTCCACACTGTCTGAGTCAGTAATGGAACATGTCCGGCCCTCCACACTGTCCGGGTCAGTAATGGAACATGTCCGGCCCTCCACACTGTCCGGATCAGTAATGGAACATGTCCGACTCTCCACACTGTCTGAGTCAGTAATGGAACATGTCCGGCCCTCCACACTGTCCGGATCAGTAATGGAACATGTCCGACTCTCCACACTGTCTGAGTCAGTAATGGAACATGTCCGGCCCTCCACACTGTCCGGATCAGTAATGGAACATGTCCGACTCTCCACACTGTCTGAGTCAGTAATGGAACATGTCCGGCCCTCCACACTGTCCGGGTCAGTAATGGAACATGTCCGGCCCTCCACACTGTCCGGGTCAGTAATGGAACATGTCCGACCCTCCACACTGTCTGAGTCAGTAATGGAACATGTCCGACCCTCCACACTGTCCGGGTCAGTAATGGAACATGTCCGACCCTCCACACTGTCCGGATCAGTAATGGAACATGTCCGGCCCTCCACACTGTCCGGATCAGTAATGGAACATGTCCGACCCTCCACACTGTCTGAGTCAGTAATGGAACATGTCCGACTCTCCACACTGTCCGGGTCAGTAATGGAACATGTCCGACCCTCCACACTGTCCGGATCAGTAATGGAACATGTCCGACCCTCCACACTGTCTGAGTCAGTAATGGAACATGTCCGGCCCTCCACACTGTCCGGATCAGTAATGGAACATGTCCGACACTCCACACTGTCCGTTTCAGTAATGGAACATGTCCGACCCTCCACACTGTCCGGGTCAGTAATGGAACATGTCCGACCCTCCACACTGTCCGGGTCAGTAATGGAACATGTCCGACCCTCCACACTGTCCGGATCAGTAATGGAACATGTCCGAACCTCCACACTGTCCGGATCAGTAATGGAACATGTCCGACCCTCCACACTGTCTGGATCAGTAATGGAACATGTCCGACCCTCCACACTGTCCGGATCAGTAATGGAACATGTCCGAACCTCCACACTGTCCGGATCAGTAATGGAACATGTCCGAACCTCCACACTGTCCGGTTCAGTAATGGAACATGTCTGACCCTCCACAATGTCCGGGTCAGTAATGGAACATGTCTGACCCTCCACACTGTCCGGATCAGTAATGGAACATGTCCGACCCTCCACACTGTCCGGATCAGTAATGGAACATGTCCGACCCTCCACACTGTCTGGATCAGAAATGGAACATGTCCGACCCTCCACACTGTCCGGATCAGTAATGGAACATGTCCGAACCTCCACACTGTCCGGATCAGTAATGGAACATGTCCGAACCTCCACACTGTCCGGTTCAGTAATGGAACATGTCTGACCCTCCACACTGTCCGGATCAGTAATGGAACATGTCCGAACCTCCACACTGTCCGGTTCAGTAATGGAACATGTCTGACCCTCCACACTGTCCGGATCAGTAATGGAACATGTCCGACCCTCCACACTGTCCGGATCAGTAATGGAACATGTCTGACCCTCCACACTGTCCGGATCAGTAATGGAACATGTCCGAACCTCCACACTGTCCGGTTCAGTAATGGAACATGTCCGACCCTCCACACTGTCCGGATCAGTAATGGAACATGTCCGACCCTCCACACTGTCAGGGTCAGTAATGGAACATGTCCGACCCTCCACACTGTCCGGTTCAGTAATGGAACATGTCCGACCCTCCACACTGTCAGGATCAGTAATGGAACATGTCCGACCCTCCACACTGTCCGGATCAGTAATGGAACATGTCCGACCCTCCACAGTGTCAGGATCAGTAATGGAACATGTCCGACCCTCCACACTGTCCGGATCAGTAATGGAACATGTCCGACCCTCCACACTGTCCGGATCAGTAATGGAACATGTCCGACCCTCCACACTGTCCGGATCAGTAATGGAACATGTCCGACCCTCCACACTGTCCGGATCAGTAATGGAACATGTCCGACCCTCCACACTGTCCGGATCAGTAATGGAACATGTCCGACCCTCCACACTGTCCGGATCAGTAATGGAACATGTCCGACCCTCCACACTGTCCGGATCAGTAATGGAACATGTCCGACCCTCCACACTGTCCGGATCAGTAATGGAACATGTCTGACCCTCCACACAGTCCGGATCAGTAATGGAACATGTCCGACCCTCCACACTGTCCGGATCAGTGATGGAACATGTCCGACCCTCCACACTGTCCGGATCAGTAATGGAACATGTCCGAACCTCCACACTGTCCGGATCAGTAATGGAACATGTCCGACCCTCCACACTGTCCGGTTCAGTAATGGAACATGTCCGACCCTCCACACTGTCCGGATCAGTAATGGAACATGTCCGACCCTCCACAGTGTCCGGATCAGTAATGGAACATGTCCGACCCTCCACAGTGTCCGGATCAGTAATGGAACATGTCCGACCCTCCACACTGTCCGGATCAGTAATGGAACATGTCCGACCCTCCACACTGTCCGGATCAGTAATGGAACATGTCTGACACTCCACACTGTCCGGATCAGTAATGAAAGATGTCCGACCCTCCACACTGTCCGGATCAGTAATGGAACATGTCCGACCCTCCACACTGTCCGTTTCAGTAATGGAACATGTCCGACCCTCCACACTGTCCGGATCAGTAATGGAACATGTCCGACCCTCCACACTGTCCGGGTCAGTAATGGAACATGTCCGACCCTCCACACTGTCCGGGTCAGTAATGGAACATGTCCGACCCTCCACATTGTCCGGGTCAGTAATGGAACATGTCTGACCCTCCACACTGTCCGGGTCAGTAATGGAACATGTCCGACCCTCCACACTGTCCGGATCTGTAATGGAACATGTCCGACCCTCCACACTGTCCGGGTCAGTAATGGAACATGTCCGACCCTCCACACTGTCCGGGTCAGTAATGGAACATGTCCGACCCTCCACATTGTCCGGGTCAGTAATGGAACATGTCTGACCCTCCACACTGTCCGGGTCAGTAATGGAACATGTCCGAGCCTCCACACTGTCCGTGTCAGTAATGGAACATGTCCGACCCTCCACACTGTCCGGGTCAGTGATGGAACATGTCCGACCCTCCACACTGTCCGTTTCAGTAATGGAACATGTCCGACCCTCCACATTGTCCGGGTCAGTAATGGAACATGTCTGACCCTCCACACTGTCCGGGTCAGTAATGGAACATGTCCGACCCTCCACACTGTCAGGGTCAGTAATGGAACATGTCCGACCCTCCACACTGTCCGGATCAGTAATGGAACATGTCCGACCCTCCACACTGTCCGAGTCAGTAATGGAACATGTCCGACCCTCCACACTGTCCGAGTCAGTAATGGAACATGTCCGACCCTCCACACTGTCCGGGTCAGTAATGGAACATGTCCGACCCTCCACACTGTCTGGATCAGTAATGGAACATGTCCGACCGTCCACACTGTCCGGATCAGTAATGGAACATGTCCGACCCTCCACACTGTCTGGATCAGTAATGGAACATGTCCGACCGTCCACACTGTCCGGATCAGTAATGGAACATGTCCGACCCTCCACACTGTCCGGATCAGTAATGGAACATGTCCGACCATCCACACTGTCCGGATCAGTAATGGAACATGTCCGACCCTCCACACTGTCCGGATCAGTAATGGAACATGTCCGACCCTCCACACTGTCCGGATCAGTAATGGAACATGTCCGACCCTCCACACTGTCCGGGTCAGTAATGGAACATGTCCGAACCTCCACACTGTCCGGGTCAGTAATGGAACATGTCCGACCCTCCACACTGTCCGGATCAGTAATGGAACATGTCCGACCCTCCACACTGTCCGTTTCAGTAATGGAACATGTCCGACCCTCCACACTGTCCGGATCAGAAATGGAACATGTCCGACCCTCCACACTGTCCGGATCAGTAATGGAACATGTCCGACCCTCCACACAGTCCGGATCAGAAATGGAACATGTCCGACCCTCCACACCGTCCGTTTCAGTAATGGAACATGCCCGACCCTCCACACTGTCCGAGTCAGTAATGGAACAGTCCGACCCTCCACACTGTCCGAGTCAGTAATTGAACATGTCCAACCCTCCACACTGTCCGGATCAGTAATGCAACATGTCCGACACTCCACACTGTCCGAGTCAGTAATTGAACATGTCCAACCCTCCACACTGTCCGGGTCAGTAATGGAACAGTCCGACCCTCCACACTGTCCGAGTCAGTAATTGAACATGTCCAACCCTCCACACTGTCCGGATCAGTAATGGAACATGTCCGACCATCCACACTGTCTGGATCAGTAATTGAACATGTCCAACCCTCCACACTGTCCGGATCAGTAATGGAACATGTCCGACCCTCCACACTGTCTGGATCAGTAATGGAACATGTCCGACCCTCCACACTGTCCGGATCAGTAATGGAACATGTCCGACCCTCCACACTGTCTGGATCAGTAATGGAACATGTCCGACCCTCCACACTGTCCGGATCAGTAATGGAACATGTCTGACCGTCCACACTGTCCGGATCAGTAATGGAACATGTCCGACTCTCCACACTGTCCGGGTCAGTAATTGAACATGTCCAACCCTCCACACTGTCCGGATCAGTAATGGAACATGTCCGACCCTCCACACTGTCTGGATCAGTAATGGAACATGTCCGACCCTCCACACTGTCCGGATCAGTAATGGAACATGTCTGACCGTCCACACTGTCCGGATCAGTAATGGAACATGTCCGACTCCCCACACTGTCCGGGTCAGTAACGGAACATGTCCGACCCTCCACACTGTCCGGATCAGTAATGGAACATGTCTGACCGTCCACACTGTCCGGATCAGTAATGGAACATGTCCGACCCTCCACAATTTCCGGATCAGGAATGGAACATGTCCGACCCTCCACACTGTCCGGGTCAGTAATGGAACATGTCCGAACCTCCACACTGTCCGGATCAGTAATGGAACATGTCTGACCCTCCACACTGTCCGGATCAGTAATGGAACATGTCCGACCCTCCACACTGTCAGGATCAGTAATGGAACATGTCCGACCCTCCACACTGTCCGGATCAGTAATGGAACATGTCCGACCCTCCAAACTGTCCGGGTCAGTAATGGAACATGTCCGACCCTCCAAACTGTCCGGGTCAGTAATGGAACATGTCCGACCCTCCACACTGTCCGGATCAGTAATGGAACGTGTCTGACCCTCCACACTGTCCGGATCAGTAATGGAACATGTCCGACCCTCCACACTGTCCGGATCAGTAATGGAATGTGTCTGACCCTCCACACTGTCCGGATCAGTAATGGAACATGTCCGACCCTCCACACTGTCCGGGTTAGTAATGGAACATGTCCGACCCTCCACACTGTCCGGATCAGTAATGGAACATGTCCGACCCTCCACACTGTCCGGGTTAGTAATGGAACATGTCCGACCCTCCACACTGTCCGGATCAGTAATGGAACATGTCCGACCCTCCACAGTGTGCGGATCAGTAATGGAACATGTCTGACCCTCCACACTGTCCGGATCAGTAATGGAACATGTCCGACCCTCCACACTGTCCGGATCAGTAATGGAACATGTCCGACCCTCCACAATTTCCGGATCAGGAATGGAACATGGCCTACCCTCCACACTGTCCGGGTCAGTAATGGAACATGTCCGACCCTCCACACTGTCCGGATCAGTAATGGAACATGTCCGACCCTCCACACTGTCAGGATCAGTAATGGAACATGTCCGACCCTCCACACTGTCCGGATCAGTAATGGAACATGTCCGACCCTCCAAACTGTCCGGGTCAGTAATGGAACATGTCCGACCCTCCACACTGTCCGGATCAGTAATGGAAAGTGTCTGACCCTCCACACTGTCCGGATCAGTAATGGAACATGTCCGACCCTCCACACTGTCCGGATCAGTAATGCAACATGTCCGACCCTCCACACTGTCCGGATCAGTAATGGAACATGTCCGACCCTCCACAGTGTGCGGATCAGTAATGGAACATGTCTGACCCTCCACACTGTCCGCGTCAGTAATGGAACATGTCCGACCCTCCACAGTGTGCGGATCAGTAATGGAACATGTCTGACCCTCCACACTGTCCGGATCAGTAATGGAACATGTCCGACACTCCACAGTGTGCGGATCAGTAATGGAACATGTCTGACCCTCCACACTGTCCGCGTCAGTAATGGAACATGTCCGACCCTCCACAGTGTGCGGATCAGTAATGGAACATGTCTGACCCTCCACACTGTCCGCGTCAGTAATGGAACATGTCCGACCCTCCACACTGTCCGGGTCAGTAATGGAACATGTCCGACCCTCCACAGTGTGCGGATCAGTAATGGAACATGTCTGACCCTCCACACTGTCCGGATCAGTAATGGAACATGTCCGACCCTCCACACTGTCCGGATCAGTAATGGAACATGTCCGACCCTCCACAGTGTGCGGATCAGTAATGGAACATGTCTGACCCTCCACACTGTCCGGATCAGTAATGGAACATGTCCGACCCTCCACAGTGTGCGGATCAGTAATGGAACATGTCTGACCCTCCACACTGTCCGGATCAGTAATGGAACATGTCTGACCCTCCACAGTGTGCGGATCAGTAATGGAACATGTCTGACCCTCCACACTGTCCGGATCAGTAATCGAACATGTCTGACCCTCCACAGTGTGCGGATCAGAAATGGAACATGTCTGACCGTCCACACTGTCCGGATCAGTAATGGAACATGTCCGACCCTCCACAGTGTGCGGATCGGTAATGGAACATGTCTGACCCTCCACACTGTCCGGGTCAGTAATGGAACATGTCCGACCCTCCACACTGTCCGGGACAGTAATGGAACATGTCCGACCCTCCACACTGTCCGGGTCAGTAATGGAACATGTCCGACCCTCCACACTGTCCGGGTCAGTAATGGAACATGTCCGACCCTCCACACTGTCCGGATCAGTAATGGAACATGTCCGACCCTCCACACTGTCCGAGTCAGTAATGGAACATGTCCGACCCTCCACACTGTCCGGATCAGTAATGGAACATGTCCGACCCTCCACACTGTCCGAGTCAGTAATGGAACATGTCCGACCCTCCACACTGTCCGGGTCAGTAATGGAACATGTCCGACCCTCCACACTGTCTGGATCAGTAATGGAACATGTCCGACCGTCCACACTGTCCGGATCAGTAATGGAACATGTCCGACCCTCCACACTGTCTGGATCAGTAATGGAACATGTCCGACCCTCCACACTGTCTGGATCAGTAATGGAACATGTCCGACCGTCCACACTGTCCGGATCAGTAATGGAACATGTCCGACCCTCCACACTGTCCGGATCAGTAATGGAACATGTCCGACCATCCACACTGTCCGGATCAGTCATGGAACATGTCCGACCCTCCACACTGTCCGGATCAGTAATGGAACATGTCCGACCCTCCACACTGTCTGGATCAGTAATGGAACATGTCCGACCCTCCACACTGTCCGGGTCAGTAATGGAACATGTCCGACCCTCCACACTGTCCGGGTCAGTAATGGAACATGTCCGACCCTCCACACTGTCCGGATCAGTAATGGAACATGTCCGACCCTCCACACTGTCCGTTTCAGTAATGGAACATGTCCGACCCTCCACACTGTCCGGATCAGAAATGGAACATGTCCGACCCTCCACACTGTCCGGATCAGTAATGGAACATGTCCGACCCTCCACACAGTCCGGATCAGAAATGGAACATGTCTGACCCTCCACACTGTCCGTTTCAGTAATGGAACATGTCTGACCCTCCACACTGTCCGTTTCAGTAATGGAACATGTCCAACCCTCCACACTGTCCGGATCAGTAATGCAACATGTCCGACACTCCACACTGTCCGAGTCAGTAATTGAACATGTCCAACCCTCCACACTGTCCGGGTCAGTAATGGAACAGTCCGACCCTCCACACTGTCCGAGTCAGTAATTGAACATGTCCAACCCTCCACACTGTCCGGATCAGTAATGGAACATGTCCGACCCTCCACACTGTCTGGATCAGTAATTGAACATGTCCAACCCTCCACACTGTCCGGATCAGTAATGGAACATGTCCGACCCTCCACACTGTCTGGATCAGTAATGGAACATGTCCGACCCTCCACACTGTCCGGATCAGTAATGGAACATGTCCGACCCTCCACACTGTCTGGATCAGTAATGGAACATGTCCGACCCTCCACACTGTCTGGATCAGTAATGGAACATGTCCGACCCTCCACACTGTCCGGATCAGTAATGGAACATGTCTGACCGTCCACACTGTCCGGATCAGTAATGGAACATGTCCGACTCTCCACACTGTCCGGGTCAGTAATTGAACATGTCCAACCCTCCACACTGTCCGGATCAGTAATGGAACATGTCCGACCCTCCACACTGTCTGGATCAGTAATGGAACATGTCCGACCCTCCACACTGTCCGGATCAGTAATGGAACATGTCTGACCGTCCACACTGTCCGGATCAGTAATGGAACATGTCCGACTCCCCACACTGTCCGGGTCAGTAATGGAACATGTCCGACCCTCCACACTGTCCGGATCAGTAATGGAACATGTCCGACCCTCCACACTGTCCGGATCAGTAATGGAACATGTACGACCCTCCACACTGTCCGGGTCAGTAATGGAACATGTCTGACCGTCCACACTGTCCGGATCAGTAATGGAACATGTCCGACCCTCCACAATTTCCGGATCAGGAATGGAACATGTCCGACCCTCCACACTGTCCGGGTCAGTAATGGAACATGTCCGAACCTCCACACTGTCCGGATCAGTAATGGAACATGTCTGACCCTCCACACTGTCCGGATCAGTAATGGAACATGTCCGACCCTCCACACTGTCAGGATCAGTAATGGAACATGTCCGACCCTCCACACTGTCCGGATCAGTAATGGAACATGTCCGACCCTCCAAACTGTCCGGGTCAGTAATGGAACATGTCCGACCCTCCAAACTGTCCGGGTCAGTAATGGAACATGTCTGACCCTCCACACTGTCCGGATCAGTAATGGAACGTGTCTGACCCTCCACACTGTCCGGATCAGTAATGGAACATGTCCGACCCTCCACACTGTCCGGATCAGTAATGGAATGTGTCTGACCCTCCACACTGTCCGGATCAGTAATGGAACATGTCCGACCCTCCACACTGTCCGGGTTAGTAATGGAACATGTCCGACCCTCCACACTGTCCGGATCAGTAATGGAACATGTCCGACCCTCCACAGTGTGCGGATCAGTAATGGAACATGTCCGACCCTCCACACTGTCCGGATCAGGAATGGAACATGTCCGACCCTCCACACTGTCCGGATCAGTAATGGAACATGTCCGACCCTCCACAATTTCCGGATCAGGAATGGAACATGGCCTACCCTCCACACTGTCCGGATCAGTAATGGAACATGTCCGACCCTCCACAATTTCCGGATCAGGAATGGAACATGGCCTACCCTCCACACTGTCCGGGTCAGTAATGGAACATGTCCGACCCTCCACACTGTCCGGGTCAGTAATGGAACATGTCCGACCCTCCACAATTTCCGGATCAGGAATGGAACATGGCCTACCCTCCACACTGTCCGGGTCAGTAATGGAACATGTCCGACCCTCCACACTGTCCGGGTCAGTAATGGAACATGGCCTACCCTCCACACTGTCCGGGTCAGTAATGGAACATGTCCGACCCTCCACAATTTCCGGATCAGGAATGGAACATGGCCTACCCTCCACACTGTCCGGGTCAGTAATGGAACATGTCCGACCCTCCACACTGTCCGGGTCAGTAATGGAACATGTCCGACCCTCCACACTTTCCGGATCAGTAATGGAACATGTCCGACCCTCCACAATTTCCGGATCAGGAATGGAACATGTCCGACCCTCCAAACTGTCCGGGTCAGTAATGGAACATGTACGACCCTCCACACTGTCCGGATCAGTAATGGAACGTGTCTGACGCTCCACACTGTCCGGATCAGTAATGGAACATGTCCGACCCTCCACAGTGTGCGGATCAGTAATGGAACATGTCTGACCCTCCACACTGTCCGCGTCAGTAATGGAACATGTCCGACCCTCCACAGTGTGCGGATCAGTAATGGAACATGTCTGACCCTCCACACTGTCCGGATCAGTAATGGAACATGTCCGACACTCCACAGTGTGCGGATCAGTAATGGAACATGTCTGACCCTCCACACTGTCCGCGTCAGTAATGGAACATGTCCGACCCTCCACAGTGTGCGGATCAGTAATGGAACATGTCTGACCCTCCACACTGTCCGGATCAGTAATGGAACATGTCCGACCCTCCACACTGTCCGGATCAGTAATGGAACATGTCCGACCCTCCACAGTGTGCGGATCAGTAATGGAACATGTCTGACCCTCCACACTGTCCGGATCAGTAATGGAACATGTCCGACCCTCCACACTGTCCGGATCAGAAATGGAACATGTCCGACCCTCCACAGTGTGCGGATCAGTAATGGAACATGTCTGACCCTCCACACTGTCCGGATCAGTAATGGAACATGTCCGACCCTCCACAGTGTGCGGATCAGTAATGGAACATGTCTGACCCTCCACACTGTCCGGATCAGTAATGGAACATGTCCGACCCTCCACAGTGTGCGGATCAGTAATGGAACATGTCTGACCCTCCACACTGTCCGGATCAGTAATGGAACATGTCTGACCCTCCACAGTGTGCGGATCAGTAATGGAACATGTCTGACCCTCCACACTGTCCGGATCAGTAATGGAACATGTCTGACCCTCCACAGTGTGCGGATCAGAAATGGAACATGTCTGAACGTCCACACTGTCCGGATCAGTAATGGAACATGTCCGACCCTCCACAGTGTGCGGATCGGTAATGGAACATGTCTGACCCTCCACACTGTCCGGGTCAGTAATGGAACATGTCCGACCCTCCACACTGTCCGGGACAGTAATGGAACATGTCCGACCCTCCACACTGTCCGGTTCAGTATTGGAACATGTCCGACCCTCCACACTGTCCGAGTCAGTAATGGAACATGTCTGACCCTCCACACTGTCCGAGTCAGTAATGGAACATGTCCGACCCTCCACACTGTCCGGGACAGTCATGGAACATGTGCGACCCTCCACACTGTCCGGTTCTGTATTGGAACATGTCTGACCCTCCACACTGTCCGAGTCAGTAATGGAACATGTCCGACGCTTCACACAGTGCAGTTCAGTATTGGAACATGTCCGACCCTCCACACTGTCCGAGTCAGTAATGGAACATATCTGACCATCCACACTGTCCGGATCAGCAATGGAACATGTCCGACCCTGCACACTGTCCGGATCAGTAATGGAACATGTCCGACCATCCCCACTCTCCGGGTCAGTAATGGAACATGTCTGACCCTCCACATTGTCCGGATCAGGAATGGAACATGTCTAACCCTCCACACTGTCCGGATCAGTAATGGAACATGTCCGACCCTCCACACTGTCCTGATCAGGAATGCAACATGTCCGACCCTCCACACTTTCCGGATCAGTAATGGAACATGTCTGACCCTTCACACAGTGCGGTTCAGAATTGGAACATGTCTGACCCTCCACGCTGTCCGGATCGATAATGGAACATGTCCGACCCTCCACACGGTCCGGATCGTGAATGGAACATGTCTGACCCTCCACACTGTCCGGCTCAGCAATGGAACATGTCCGAACCTCCACACTGTCCGGATCAGTAGTGGAACATGTCCGACCCTCCACACTGTCCGGATCAGTAATGGAACATGTCCGACCCTCCACACTGTCCGGGTCAGTAATGGAACATGTCCGACCCTCCACACTGTCCGGATCAGTAATGGAACATGTCTGACCGTACACACTGTCCGGATCAGTAATGGAACATGTCTGACCCTCCACACGGTCCGAGTCGGTGATGAAACATGTCCGAACCTCCACACTGTCCGGATCAGTAATGGAACATGTCTGACACTCCACACTGTCCGGATCAGTAATGGAACATGTCCGACCCTCCACACAGTCCGGATCAGTAATGGAACATGTCCGACTATCCACACTGTCCGGATCAGTAACGGAACATGTCTGACCCTCCTCACTGTCCGGATCAGTAATGGAACATGTCCGACCCTCCACACTGTCCGGGTCAGTAATGGAACATGGCCGACCCTCCACACTGTCCGGATCAGTAATGGAACATGTCCGACCCTCCACACTGTCCGGGTCAGTAATGGGACATGTCCGACCCTCCACACTTTCCGTGTCAGTAATGGAACATGTCTGACCGTCCACACTGTCCGGATCAGTAATGGAACATGTCCGACCCTCCACACTGTCCGGGTCAGTAATGGAACATGTCCGACCCTCCACACTGTCCGGATCAGTAATGGAACATGTCTGACCGTACACACTGTCCGGATCAGTAATGGAACATGTCTGACCCTCCACACTGTCCGAGTCGGTGATGGAACATGTCCGAACCTCCACACTGTCCGGATCAGTAATGGAACATGTCTGACACTCCACACTGTCCGGATCAGTAATGGAACATGTCCGACCCTCCACACAGTCCGGATCAGTAATGGAACATGTCCGACCATCCACACTGTCCGGATCAGTAACGGAACATGTCTGACCCTCCTCACTGTCCGGATCAGTAATGGAACATGTCCGACCCTCCACACTGTCCGGGTCAGTAATGGAACATGGCCGACCCTCCACACTGTCCGGATCAGTAATGGAACATGTCCGACCCTCCACACTGTCCGGGTCAGTAATGGGACATGTCCGACCCTCCACACTGTCCGTGTCAGTAATGGAACATGTCTGACCGTCCACACTGTCCGGATCAGTAATGGAACATGTCCGACCCTCAACAATGTCCGGGTCAGTAATGGGACATGTCCGACCCTCCACACTGTCCGGATCAGTAATGGAACATGTCCGACCCTCCACACTGTCCGGATCAGTAGTGGAACATGTCCGACCCTCCACACTGTCCGGATCAGTAATGGAACATTTCCGACCCTCCACACTGTCTGGGTCAGTAATGGGACATGTCCGACCCTCCACACTGTCCGGGTCAGTAATGGAACATGTCTGACCGTCCACACTGTCCGGATCAGTAATGGAACATGTCCGACCCTCCACACTTTCCGGATCAGTAATGGAACATGTCCGACCCTCCACACTGTCCGGATCAGTAATGGAACATGTCCGACCCTCCACACTGTCCGGGTCAGTAATGGGACATGTCCGACCCTCCACACTCTCCGCGTCAGTAATGGAACATGTCTGACCGTCCACACTGTCCGGATCAGTAATGAAACATGTCCGACCCTCCACACTGTCCGTGTCAGTAATGGAACATGTCCGACCCTCCACACTGTCCGGGTCAGTAATGGAACATGTCCGACCCTCCACACTGTCCGGATCAGTCATGGAACATGTCCGACCCTCCACATTGTCCGGGTCAGTAATGGAACATGACCGACCCTCCACAGTGTCCGAGTCAGTAATGGAACATGTCCGACCCTCCACACTGTCCGGATCAGTAATGGAACATGTCCGACCCTCCACACTGTATGGGTCAGTAATGGAACATGTCCGACCCTCCACACTGTCCGAGTCAGTAATGGAACATGTCCGACCCTCCACACTGTCCGGATCAGTAATGGAACATGTCTGACCCTCCACACTGTCAGTGTCAGTAATGGAACATGTCCGGCCCTCCACACTGTCCGGGTCAGTAATGGAACATGTCCGACCCTCCACACTGTCAGTGTCAGTAATGGAACATGTCCGGCCCTCCACACTGTCCGGGTCAGTAATGGAACATGTCCGACCCTCCACACTCTCCGCGTCAGTAATGGAACATGTCCGACCCTCCACGCTGTCCGGATCAGTAATGAAACATGTCCGACCCTCCACACTGTCCGTGTCAGTAATGGAACATGTCCGACCCTCCACACTGTCCGGGTCAGTAATGGAACATGTCCGACCCTCCACACTGTCCGGATCAGTAATGGAACATGTCCGACCCTCCACATTGTCTGGGTCAGTAATGGAACATGTCCGACCCTCCACACTGTCCGAGTCAGTATTGGAACATGTCCGACCCTCCACACTGTCCGGATCAGTAATGGAACATGTCCGACCCTCCACACTGTATGGGTCAGTAATGGAACATGTCCGACCCACCACACTGTCCGAGTCAGTAATGGAACATGTCCGACCCTCCACACTGTCAGTGTCAGTAATGGAACATGTCCGACCCTCCACACTGTCCGGGTCAGTAATGGAACATGTCCGACCCTCCACACTCTCCGCGTCAGTAATGGAACATGTCCGACCCTCCACACTGTCCGGATCAGTAATGGAACATGTCCGACCCTCCACACAGTCCGGATCAGTAATGGAACATGTCCGAACCTCCACACTGTCCGGATCAGTAATGGAACATGTCCGACCCTCGTCACTGTCCGAGTCAGTAATGGAACATGTCCGACCCTCCACACTGTCCGAGTCAGTAATTGAACATGTCCAACCCTCCAGACTGTCCGGATCAGTAATGGAACATGTCCGACCCTCCACACTGTCTGGATCAGTAATGGAACATGTCCGACCCTCCACACTGTCCGGATCAGTAATGGAACATGTCCGACCCTCCACACTGTCTGGATCAGTAATGGAACATGTCCGACCCTCCACACTGTCCGGATCAGTAATGGAACATGTCTGACCGTCCACACTGTCCGGATCAGTAATGGAACATGTCCGACTCTCCACACTGTCCGGGTCAGTAATTGAACATGTCCAACCCTCCACACTGTCCGGATCAGTAATGGAACATGTCCGACCCTCCACACTGTCTGGATCAGTAATGGAACATGTCCGACCCTCCACACTGTCCGGATCAGTAATGGAACATGTCTGACCGTCCACACTGTCCGGATCAGTAATGGAACATGTCCGACTCTCCACACTGTCCGGGTCAGTAATGGAACATGTCCGACCCTCCACACTGTCCGGATCAGTAATGGAACATGTCTGACCGTCCACACTGTCCGGATCGGGAATGGAACATGGCCGACCCTCCACACTGTCCGGGTCAGTAATGGAACATGTCCGACCCTCCACACTGTCCGGATCAGTAATGGAACATGTCTGACCCTCCACACTGTCCGGATCAGTAATGGAACATGTCCGACCCTCCACAATTTCCGGATCGGGAATGGAACATGGCCGACCCTCCACACTGTCCGGGTCAGTAATGGAACATGTCCGACCCTCCACACTGTCCGGATCAGTAATGGAACATGTCTGACCCTCCACACTGTCCGGATCAGTAATGGAACATGTCCGACCCTCCACACTGTCAGGATCAGGAATGGAACATGTCCGACCCTCCACACTGTCCGGATCAGTAATGGAACATGTCCGACCCTCCAAACTGTCCGGGTCAGTAATGGAACATGTCCGACCCTCCAAACTGTCCGGGTCAGTAATGGAACATGTCCGACCCTCCACACTGTCCGGATCAGTAATGGAACGTGTCTGACCCTCCACACTGTCCGGATCAGTAATGGAACATGTCCGACCCTCCACACTGTCCGGATCAGTAATGGAACATGTCCGACCCTCCACACTGTCCGGGTTAGTAATGGAACATGTCCGACCCTCCACACTGTCCGGATCAGTAATGGAACATGTCCGACCCTCCACAGTGTGCGGATCAGTAATGGAACATGTCCGACCCTCCACACTGTCCGGGTTAGTAATGGAACATGTCCGACCCTCCACACTGTCCTGGTCAGTAATGGAACATGTCCGTCCCTCCACACTGTCCGGATCAGTAATGGAACATGTCCGACCCTCCACACTGTCCGGGTTAGTAATGGAACATGTCCGACCCTCCACACTGTCCGGATCAGTAATGGAACATGTCCGACCCTCCACAGTGTGCGGATCAGTAATGGAACATGTCCGACCCTCCACACTGTCCGGGTCAGTAATGGAACATGTCTGACCCTCCACAATTTCCGGATCAGGAATGGAACATGTCGGACCCTTCACACTGTCCGGGTCAGTAATGGAACATGTCCGACCCTCCACAGTGTGCGGATCAGTAATGGAACATGTCCGACCCTCCACACTGTCCGGGTCAGTAATGGAACATGTCCGACCCTCCACACTGTCCGGGTCAGTAATGGAACATGTCCGACCCTCCACAGTGTGCGGATCAGTAATGGAACATGTCTGACCGTCCACACTGTCCGGATCAGTAATGGAACATGTCCGACCCTCCACAATTTCCGGATCAGGAATGGAACATGGCCTACCCTCCACACTTTCCGGGTCAGTAATGGAACATGTCTGACCCTCCACACTGTCCGGATCAGTAATGGAACATGTCCGACCCTCCACACTGTCCGTGTCAGTAATGGAACATGTCCGACCCTCCACACTGTCCGGGTCAGTAATGGAACATGTCCGACCCTCCACACTGTCCGGATCAGTAATGGAACGTGTCTGACCCTCCACACTGTCCGGATCAGTAATGGAACATGTCCGACCCTCCACACTGTCCGGATCAGTAATGGAACATGTCCGACCCTCCACACTCTCCGGGTCAGTAATGGAACATGTCCGACCCTCCACACTGTCCGGGTCAGTAATGGAACATGTCCGACCCTCCACACTGTCTGTGTCAGTCATGGAACATGTCCGACCCTCCACACTGTCCGGGTCAGTAATGGAACATGTCCGACCCTCCACACTGTCCGGATCAGTAATGGAACATGTCCGACCCTCCACATTGTCCGGGTCAGTAATGGAACATGTCCGACCCTCCACACTGTCCGAGTCAGTAATGGAACATGTCCGACCCTCCACACTGTCCGGATCAGTAATGGAACATGTCCGACCCTCCACACTGTATGGGTCAGTAATGGAACATGTCCGACCCTCCACACTGTCCGAGTCAGTAATGGAACATGTCCGACCCTCCACACTGTCCGGATCAGTAATGGAACATGTCTGACCGTCCACACTGTCCGGATCAGTAATGGAACATGTCCGACCCTCCACAATGTCCGGATCAGTAATGGAATATGTCCGACCCTCCACACTGTCAGGATCAGTAATGGAACATGTCCGACCCTCCACACTGTCCGGATCAGTAATGGAACATGTCCGACCCTCCACACAGTCCGGATCAGTAATTGAACATGTCCGACCCTCCACACTGTCCGGATCAGTAATGGAACATCTCTGACCCTCCACACTGTCCGGATCAGTAATGGAACATGTCCGACCTTCCACACTGTCCGGATCGGTAATGGAACATGTCCGAACCTCCACACTGTCCGGATCAGTAATGGAACATGCCTGACCCTCCACACTGTCCGGATCAGTAGTGGAACATGTCCGACCCTCCACACAGTCCGGGTCAGTAATGGAACATGTCCGACCCTCCACACTGTCCGGGTCAGTAATGGAACATGTCTGACCCTCCACACTGTCCGGATCAGTAATGGAACATGTCCGATCCTCCACACTGTCCAGATCTGTAATGGAACATGTCTGACCCTCCACACTGTCCGGATCAGTAGTGGAACATGTCCGACCCTCTACACTGTCCGGGTCAGTAATGGAACATCGCCGACCCTCCACACTGTCCGGATCAGTAATGGAACATGTCCGACCCTCCACACTGTCCGGGTCAGTCATGGGACATGTCCGACCCTCCACACTGTCCGGGTCAGTCATGGAACATGTCTGACCCTCCACACTGTCCGGATCAGTAATGGAACATGTCCGACCCTCCACACTGTCCGGATCAGTAATGGAACATGTCCGACCCTCCACACTGTCCGGGTCAGTAATGGAACATGTCCGACCCTCCACACTGTCTGAGTCAGTAATGGAACATGTCCGACCCTCCACACTGTCCGGGTCCGTAATGGAACATGTCCGACCCTCCACACTGTCCGGGTCCGTAATGGAACATGTCCGACCCTCCACACTGTCCGGATCAGTAATGGAAC
Organism: Heterodontus francisci; assembly: GCF_036365525.1. Lineage (NCBI taxonomy): Eukaryota > Metazoa > Chordata > Chondrichthyes > Heterodontiformes > Heterodontidae > Heterodontus > Heterodontus francisci. Next base: position 17,887,092 of record NC_090395.1, read on the forward strand.
ATGTCCGACCCTCCACACTGTCCGGATCAGTAATGGAACATGTCTGACCCTCCACACTGTCCGGATCAGTAATGGAACATGTCCGACCCTCCACACTGTCCGGATCAGTAATGGAACATGTCCGACCCTCCACACTGTCCGGATCAGTAATGGAACATGTCCGACCCTCCACACTGTCAGGATCAGTAATGGAACATGTCCGACCCTCCACACTGTCCGGATCAGTAATGGAACATGTCCGACCCTCCAAACTGTCCGGGTCAGTAATGGAACATGTCCGACCCTCCAAACTGTCCGGGTCAGTAATGGAACATGTCCGACCCTCCACACTCTCCGGGTCAGTAATGGAACATGTCCGACCCTCCACACTGTCCGGGTCAGTAATGGAACATGTCCGACCCTCCACACTGTCTGTGTCAGTCATGGAACATGTCCGACCCTCCACACTGTCCGGGTCAGTAATGGAACATGTCCGACCCTCCACACTGTCCGGATCAGTAATGGAACATGTCCGACCCTCCACATTGTCCGGGTCAGTAATGGAACATGTCCGACCCTCCACACTGTCCGAGTCAGTAATGGAACATGTCCGACCCTCCACACTGTCCGGATCAGTAATGGAACATGTCCGACCCTCCACACTGTATGGGTCAGTAATGGAACATGTCGGACCCTCCACACTGTCCGAGTCAGTAATGGAACATGTCCGACCCTCCACACTGTCCGGATCAGTAATGGAACATGTCTGACCGTCCACACTGTCCGGATCAGTAATGGAACATGTCCGACCCTCCACAATGTCCGGATCAGTAATGGAATATGTCCGACCCTCCACACTGTCAGGATCAGTAATGGAACATGTCCGACCCTCCACACTGTCCGGATCAGTAATGGAACATGTCCGACCCTCCACACAGTCCGGATCAGTAATTGAACATGTCCGACCCTCCACACTGTCCGGATCAGTAATGGAACATCTCTGACCCTCCACACTGTCCGGATCAGTAATGGAACATGTCCGACCTTCCACACTGTCCGGATCGGTAATGGAACATGTCCGAACCTCCACACTGTCCGGATCAGTAATGGAACATGCCTGACCCTCCACACTGTCCGGATCAGTAGTGGAACATGTCCGACCCTCCACACAGTCCGGGTCAGTAATGGAACATGTCCGACCCTCCACACTGTCCGGGTCAGTAATGGAACATGTCTGACCCTCCACACTGTCCGGATCAGTAATGGAACATGTCCGACCCTCCACACTGTCCAGATCAGTAATGGAACATGTCTGACCCTCCACACTGTCCGGATCAGTAGTGGAACATGTCCGACCCTCTACACTGTCCGGGTCAGTAATGGAACATCGCCGACCCTCCACACTGTCCGGATCAGTAATGGAACATGTCCGACCCTCCACACTGTCCGGGTCAGTCATGGGACATGTCCGACCCTCCACACTGTCCGGGTCAGTCATGGAACATGTCTGACCCTCCACACTGTCCGGATCAGTAATGGAACATGTCCGACCCTCCACACTGTCCGGATCAGTAATGGAACATGTCCGACCCTCCACACTGTCCGGGTCAGTAATGGAACATGTCCGACCCTCCACACTGTCTGAGTCAGTAATGGAACATGTCCGACCCTCCACACTGTCCGGGTCCGTAATGGAACATGTCCGACCCTCCACACTGTCCGGGTCCGTAATGGAACATGTCCGACCCTCCACACTGTCCGGATCAGTAATGGAACATGTCCGACCCTCCACACTGTCCGGATCAGTAATGGAACATGTCTGACCCTCCACACTGTCCGGATCAGTAATGGAACATGTCCGACCCTCCACACTGTCCGGATCAGTAATGGAACATGTCCGACCCTCCACACTGTCCGGATCAGTAATGGAACATGTCCGACCCTCCACACTGTCAGGATCAGTAATGGAACATGTCCGACCCTCCACACTGTCCGGATCAGTAATGGAACATGTCCGACCCTCCAAACTGTCCGGGTCAGTAATGGAACATGTCCGACCCTCCAAACTGTCCGGGTCAGTAATGGAACATGTCCGACCCTCCACACTGTCCGGATCAGTAATGGAACGTGTCTGACCCTCCACACTGTCCGGATCAGTAATGGAACATGTCCGACCCTCCACACTGTCCGGATCAGTATTGGAACATGTCCGACCCTCCACACTGCCCGGATCAGTAATGGAACATCTCAGACCCTCCACACTGTCCGGATCAGTATTGGAACATGTCCGACCCTCCACACTGTCCGGATCAGTAATGGAACATGTCCGACCCTCCACACTGTCCGGATCAGTAATGGAACATGTCTGACCCTCCACACTGTCCGGGTTAGTAATGGTACATGTCCGACCCTCCACACTGTCCGGATCAGTAATGGAACATGTCCAACCCTCCACACTGTCCGGGTTAGTAATGGAACATGTCCGACCCTCCAAACTGTCCGGGTCAGTAATGGAACATGTCTGACCCTCCACACTGTCCGGATCAGTAATGGAACATGTCCGACCCTCCACACTGTCCGGATCAGTAATGGAACGTGTCTGACCCTCCACACTGTCCGGATCAGTAATGGAACATGTCCGACCCTCCACACTGTCCGGATCAGTAATGGAACATGTCCAACCCTCCACACTGTCCGGGTTAGTAATGGAACATGTCTGACCCTCCACAATTTCCGGATCAGGAATGGAACATGTCCGACCCTCCACAGTGTGCGGATCAGTGATGGAACATGTCTGACCCTCCACAGTGTGCGGATCAGTAATGGAACATGTCCGACCCTCCACACTGTCCGGATCAGTAATGGAACATGTCCGACCCTCCACAGTGTGCGGATCAGTGATGGAACATGTCTGACCCTCCACACTGTCCGGATCAGTAATGGAACATGTCCGACCCTCCACAATTTCCGGATCAGGAATGGAACCTGGCCTACCCTCCACACTGTCCGGGTCAGTAATGGAACATGTCCGACCCTCCACACTGTCCGGATCAGTAATGGAACATGTCCGACCCTCCACAGTGTGCGGATCAGTGATGGAACATGTCTGACCCTCCACACTGTCCGGGTCAGTAATGGAACATATCCGACCCTCCACACTGTCCGGATCAGTAATGGAACATGTCCGACCCTCCACACTGTCAGGATCAGTAATGGAACATGTCCGACCCTCCACACTGTCCGGATCAGTAATGGAACATGTCAGACCCTCCAAACTGTCCGGGTCAGTAATGGAACATGTCCGACCCTCCACACTGTCCGGATCAGTCATGGAACATGTCCGACCCTCCACAGTGTGCGGATCAGTAATGGAACATGTCTGACCCTCCACACTGTCCGGGTCAGTAATGGAACATGTCCGACCCTCCACACTGTCCGGATCAGTAATGGAACATGTCCGACCCTCCACACTGTCCGAGTCAGTAATGGAACATGTCCGACCATCCCCACTCTCCGGGTCACTAATGGAACATGTCTGACCCTCCACATTGTCCGGATCAGGAATGGAACATGTCTAACCCTCCACACTGTCCGGATCAGTAATGGAAAATGTCTGACCCTCCACACTGTCCTGATCAGGAATGGAACATGTCCAACCCTCCACACTTTCCGGATCAGTAATGGAACATGTCTGACCCTTCACACAGTGCGGTTCAGAATTGGAACATGTCTGACCCTCCACGCTGTCCGGATCGATAATGGAACATGTCCGACCCTCCACACTGTCCGGATCAGTAATGGAACATGTCTGACCGTACACACTGTCCGAGTCGGTGATGGAACATGTCCGAACCTCCACACTGTCTGGGTCAGTAATGGCACATGGCCGACCCTCCACACTGTCCGGATCAGTAATGGAACATGTCCGACCCTCCACACTGTCCGGGTCAGTAATGGGACATGTCCGACCCTCCACACTGTCCGTGTCAGTAATGGAACATGTCTGACCGTCCACACTGTCCGGATCAGTAATGGAACATGTCCGACCCTCCACGATGTCCGGGTCAGTAATGGGACATGTCCGACCCTCCACACTGTCCGGATCAGTAATGGAACATGTCCGACCCTCCACAATTTCCGGATCAGGAATGGAACATGTCCGACCCTCCACACTGTCCGGGTCAGTAATGGAACATGTCCGACCCTCCACACTGTCCGGATCAGTAATGGAACATGTCTGACCCTCCACACTGTCCGGATCAGTAATGGAACATGTCCGACCCTCCACACTGTCCGGATCAGTAGTGGAACATGTCCGACCCTCCACACTGTCCGGATCAGTAATGGAACATGTCTGACCCTCCACACTGTCCGGATCAGTAATGTAACATGTCCGACCCTCCACACTGTCCGGATCAGTAGTGGAACATGTCCGACCCTCCACACTGTCTGGGTCAGTAATGGGACATGTCCGACCCTCCACACTGTCCGGGTCAGTAATGGAACATGTCCGACCCTCCACACTGTCCGGGTCAGTAATGGAACATGTCTGACCGTCCACACTGTCCGGATCAGTAATGGAACATGTCCGACCCTCCACACTGTCCGGATCAGTAGTGGAACATGTCCGACCCTCCACACTGTCCGGGTCAGTCATGGAACATGTCCGACCCTCCACACTGTCCGGATCAGTAATGGAACATGTCCGACCCTCCACACTGTCCGGATCAGTAGTGGAACATGTCCGACCCTCCACACTGTCCGGGTCAGTAATGGAACATGTCCGACCCTCCACACTGTCCGGGTCAGTCATGGAACATGTCCGACCCTCCACACTGTCCGGATCAGTAATGGAACATGTCCGACCCTCCACACTGTCCGGATCAGTAGTGGAACATGTCCGACCCTCCACACTGTCCGGATCAGTAGTGGAACATGTCCGACCCTCCACACTGTCCGGGTCAGTAATCGAACATGTCCGACCCTCCACACTGTCCGGATCAGTAATGGAACATGTCCGACCCTCAACACTGTCCGGATCACTAATGGAATATGTCTGACCTTCCACACTTTCCGGATCAATAATGGAACATGTCCGACCCTCCACACTGTCCGGGTCAGTCATGGAACATGTCTGACCCTCCACACTGCACGGATCAGTAATGGAACATGTCCGACCCTCCACACTGTCCGGGTCAGTAATGGAACATGTCCGACCCTCCACACTGTCCGGATCAGTAATGGAACATGTCCGACCCTCCACATTGTCCGGGTCAGTAATGGAACATGTCCGACCCTCCACACTGTCTGTGTCAGTAATGGAACATGTCCGACCCTCCACACTGTCCGGGTCAGTAATGGAACATGTCCGACCCTCCACACTGTCCGGATCAGTAATGGAACATGTCCGACCCTCCACATTGTCCGGGTCAGTAATGGAACATGTCCGACCCTCCACACTGTCCGAGTCAGTAATGGAACATGTCCGACCCTCCACACTGTCCGGATCAGTAATGGAACATGTCCGACCCTCCACACTGTCAGTGTCAGTAATGGAACATGTCCGACCCTCCACACTGTCCGGGTCAGTAATGGAACCTGTCCGACCCTCCACACTCTCCGCGTCAGTAATGGAACATGTCCGACCCTCCACACTGTCCGAGTCAGTAATGGAACATGTCCGACCCTCCACACTGTCCGGATCAGTAATGGAACATGTCTGACCGTCCACACTGTCCGGATCAGTAATGGAACATGTCCGACCCTCCACAATGTCCGGATCAGTAATGGAATATGTCCGACCCTCCACACTGTCAGGATCAGTAATGGAACATGTCCGACACTCCACACTGTCCGGATCAGTAATGGAACATGTCCGACCCTCCACACAGTCCGGATCAGTAATGGAACATGTCCGACCCTCCACACTGTCCGGATCAGTAATGGAACATGTCTGACCCTCCACACTGTCCGGATCAGTAATGGAACATGTCCGACCTTCCACACTGTCCGGGTCGGTAATGGAACATGTCCGAACCTCCACACTGTCCGGATCAGTAATGGAACATGCCTGACCCTCCACACTGTCCGGATCAGTAGTGGAACATGTCCGACCCTCCACACAGTCCGGGTCAGTAATGGAACATGTCCGACCCTCCACACTGTCCGGGTCAGTAATGGAACATGTCTGACCCTCCACACTGTCCGGATCAGTAATGGAACATGTCCGAACCTCCACACTGTCCGGGTCAGTAATGGAACATGTCCGACCCTCCACACTGTCCAGATCAGTAATGGAACATGTCTGACCCTCCACACTGTCCGGATCAGTAGTGGAACATGTCCGACCCTCTACACTGTCCGGGTCAGTAATGGAACATCGCCGACCCTCCACACTGTCCGGATCAGTAATGGAACATGTCCGACCCTCCACACTGTCCGGGTCAGTCATGGGACATGTCCGACCCTCCACACTGTCCGGGTCAGTCATGGAACATGTCTGACCCTCCACACTGTCCGGATCAGTAATGGAACATGTCCGACCCTCCACACTGTCCGGATCAGTAATGGAACATGTCCGACCCTCCACACTGTCCGGGTCAGTAATGGAACATGTCCGACCCTCCACACTGTCTGAGTCAGTAATGGAACATGTCCGACCCTCCACACTGTCCGGGTCCGTAATGGAACATGTCCGACCCTCCACACTGTCCGGGTCCGTAATGGAACATGTCCGACCCTCCACACTGTCCGGATCAGTAATGGAACATGTCCGACCCTCCACACTGTCCGGATCAGTAATGGAACATGTCTGACCCTCCACACTGTCCGGATCAGTAATGGAACATGTCCGACCCTCCACACTGTCCGGATCAGTAATGGAACATGTCCGACCCTCCACACTGTCCGGATCAGTAATGGAACATGTCCGACCCTCCACACTGTCAGGATCAGTAATGGAACATGTCCGACCCTCCACACTGTCCGGATCAGTAATGGAACATGTCCGACCCTCCAAACTGTCCGGGTCAGTAATGGAACATGTCCGACCCTCCAAACTGTCCGGGTCAGTAATGGAACATGTCCGACCCTCCACACTGTCCGGATCAGTAGTGGAACATGTCCGACCCTCCACACAGTCCGGGTCAGTAATGGAACATGTCCGACCCTCCACACTGTCCGGGTCAGTAATGGAACATGTCTGACCCTCCACACTGTCCGGATCAGTAATGGAACATGTCCGAACCTCCACACTGTCCGGGTCAGTAATGGAACATGTCCGACCCTCCACACTGTCCAGATCAGTAATGGAACATGTCTGACCCTCCACACTGTCCGGATCAGTAGTGGAACATGTCCGACCCTCTACACTGTCCTGGTCAGTAATGGAACATCGCCGACCCTCCACACTGTCCGGATCAGTAATGGAACATGTCCGACCCTCCACACTGTCCGGGTCAGTCATGGGACATGTCCGACCCTCCACACAATCCGGGTCAGTCATGGAACATGTCTGACCCTCCACACTGTCCGGATCAGTAATGGAACATGTCCGACCCTCCACACTGTCCGGATCAGTAATGGAACATGTCCGACCCTCCACACTGTCCGGGTCAGTAATGGAACATGTCCGACCCTCCACACTGTCTGAGTCAGTAATGGAACATGTCCGACCCTCCACACTGTCCGGGTCCGTAATGGAACATGTCCGACCCTCCACACTGTCCGGGTCCGTAATGGAACATGTCCGACCCTCCACACTGTCCGGATCAGTAATGGAACATGTCCGACCCTCCACACTGTCCGGATCAGTAATGGAACATGTCTGACCCTCCACACTGTCCGGATCAGTAATGGAACATGTCCGACCCTCCACACTGTCCGGATCAGTAATGGAACATGTCCGACCCTCCACACTGTCCGGATCAGTAATGGAACATGTCCGACCCTCCACACTGTCAGGATCAGTAATGGAACATGTCCGACCCTCCACACTGTCCGGATCAGTAATGGAACATGTCCGACCCTCCAAACTGTCCGGGTCAGTAATGGAACATGTCCGACCCTCCAAACTGTCCGGGTCAGTAATGGAACATGTCCGACCCTCCACACTGTCCGGATCAGTAATGGAACGTGTCTGACCCTCCACACTGTCCGGATCAGTAATGGAACATGTCCGACCCTCCACACTGTCCGGATCAGTATTGGAACATGTCCGACCCTCCACACTGTCCGGATCAGTAATGGAACATCTCCGACCCTCCACACTGTCCGGATCAGTATTGGAACATGTCCGACCCTCCACACTGTCCGGATCAGTAATGGAACATGTCCGACCCTCCACACTGTCCGGATCAGTAATGGAACATGTCTGACCCTCCACACTGTCCGGGTTAGTAATGGTACATGTCCGACCCTCCACACTGTCCGGATCAGTAATGGAACATGTCCAACCCTCCACACTGTCCGGGTTAGTAATGGAACATGTCCGACCCTCCAAACTGTCCGGGTCAGTAATGGAACATGTCTGACCCTCCACACTGTCCGGATCAGTAATGGAACATGTCCGACCCTCCACACTGTCCGGATCAGTAATGGAACGTGTCTGACCCTCCACACTGTCCGGATCAGTAATGGAACATGTCCGACCCTCCACACTGTCCGGATCAGTAATGGAACATCTCCGACCCTCCACACTGTCCGGATCAGTATTGGAACATGTCCGACCCTCCACACTGTCCGGATCAGTAATGGAACATGTCCGACCCTCCACACTGTCCGGATCAGTAATGGAACATGTCTGACCCTCCACACTGTCCGGGTTAGTAATGGTACATGTCCGACCCTCCACACTGTCCGGATCAGGAATGGAACATGTCCGACCCTCCACAGTGTGCGGATCAGTAATGGAACATGTCCGACCCTCCACACTGTCCGGATCAGTAATGGAACATGTCCGACCCTCCACAGTGTGCGGATCAGTGATGGAACATGTCTGACCCTCCACACTGTCCGGATCAGTAATGGAACATGTCCGACCCTCCACAATTTCCGGATCAGGAATGGAACATGGCCTACCCTCCACACTGTCCGGGTCAGTAATGGAACATATCCGACCCTCCACACTGTCCGGATCAGTAATGGAACATGTCCGACCCTCCACACTGTCAGGATCAGTAATGGAACATGTCCGACCCTCCACACTGTCCGGATCAGTAATGGAACATGTCAGACCCTCCAAACTGTCCGGGTCAGTAATGGAACATGTCCGACCCTCCACACTGTCCGGATCAGTAATGGAACGTGTCTGACCCTCCACACTGTCCGGATCAGTAATGGAACATGTCCGAACCTCCACACTGTCCGGATCAGTAATGGAACATGTCCGACCCTCCACACTGTCCGGATCAGTAATGGAACATGTCCGACCCTCCACAGTGTGCGGTTCAGTATTGGAACATGTCCGACCCTCCACACTGTCCGGGTCAGTAGTGGAACATGTCCGACCCTCCACAGTGTGCGGATCAGTAATGGAACATGTCTGACCCTCCACACTGTCCGGGTCAGTAATGGAACATGTCCGACCCTCCACACTGTACGGGACAGTAATGGAACATGTCCGACCCTCCACACTGTCCGGGACAGTAATGGAACATGTCCGACCCTCCACACTGTCTGGTTCAGTATTGGAACATGTCCGACCCTCCACACTGTCCGAGTCAGTAATGGAACATGTCTGACCCTCCACACTGTCCGAGTCAGTAATGGAACATGTCCGACCCTCCACACTGTCCGGGACAGTCATGGAACATGTCCGACCCTCCACACTGTCCGGTTCAGTATTGGAACATGTCTGACCCTCCACACTGTCCGAGTCAGTAATGGAACATGTCCGACGCTTCACACAGTGCAGTTCAGTATTGGAACATGTCTGACCCTCCACACTGTCCGGGTCAGTAATGGAACATGTCTGACCATCCACACTGTCCGGATCAGCAATGGAACATGTCCGACCCTGCACACTGTCCGGATCAGTAATGGAACATGTCCGACCATCCCCACTCTCCGGGTCAGTAATGGAACATGTCTGACCCTCCACATTGTCCGGATCAGGAATGGAACATGTCTAACCCTCCACACTGTCCGGATCAGTAATGGAACATGTCCGACCCTCCACACTGTCCGGATCAGTCATGGAACATGTCCGACCCTCCACAGTGTGCGGATCAGTAATGGAACATGTCTGACCCTCCACACTGTCCGGGTCAGTAATGGAACATGTCCGACCCTCCACACTGTCCGGATCAGTGATGGAACATGTCCGACCCTCCACACTGTCCGGATCAGTAATGGAACATGTCCGACCCTCCACACTGTCCGGATCAGTAATGGAACATGTCCGACCCTCCACACTGTCCGGATCAGTAATGGAACATGTCTGACCCTCCACACTGTCCGGGTCAGTAATGGAACATGTCCGACCCTCCACACTGTCCGGATCTGTAATGGAACATGTCCGACCCTCCACACTGTCCGAGTCCGTAGTGGAAAATGTCTGACCCTCCACACTGTCCGGATCAGTAATGGAACATGTCCGACCCTCCACACTTTCCGGATCAGTAATGGAACATTTCTGACCCTCGACACTGTCCGGATCAGTAATGGAACATGTCTGACCCTCCACACTTTCCAGATCAGTAATGGAACATGTCCGACCCTCCACACTGTCTGGGTCAGTAATGGGACATGTCCGACCCTCCACACTGTCCGTGTCAGTAATGGAACATGTCCGACCCTCCACACTGCACGGATCAGTAATGGAACATGTCCGACCCTCCACACTGTCCGGATCAGTAATGGAACATGTCTGACCCTCCACACTGTCCGGATCAGTAGCGGAACATGTCTGACCCTCCTCACTGTCCGGATCAGTAGTGGAACATGTCCGACCCTCCACACTGTCCGGATCAGTAATGGAACATGACCGACCCTCCACACTGTCCGGATCAGTAATGGAACATGTCCGACCCTCCACACTGTCTGGGTCAGTAATGGAACATGTCTGACTGTCCACACTGTCCGGATCAGTAATGGAACATGTCCGACCCTCCACAATTTCCGGATCAGGAATGGAACATGTCCGACCCTCCACAGTGTGCGGATCAGTAATGGAACATGTCCGACCCTCCACACTGTCCGGATCAGTAATGGAACATGTCTGACCCTCCACACTGTCCGGATCAGTAATGGAACATGTCCGACCCTCCACACTGTCCGGGTCAGTAATGGAACATGTCCGACCCTCCACACTGTCCGGATCAGTAATGGAACATGTCCGACCCTCCACACTGTCCGGGTCAGTAATGGAACATATCCGACCCTCCACACTGTCCGGATCAGTAATGGAACATGTCCGACCCTCCACACTGTCAGGATCAGTAATGGAACATGTCCGACCCTCCACACTATCCGGATCATTAATGGAACATGTCAGACCCTCCAAACTGTCCGGGTCAGTAATGGAACATGTCCGACCCTCCAAACTGTCCGGGTCAGTAATGGAACATGTCCGACCCTCCACACTGTCCGGATCAGTAATGGAACGTGTCTGACCCTCCACACATTCCGGATCAGTAATGGAACATGTCCGACCCTCCACACTGTCCGGATCAGTAATGGAACATGTCCGACACTCCACACTGTCCGGATCAGTAATGGAACATGTCCGACCCTCCACAGTGTGCGGTTCAGTATTGGAACATGTCCGACCCTCCACATTGTCCGGGTCAGTAGTGGAACATGTCCGACCCTCCACACTGTCCGGATCAGTAATGGAACATGTCTGACCCTCCACACTGTCCGGGTCAGTAATGGAACATGTCCGACCCTCCACACTGTACGGGACAGTAATGGAACATGTCCGACCCTCCACACTGTCCGGGACAGTAATGGAACATGTCCGACCCTCCACACTGTCTGGTTCAGTATTGGAACATGTCCGACCCTCCACACTGTCCGAGTCAGTAATGGAACATGTCTGACCCTCCACACTGTCCGAGTCAGTAATGGAACATGTCCGACCCTCCACACTGTCCGGGACAGTCATGGAACATGTCCGACCCTCCACACTGTCCGGTTCAGTATTGGAACATGTCTGACCCTCCACACTGTCCGAGTCAGTAATGGAACATGTCCGACGCTTCACACAGTGCAGTTCAGTATTGGAACATGTCCGACCCTCCACACTGTCCGGGTCAGTAATGGAACATGTCTGACCATCCACACTGTCCGGATCAGCAATGGAACATGTCCGACCCTGCACACTGTCCGGATCAGTAATGGAACATGTCCGACCATCCCCACTCTCCGGGTCAGTAATGGAACATGTCTGACCCTCCACATTGTCCGGATCAGGAATGGAACATGTCTAACCCTCCACACTGTCCGGATCAGTAATGGAACATGTCCGACCCTCCACACTGTCTGGATCAGTAATTGAACATGTCCAACCCTCCACACTGTCCGGATCAGTAATGGAACATGTCCGACCCTCCACACTGTCTGGATCAGTAATGGAACATGTCCGACCCTCCACACTGTCCGGATCAGTCATGGAACATGTCCGACCCTCCACAGTGTGCGGATCAGTAATGGAACATGTCTGACCCTCCACACTGTCCGGATCAGTAATGGAACATGTCCGACCCTCCACACTGTCCGGGTCAGTAATGGAACATGTCCGACCCTCCACACTGTCCGGATCAGTGATGGAACATGTCCGACCCTCCACACTGTCCGGATCAGTAATGGAACATGTCCGACCCTCCACACTGTCCGGATCAGTAATGGAACATGTCCGACCCTCCACACTGTCCGGATCAGTAATGGAACATGTCCGACCCTCCACACTGTCCGGATCAGTAATGGAACATGTCTGACCCTCCACACTGTCCGGGTCAGTAATGGAACATGTCCGACCCTCCACACTGTCCGGTTCTGTAATGGAACATGTCCGACCCTCCACACTATCCGAGTCCGTAGTGGAAAATGTCTGACCCTCCACACTGTCCGGATCAGTAATGGAACATGTCCGACCCTCCACACTGTCCGGATCAGTAATGGAACATTTCTGACCCTCGACACTGTCCGGATCAGTATTGGAACATGTCTGACCCTCCACACTTTCCAGATCAGTAATGGAACATGTCCGACCCTCCACACTGTCTGGGTCAGTAATGGGACATGCCCGACCCTCCACACTGTCCGTGTCAGTAATGGAACATGTCCGACCCTCCACACTGCACGGATCAGTAATGGAACATGTCCGACCCTCCACACTGTCCGGATCAGTAATGGAACATGTCTGACCCTCCACACTGTCCGGATCAGTAGCGGAACATGTCTGACCCTCCTCACTGTCCGGATCAGTAGTGGAACATGTCCGACCCTCCACACTGTCCGGATCAGTAATGGAACATGGCCGACCCTCCACACTGTCCGGATCAGTAATGGAACATGTCCGACCCTCCACACTGTCTGGGTCAGGAATGGGATATGTCCGACCCTCCACACTGTCCTGGTCAGTAATGGAACATGTCTGACTGTCCACACTGTCCGGATCAGTAATGGAACATGTCCGACCCTCCACACTGTCCGGGTCAGTAATGGGACATGTCCGACCCTCCACACTGTCCGGGTCAGTAATGGGACATGTCCGACCCTCCACACTGTCCGGATCAGTAATGGAATATGTCCGACCCTCCACACTGTCCGTGTCAGTAATGGAACATGTCCGACCCTCCACACTGTCCGGATCAGTAATGGAACATGTCTGACCGTCCACACTGTCCGGGTCAGTAATGGAACATGTCCGACCCTCCACACTGTCCGGATCAGTAATGAAACATGTCCGACCCTCCACATTGTCCGGGTCAGTAATGGAACATGTCCGACCCTCCACACTGTCCGAGTCAGTAATGGAACATGTCCGACCCTCCACACTGTCCGGATCAGTAATGGAACATGTCCGACCCTCCACACTGTATGGGTCAGTAATGGAACATGTCCGACCCTCCACACTGTCAGTGTCTGTAATGGAACATGTCCGACCCTCAACACTGTCCGGGTCAGTAATGGAACATGTCCGACCCTCCACACTGTCCGGGTCAGTAATGGAACATGTCTGACCCTCCACACTGTCCGAGTCAGTAATGGAACATGTCCGAACCTCCACACTGTCCGGATCAGTAATGGATCATGTCTGACCGTCCACATTGTCCGGATCAGTAATGGAACATGTCCGACCCTCGTCACTGTCCGAGTCAGTAATGGAACATGTCCGACACTCCACACTGTCCGAGTCAGTAATTGAACATGTCCAACCCTCCACACTGTCTGGGTCAGTAATGGAACATGTCCGACCCTCCACACTGTCCGAGTCAGTAATTGAAGATGTCCAACCCTCCACACTGTCCGGATCAGTAATGGAACATGTCCGACCCTCCACACTGTCTGGATCAGTAATTGAACATGTCCAACCCTCCACACTGTCCGGATCAGTAATGGAACATGTCCGACCCTCCACACTGTCTGGATCAGTAATGGAACATGTCCGACCCTCCACACTGTCCGGATCAGTAATGGAACATGTCCGACCCTCCACACTGTCCGGATCAGTAATGGAACATGTCCGACCCTCCACACTGTCCGGATCAGTAATGGAACATGTCTGACCGTCCACACTGTCCGGATCAGTAATGGAACATGTCCGACTCTCCACACTGTCCGGGTCAGTAATTGAACATGTCCAACCCTCCACACTGTCCGGATCAGTAATGGAACATGTCCGACCCTCCACACTGTCCGGATCAGTAATGGAACATGTCTGACCGTCCACACTGTCCGGATCAGTAATGGAACATGTCCGACTCTCCACACTGTCCGGGTCAGTAATGGAACATGTCCGACCCTCCACACTGTCCGGATCAGTAATGGAACATGTCTGACCGTCCACACTGTCCGGATCAGTAATGGAACATGTCCGACCGTCCACAATTTCCGGATCAGGAATGGAACATGGCCGACCCTCCACACTGTCCGGGTCAGTAATGGAACATGTCCGACCCTCCACACTGTCCGGATCAGTAATGGAACATGTCCGACCCTCCACACTGTCCGGATCAGTAATGGAACATGTCCGACCCTCCACACTGTCCGGATCAGTAATGGAACATGTCCGACCCTCCACACTGTCCGGATCAGTAATGGAACATGTCCAACCCTCCACACTGTCCGGATCAGTAATGGAACATGTCCGACCCTCCACACTGTCCGGATCAGTAATGGAACATGTCCGACCCTCCACACTGTCAGGATCAGTAATGGAACATGTCCGACCCTCCACACTGTCCGGATCAGTAATGGAACATGTCCGACCCTCCAAACTGTCCGGGTCAGTAATGGAACATGTCCGACCCTCCAAACTGTCCGGGTCAGTAATGGAACATGTCCGACCCTCCACAATGTCCGGATCAGTAATGGAACATGTCCGACCCTCCACACTGTCCGGATCAGTATTGGAACATGTCCGACCCTCCACACTGTCCGGATCAGTAATGGAACATGTCCGACCCTCCACACTGTCCGGATCAGTAATGGAACATGTCTGACCCTCCACACTGTCCGGGTTAGTAATGGAACATGTCCGACCCTCCACACTGTCAGGATCAGGAATGGAACATGACCGACCCTCCACACTGTCCGGATCAGTAATGGAACATGTCCAACCCTCCACACTGTCCGGGTTAGTAATGGAACATGTCCGACCCTCCAAACTGTCCGGGTCAGTAATGGAACATGTCTGACCCTCCACACTGTCCGGATCAGTAATGGAACATGTCCGACCCTCCACACTGTCCGGATCAGTAATGAAACGTGTCTGACCCTCCACACTGTCCGGATCAGTAATGGAACATGTCCGACCCTCCACACTGTCCGGATCAGTAATGGAACATGTCTGACCCTCCACAATTTCCGGATCAGGAATGGAACATGTCCGACCCTCCACACTGTCCGGGTTAGTAATGGAACATGTCTGACCCTCCACAATTTCCGGATCAGGAATGGAACATGTCCGACCCTCCACAGTGTGCGGATCAGTAATGGAACATGTCCGACCCTCCACAGTGTGCGGATCAGTAATGGAACATGTCCGACCCTCCACACTGTCCGGATCAGTAATGGAACATGTCCGACCCTCCACAATTTCCGGATCAGGAATGGAACATGGCCTACCCTCCACACTGTCCGGGTCAGTAATGGAACATATCCGACCCTCCACACTGTCCGGATCAGTAATGGAACATGTCCGACCCTCCACACTGTCAGGATCAGTAATGGAACATGTCCGACCCTCCACACTGTCCGGATCAGTAATGGAACATGTCAGACCCTCCAAACTGTCCGGGTCAGTAATGGAACATGTCCGACCCTCCAAACTGTCCGGGTCAGTAATGGAACATGTCCGACCCTCCACACTGTCCGGATCAGTAATGGAACGTGTCTGACCCTCCACACTGTCCGGATCAGTAATGGAACATGTCCGACCCTCCACACTGTCCGGATCAGTAATGGAACATGTCCGACCCTCCACACTGTCCGGATCAGTAATGGAACATGTCCGACCCTCCACACTGTCCGGCTCAGTAGTGGAACATGTCCGACCCTCCACAGTGTGCGGATCAGTAATGGAACATGTCTGACCCTCCACAGTGTGCGGATCAGTAATGGAACATGTCTGACCCTCCACACTGTCCGGGTCAGTAATGGAACATGTCCGACCCTCCACACTGTCCGGGACAGTAATGGAAAATGTCCGACCCTCCACGCTGTCTGGTTCAGTATTGGAACATGTCCGACCCTCCACACTGTCCGAGTCAGTAATGGAACATGTCTGACCCTCCACACTGTCCGAGTCAGTAATGGAACATGTCCGACCCTCCACACTGTCCGGGACAGTCATGGAACATGTCCGACCCTCCACACTGTCCGGTTCAGTATTGGAACATGTCTGACCCTCCACACTGTCCGAGTCAGTAATGGAACATGTCCGACGCTTCACACAGTGCAGTTCAGTATTGGAACATGTCCGACCCTCCACACTGTCCGGGTCAGTAATGGAACATGTCTGACCATCCACACTGTCCGGATCAGCAATGGAACATGTCCGACCCTGCACACTGTCCGGATCAGTAATGGAACATGTCCGACCATCCCCACTCTCCGGGTCAGTAATGGAACATGTCTGACCCTCCACATTGTCCGGATCAGGAATGGAACATGTCTAACCCTCCACACTGTCCGGATCAGTAATGGAACATGTCCGACCCTCCACACTGTCCGGATCAGTCATGGAACATGTCCGACCCTCCACAGTGTGCGGATCAGTAATGGAACATGTCTGACCCTCCACACTGTCCGGGTCAGTAATGGAACATGTCCGACCCTCCACACTGTCCGGATCAGTGATGGAACATGTCCGACCCTCCACACTGTCCGGATCAGTAATGGAACATGTCCGACCCTCCACACTGTCCGGATCAGTAATGGAACATGTCCGACCCTCCACACTGTCCGGATCAGTAATGGAACATGTCTGACCCTCCACACTGTCCGGGTCAGTAATGGAACATGTCCGACCCTCCACACTGTCCGGATCTGTAATGGAACATGTCCGACCCTCCACACTGTCCGAGTCCGTAGTGGAAAATGTCTGACCCTCCACACTGTCCGGATCAGTAATGGAACATGTCCGACCCTCCACACTGTCCGGATCAGTAATGGAACATTTCTGACCCTCGACACTGTCCGGATCAGTAATGGAACATGTCCGACCCTCCACACTTTCAGTGTCAGTAATGGAACATGTCCGACCCTCCACACTGCACGGATCAGTAATGGAACATGTCCGACCCTCCACACTGTCCGGATCAGTAATGGAACATGTCCGACCCTCCACACTGTCCGGATCAGTAATGGAACATGTCCGACCCTCCACACTGTCCGGATCAGTAATGGAACATGTCCGACCCTCCACACTGTCCGGATCAGTAATGGAACATGTCTGACCGTCCACACTGTCCGGATCAGTAATGGAACATGTCCGACTCTCCACACTGTCCGGGTCAGTAATTGAACATGTCCAACCCTCCACACTGTCCGGATCAGTAATGGAACATGTCCGACCCTCCACACTGTCCGGATCAGTAATGGAACATGTCTGACCGTCCACACTGTCCGGATCAGTAATGGAACATGTCCGACTCTCCACACTGTCCGGGTCAGTAATGGAACATGTCCGACCCTCCACACTGTCCGGATCAGTAATGGAACATGTCTGACCGTCCACACTGTCCGGATCAGTAATGGAACATGTCCGACCGTCCACAATTTCCGGATCAGGAATGGAACATGGCCGACCCTCCACACTGTCCGGGTCAGTAATGGAACATGTCCGACCCTCCACACTGTCCGGATCAGTAATGGAACATGTCCGACCCTCCACACTGTCCGGATCAGTAATGGAACATGTCCGACCCTCCACACTGTCAGGATCAGTAATGGAACATGTCCGACCCTCCACACTGTCCGGATCAGTAATGGAACATGTCCAACCCTCCACACTGTCCGGATCAGTAATGGAACATGTCCGACCCTCCACACTGTCCGGATCAGTAATGGAACATGTCCGACCCT
This sequence comes from Heterodontus francisci, assembly GCF_036365525.1. Lineage (NCBI taxonomy): Eukaryota > Metazoa > Chordata > Chondrichthyes > Heterodontiformes > Heterodontidae > Heterodontus > Heterodontus francisci. The sequence continues at coordinate 17,905,824 of NC_090395.1, forward strand.
CCACACTGTCAGGATCAGTAATGGAACATGTCCGACCCTCCACACTGTCCGGATCAGTAATGGAACATGTCCGACCCTCCAAACTGTCCGGGTCAGTAATGGAACATGTCCGACCCTCCAAACTGTCCGGGTCAGTAATGGAACATGTCCGACCCTCCACACTGTCCGGATCAGTAATGGAACATGTCCGACCCTCCACACTGTCCGGATCAGTATTGGAACATGTCCGACCCTCCACACTGTCCGGATCAGTAATGGAACATGTCCGACCCTCCACACTGTCCGGATCAGTAATGGAACATGTCTGACCCTCCACACTGTCCGGGTTAGTAATGGAACATGTCCGACCCTCCACACTGTCCGGGTTAGTAATGGAACATGTCTGACCCTCCACAATTTCCGGATCAGGAATGGAACATGTCCGACCCTCCACAGTGTGCGGATCAGTAATGGAACATGTCCGACCCTCCACAGTGTGCGGATCAGTAATGGAACATGTCCGACCCTCCACACTGTCCGGATCAGTAATGGAACATGTCCGACCCTCCACAATTTCCGGATCAGGAATGGAACATGGCCTACCCTCCACACTGTCCGGGTCAGTAATGGAACATATCCGACCCTCCACACTGTCCGGATCAGTAATGGAACATGTCCGACCCTCCACACTGTCAGGATCAGTAATGGAACATGTCCGACCCTCCACACTGTCCGGATCAGTAATGGAACATGTCAGACCCTCCAAACTGTCCGGGTCAGTAATGGAACATGTCCGACCCTCCAAACTGTCCGGGTCAGTAATGGAACATGTCCGACCCTCCACACTGTCCGGATCAGTAATGGAACGTGTCTGACCCTCCACACTGTCCGGATCAGTAATGGAACATGTCCGACCCTCCACACTGTCCGGATCAGTAATGGAACATGTCCGACCCTCCACACTGTCCGGATCAGTAATGGAACATGTCCGACCCTCCACACTGTCCGGCTCAGTAGTGGAACATGTCCGACCCTCCACAGTGTGCGGATCAGTAATGGAACATGTCTGACCCTCCACAGTGTGCGGATCAGTAATGGAACATGTCTGACCCTCCACACTGTCCGGGTCAGTAATGGAACATGTCCGACCCTCCACACTGTCCGGGACAGTAATGGAAAATGTCCGACCCTCCACGCTGTCTGGTTCAGTATTGGAACATGTCCGACCCTCCACACTGTCCGAGTCAGTAATGGAACATGTCTGACCCTCCACACTGTCCGAGTCAGTAATGGAACATGTCCGACCCTCCACACTGTCCGGGACAGTCATGGAACATGTCCGACCCTCCACACTGTCCGGTTCAGTATTGGAACATGTCTGACCCTCCACACTGTCCGAGTCAGTAATGGAACATGTCCGACGCTTCACACAGTGCAGTTCAGTATTGGAACATGTCCGACCCTCCACACTGTCCGGGTCAGTAATGGAACATGTCTGACCATCCACACTGTCCGGATCAGCAATGGAACATGTCCGACCCTGCACACTGTCCGGATCAGTAATGGAACATGTCCGACCATCCCCACTCTCCGGGTCAGTAATGGAACATGTCTGACCCTCCACATTGTCCGGATCAGGAATGGAACATGTCTAACCCTCCACACTGTCCGGATCAGTAATGGAACATGTCCGACCCTCCACACTGTCCGGATCAGTCATGGAACATGTCCGACCCTCCACAGTGTGCGGATCAGTAATGGAACATGTCTGACCCTCCACACTGTCCGGGTCAGTAATGGAACATGTCCGACCCTCCACACTGTCCGGATCAGTGATGGAACATGTCCGACCCTCCACACTGTCCGGATCAGTAATGGAACATGTCCGACCCTCCACACTGTCCGGATCAGTAATGGAACATGTCCGACCCTCCACACTGTCCGGATCAGTAATGGAACATGTCTGACCCTCCACACTGTCCGGGTCAGTAATGGAACATGTCCGACCCTCCACACTGTCCGGATCTGTAATGGAACATGTCCGACCCTCCACACTGTCCGAGTCCGTAGTGGAAAATGTCTGACCCTCCACACTGTCCGGATCAGTAATGGAACATGTCCGACCCTCCACACTGTCCGGATCAGTAATGGAACATTTCTGACCCTCGACACTGTCCGGATCAGTAATGGAACATGTCCGACCCTCCACACTTTCCGTGTCAGTAATGGAACATGTCCGACCCTCCACACTGCACGGATCAGTAATGGAACATGTCCGACCCTCCACACTGTCCGGATCAGTAATGGAACATGTCCGACCCTCCACACTGTCCGGATCAGTAATGGAACATGTCCGACCCTCCACACTGTCCGGATCAGTAATGGAACATGTCCGACCCTCCACACTGTCCGGATCAGTAATGGAACATGTCTGACCGTCCACACTGTCCGGATCAGTAATGGAACATGTCCGACTCTCCACACTGTCCGGGTCAGTAATTGAACATGTCCAACCCTCCACACTGTCCGGATCAGTAATGGAACATGTCCGACCCTCCACACTGTCCGGATCAGTAATGGAACATGTCTGACCGTCCACACTGTCCGGATCAGTAATGGAACATGTCCGACTCTCCACACTGTCCGGGTCAGTAATGGAACATGTCCGACCCTCCACACTGTCCGGATCAGTAATGGAACATGTCTGACCGTCCACACTGTCCGGATCAGTAATGGAACATGTCCGACCGTCCACAATTTCCGGATCAGGAATGGAACATGGCCGACCCTCCACACTGTCCGGGTCAGTAATGGAACATGTCCGACCCTCCACACTGTCCGGATCAGTAATGGAACATGTCCGACCCTCCACACTGTCCGGATCAGTAATGGAACATGTCCGACCCTCCACACTGTCAGGATCAGTAATGGAACATGTCCGACCCTCCACACTGTCCGGATCAGTAATGGAACATGTCCAACCCTCCACACTGTCCGGATCAGTAATGGAACATGTCCGACCCTCCACACTGTCCGGATCAGTAATGGAACATGTCCGACCCTCCACACTGTCAGGATCAGTAATGGAACATGTCCGACCCTCCACACTGTCCGGATCAGTAATGGAACATGTCCGACCCTCCAAACTGTCCGGGTCAGTAATGGAACATGTCCGACCCTCCAAACTGTCCGGGTCAGTAATGGAACATGTCCGACCCTCCACACTGTCCGGATCAGTAATGGAACATGTCCGACCCTCCACACTGTCCGGATCAGTATTGGAACATGTCCGACCCTCCACACTGTCCGGATCAGTAATGGAACATGTCCGACCCTCCACACTGTCCGGATCAGTAATGGAACATGTCTGACCCTCCACACTGTCCGGGTTAGTAATGGAACATGTCCGACCCTCCACACTGTCAGGATCAGGAATGGAACATGACCGACCCTCCACACTGTCCGGATCAGTAATGGAACATGTCCAACCCTCCACACTGTCCGGGTTAGTAATGGAACATGTCCGACCCTCCAAACTGTCCGGGTCAGTAATGGAACATGTCTGACCCTCCACACTGTCCGGATCAGTAATGGAACATGTCCGACCCTCCACACTGTCCGGATCAGTAATGAAACGTGTCTGACCCTCCACACTGTCCGGATCAGTAATGGAACATGTCCGACCCTCCACACTGTCCGGATCAGTAATGGAACATGTCTGACCCTCCACAATTTCCGGATCAGGAATGGAACATGTCCGACCCTCCACACTGTCCGGGTTAGTAATGGAACATGTCTGACCCTCCACAATTTCCGGATCAGGAATGGAACATGTCCGACCCTCCACAGTGTGCGGATCAGTAATGGAACATGTCCGACCCTCCACAGTGTGCGGATCAGTAATGGAACATGTCCGACCCTCCACACTGTCCGGATCAGTAATGGAACATGTCCGACCCTCCACAATTTCCGGATCAGGAATGGAACATGGCCTACCCTCCACACTGTCCGGGTCAGTAATGGAACATATCCGACCCTCCACACTGTCCGGATCAGTAATGGAACATGTCCGACCCTCCACACTGTCAGGATCAGTAATGGAACATGTCCGACCCTCCACACTGTCCGGATCAGTAATGGAACATGTCAGACCCTCCAAACTGTCCGGGTCAGTAATGGAACATGTCCGACCCTCCAAACTGTCCGGGTCAGTAATGGAACATGTCCGACCCTCCACACTGTCCGGATCAGTAATGGAACGTGTCTGACCCTCCACACTGTCCGGATCAGTAATGGAACATGTCCGACCCTCCACACTGTCCGGATCAGTAATGGAACATGTCCGACCCTCCACACTGTCCGGCTCAGTAGTGGAACATGTCCGACCCTCCACAGTGTGCGGATCAGTAATGGAACATGTCTGACCCTCCACAGTGTGCGGATCAGTAATGGAACATGTCTGACCCTCCACACTGTCCGGGTCAGTAATGGAACATGTCCGACCCTCCACACTGTCCGGGACAGTAATGGAAAATGTCCGACCCTCCACGCTGTCTGGTTCAGTATTGGAACATGTCCGACCCTCCACACTGTCCGAGTCAGTAATGGAACATGTCTGACCCTCCACACTGTCCGAGTCAGTAATGGAACATGTCCGACCCTCCACACTGTCCGGGACAGTCATGGAACATGTCCGACCCTCCACACTGTCCGGTTCAGTATTGGAACATGTCTGACCCTCCACACTGTCCGAGTCAGTAATGGAACATGTCCGACGCTTCACACAGTGCAGTTCAGTATTGGAACATGTCCGACCCTCCACACTGTCCGGGTCAGTAATGGAACATGTCTGACCATCCACACTGTCCGGATCAGCAATGGAACATGTCCGACCCTGCACACTGTCCGGATCAGTAATGGAACATGTCCGACCATCCCCACTCTCCGGGTCAGTAATGGAACATGTCTGACCCTCCACATTGTCCGGATCAGGAATGGAACATGTCTAACCCTCCACACTGTCCGGATCAGTAATGGAACATGTCCGACCCTCCACACTGTCCGGATCAGTCATGGAACATGTCCGACCCTCCACAGTGTGCGGATCAGTAATGGAACATGTCTGACCCTCCACACTGTCCGGGTCAGTAATGGAACATGTCCGACCCTCCACACTGTCCGGATCAGTGATGGAACATGTCCGACCCTCCACACTGTCCGGATCAGTAATGGAACATGTCCGACCCTCCACACTGTCCGGATCAGTAATGGAACATGTCCGACCCTCCACACTGTCCGGATCAGTAATGGAACATGTCTGACCCTCCACACTGTCCGGGTCAGTAATGGAACATGTCCGACCCTCCACACTGTCCGGATCTGTAATGGAACATGTCCGACCCTCCACACTGTCCGAGTCCGTAGTGGAAAATGTCTGACCCTCCACACTGTCCGGATCAGTAATGGAACATGTCCGACCCTCCACACTGTCCGGATCAGTAATGGAACATTTCTGACCCTCGACACTGTCCGGATCAGTAATGGAACATGTCCGACCCTCCACACTTTCCGTGTCAGTAATGGAACATGTCCGACCCTCCACACTGCACGGATCAGTAATGGAACATGTCCGACCCTCCACACTGTCCGGATCAGTAATGGAACATGTCTGACCGTCCACACTGTCTGGATCAGTAGCGGAACATGTCTGACCCTCCTCACTGTCCGGATCAGTAGTGGAACATGTCCGACCCTCCACACTGTCCGGATCAGTAATGGAACATGGCCGACCCTCCACACTGTCCGGATCAGTAATGGAACATGTCCGACCCTCCACACTGTCTGGGTCAGTAATGGGACATGTCCGACCCTCCACACTGTCCTGGTCAGTAATGGAACATGTCTGACCGTCCACACTGTCCGGATCAGTAATGGAACATGTCCGACCCTCCACACTTTCCGGGTCAGTAATGGACATGTCCGACCCTCCACACTGTCCGGGTCAGTAATGGGACATGTCCGACCCTCCACACTGTCCGGATCAGTAATGGAATATGTCCGACCCTCCACACTGTCCGTGTCAGTAATGGAACATGTCCGACCCTCCACACTGTCCGGATCAGTAATGGAACATGTCTGACCGTCCACACTGTCCGGGTCAGTAATGGAACATGTCCGACCCTCCACACTGTCCGGATCAGTAATGAAACATGTCCGACCCTCCACATTGTCCGGGTCAGTAATGGAACATGTCCGACCCTCTACACTGTCCGAGTCAGTAATGGAACATGTCCGACCCTCCACACTGTCCGGATCAGTAATGGAACATGTCCGACCCTCCACACTGTATGGGTCAGTGATGGAACATGTCCGACCCTCCACACTGTCCGAGTCAGTAATGGAACATGTCCGACCCTCCACACTGTCAGTGTCAGTAATGGAACATGTCCGACCCTCCACACTGTCCGGGTCAGTAATGGAACATGTCCGACCCTCCACACTGTCCGGGTCAGTAATGGAACATGTCTGACCCTCCACACTGTCCGAGTCAGTAATGGAACATGTCCGAACCTCCACACTGTCCGGATCAGTAATGGATCATGTCTGACCGTCCACATTGTCCGGATCAGTAATGGAACATGTCCGACCCTCCACAATGTCCGGATCAGTAATGGAACATGTCCGCCCCTCCACACTGTCAGGATCAGTAATGGAACATGTCCGACCCTCCACACTGTCCGGATCAGTAATGGAACATGTCCGACCCGCCACACAGTCCGGATCAGTAATGGAACATGTCCGACCCTCCACACTGTCCGGATCAGTAATGGAACGTGTCTGACCCTCCACACTGTCCGGATCAGTAATGGAACATGTCCGACCCTCCACACTGTCCGGATCAGTAATGGAACGTGTCTGACCCTCCACACTGTCCGGATCAGTAATGGAACATGTCCGACCCTCCACACTGTCCGGGTCAGTAATGGGACATGTCCGACCCTCCACACTGTCCGGGTCAGTGATGGAACATGTCTGACCCTCCACACTGTCCGGATCAGTAATGGAACATGTCCGACCCTCCACACTGTCCGGTTCACTAATGGAACATGTCCGACCCTCCACACTGTCCGGGTCTGTAATGGAACATGTCCGACCCTCCACACTGTCCGGTTCAGTAATGGAACATATCCGACCCTCCACACTGTCCGGATCAGTAATGGAACATGTCTGACCCTCCACACTGTCCGGATCAGTAGTGGAACATGTCCGACCCTCCACACTGTCCGGATCAGTAATGGAACATCGCCGACCCTCCACACTGTCCGGATCAGTAATGGAACATGTCCGACCCTCCACGCTGTCTGGTTCAGTATTGGAACATGTCCGACCCTCCACACTGTCCGAGTCAGTAATGGAACATGTCTGACCCTCCACACTGTCCGAGTCAGTAATGGAACATGTCCGACCCTCCACACTGTCCGGGACAGTCATGGAACATGTCCGACCCTCCACACTGTCCGGTTCAGTATTGGAACATGTCTGACCCTCCACACTGTCCGAGTCAGTAATGGAACATGTCCGACGCTTCACACAGTGCAGTTCAGTATTGGAACATGTCCGACCCTCCACACTGTCCGGGTCAGTAATGGAACATGTCTGACCATCCACACTGTCCGGATCAGCAATGGAACATGTCCGACCCTGCACACTGTCCGGATCAGTAATGGAACATGTCCGACCATCCCCACTCTCCGGGTCAGTAATGGAACATGTCTGACCCTCCACATTGTCCGGATCAGGAATGGAACATGTCTAACCCTCCACACTGTCCGGATCAGTAATGGAACATGTCCGACCCTCCACACTGTCCGGATCAGTCATGGAACATGTCCGACCCTCCACAGTGTGCGGATCAGTAATGGAACATGTCTGACCCTCCACACTGTCCGGGTCAGTAATGGAACATGTCCGACCCTCCACACTGTCCGGATCAGTGATGGAACATGTCCGACCCTCCACACTGTCCGGATCAGTAATGGAACATGTCCGACCCTCCACACTGACCGGATCAGTAATGGAACATGTCCGACCCTCCACACTGTCCGGATCAGTAATGGAACATGTCCGACCCTCCACACTGTCCGGATCAGTAATGGAACATGTCTGACCCTCCACACTGTCCGGGTCAGTAATGGAACATGTCCGACCCTCCACACTGTCCGGATCTGTAATGGAACATGTCCGACCCTCCACACTGTCCGAGTCCGTAGTGGAAAATGTCTGACCCTCCACACTGTCCGGATCAGTAATGGAACATGTCCGACCCTCCACACTGTCCGGATCAGTAATGGAACATTTCTGACCCTCGACACTGTCCGGATCAGTAATGGAACATGTCTGACCCTCCACAATTTCCAGATCAGTAATGGAACATGTCCGACTCTCCACACTGTCTGGGTCAGTAATGGGACATGTCCGACCCTCCACACTTTCCGTGTCAGTAATGGAACATGTCCGACCCTCCACACTGCACGGATCAGTAATGGAACATGTCCGACCCTCCACACTGTCCGGATCAGTAATGGAACATGTCTGACCGTCCACACTGTCCGGATCAGTAGCGGAACATGTCTGACCCTCCTCACTTTCCGGATCAGTAGTGGAACATGTCCGACCCTCCACACTGTCCGGATCAGTAATGGAACATGGCCGACCCTCCACACTGTCCGGATCAGTAATGGAACATGTCCGACCCTCCACACTGTCTGGGTCAGTAATGGGACATGTCCGACCCTCCACACTGTCCTGGTCAGTAATGGAACATGTCTGACCGTCCACACTGTCCGGATCAGTAATGGAACATGTCCGACCCTCCACACTTTCCGGGTCAGTAATGGGACATGTCCGACCCTCCACACTGTCCGGGTCAGTAATGGGACATGTCCGACCCTCCACACTGTCCGGATCAGTAATGGAATATGTCCGACCCTCCACACTGTCCGTGTCAGTAATGGAACATGTCCGACCCTCCACACTGTCCGGATCAGTAATGGAACATGTCTGACCGTCCACACTGTCCGGGTCAGTAATGGAACATGTCCGACCCTCCACACTGTCCGGATCAGTAATGAAACATGTCCGACCCTCCACATTGTCCGGGTCAGTAATGGAACATGTCCGACCCTCCACACTGTCCGAGTCAGTAATGGAACATGTCCGACCCTCCACACTGTCCGGATCAGTAATGGAACATGTCCGACCCTCCACACTGTATGGGTCAGTGATGGAACATGTCCGACCCTCCACACTGTCCGATTCAGTAATGGAACATGTCCGACCCTCCACACTGTCAGTGTCAGTAATGGAACATGTCCGACCCTCCACACTGTCCGGGTCAGTAATGGAACATGTCCGACCCTCCACACTGTCCGGGTCAGTAATGGAACATGTCTGACCCTCCACACTGTCCGAGTCAGTAATGGAACATGTCCGAACCTCCACACTGTCCGGATCAGTAATGGATCATGTCTGACCGTCCACATTGTCCGGATCAGTAATGGAACATGTCCGACCCTCCACAATGTCCGGATCAGTAATGGAACATGTCAGCCCCTCCACACTGTCAGGATCAGTAATGGAACATGTCCGACCCTCCACACTGTCCGGATCAGTAATGGAACATGTCCGACCCGCCACACAGTCCGGATCAGTAATGGAACATGTCCGACCCTCCACACTGTCCGGATCAGTAATGGAACGTGTCTGACCCTCCACACTGTCCGGATCAGTAATGGAACATGTCTGACCCTCCACACTGTCCGGATCAGTAATGGAACATGTCCGACCCTCCACACTGTCCGGGTCAGTAATGGGACATGTCCGACCCTCCACACTGTCCGGGTCAGTGATGGAACATGTCTGACCCTCCACACTGTCCGGATCAGTAATGGAACATGTCCGACCCTCCACACTGTCCGGTTCAGTAATGGAACATGTCCGACCCTCCACACTGTCCGGGTCTGTAATGGAACATGTCCGACCCTGCACACTGTCCGGTTCAGTAATGGAACATATCCGACCCTCCACACTGTCCGGATCAGTAATGGAACATGTCTGACCCTCCACACTGTCCGGATCAGTAGTGGAACATGTCCGACCCTCCACACTGTCCGGGTCAGTAATGGAACATCGCCGACCCTCCACACTGTCCGGATCAGTAATGGAACATGTCCGACCCTCCACACTGTCCGGGTCAGTAATGGGACATGTCCGACCCTCCACACTGTCCGGGTCAGTAATGGAACATGTCTGACCCTCCACACTGTCCGGATCAGTAATGGAACATGTCCGACCCTCCACACTGTCCGGTTCAGTAATGGAACATGTCCGACCCTCCACACTGTCCGGGTCAGTAATGGAACATGTCCGACCCTCCACACTGTCCGGTTCAGTAATGGAACATGTCCGACCCTCCACACTGTCTGGATCAGTAATGGAACATGTCTGACCCTCCACACTGTCCGGATCAGTAATGGAACATGTCCGACCCTCCACACTGTCCGGGTCAGTAATGGAACATGTCCGACCCTCCACACTGTCCGGGTCAGTAATGGAACATCGCCGACCCTCCACACTGTCCGGATCAGTAATGGAACAAGTCCGACCCTCCACACTGTCCGGGTCAGTAATGGGACATGTCCGACCCTCCACACTGTCCGGGTCAGTAATGGAACATGTCTGACCCTCCACACTGTCCGGAGCAGTAATGGAACATGTCCGACCCTCCACACTGTCCGGTTCAGTAATGGAACATGTCCGACCCTCCACACTGTCCGGGTCAGTAATGGAACATGTCCGACCCTCCACCGTGTCCTGATCAGTAATGGAACATGTCCGACCCTCCACACTGTCTGAGTCAGTAATGGAACATGTCCGACCCTCCACACTGTCTGAGTCAGTAATGGAACATGTCCGACCCTCCACACTGTCGGGGTCCGTAATGGAACATGTCCGACCGTCCACACTGTCCGGGTCAGTAATGGAACATGTCCGACCCTCCACACTGTCCGGATCAGTAATGGAACATGTCCGACCCTCCACTCTGTCCGGATCAGTAATGGAACATGTCCGACCCTCCACACTGTCCGGGTCAGTAATGGAACATGTCCGACCCTCCACACTGTCCGGATCAGAAATGGTACATTTCCGACCGTCCGCACTGTCCGGATCAGTAATGGAATATGTCCGAACCTCCACACTGTCCGGATCAGTAATGGAACATTTCTGACCCTCGACACTGTCCGGATCAGTAATGGAACATGTCCGACCCTCCACAATTTCCGGATCATGAATGGAACATGGCCTACCCTCCACACTGTCCGGGTCAGTAATGGAACATATCCGACCCTCCACACTGTCCGGATCAGTAATGGAACATGTCCGACCCTCCACACTGTCAGGATCAGTAATGGAACATGTCCGACCCTCCACACTGTCCGGATCAGTAATGGAACATGTCAGACCCTCCAAACTGTCCGGGTCAGTAATGGAACATGTCCGACCCTCCACACTGTCCGGATCAGTAATGGAACGTGTCTGACCCTCCACACTGTCCGGATCAGTAATGGAACATGTCCGACCCTCCACACTGTCCGGATCAGTAATGGAACATGTTTGACCCTCCACACTGTCCGGATCAGTAATGGAACATGTCCGACCCTCCACACTGTACGGGACAGTAATGGAACATGTCCGACCCTCCACACTGTCCGGTTCAGTAGTGGAACATGTCCGACCCTCCACAGTGTGCGGATCAGTAATGGAACTTGTCTGACCCTCCACACTGTCCGGGTCAGTAATGGAACATGTCCGACCCTCCACACTGTACGGGACAGTAATGGAACATGTCCGACCCTCCACACTGTCCGGGACAGTAATGGAACATGTCCGAACCTCCACGCTGTCTGGTTCAGTATTGGAACATGTCCGACCCTCCACACTGTCCGAGTCAGTAATGGAACATGTCTGACCCTCCACACTGTCCGAGTCAGTAATGGAACATGTCCGACCCTCCACACTGTCCGGGACAGTCATGGAACATGTCCGACCCTCCACACTGTCCGGTTCAGTATTGGAACATGTCTGACCCTCCACACTGTCCGAGTCAGTAATGGAACATGTCCGACGCTTCACACAGTGCAGTTCAGTATTGGAACATGTCCGACCCTCCACACTGTCCGGGTCAGTAATGGAACATGTCTGACCATCCACACTGTCCGGATCAGCAATGGAACATGTCCGACCCTGCACACTGTCCGGATCAGTAATGGAACATGTCCGAACATCCCCACTCTCCGGGTCAGTAATGGAACATGTCTGACCCTCCACATTGTCCGGATCAGGAATGGAACATGTCTAACCCTCCACACTGTCCGGATCAGTAATGGAACATGTCCGACCCTCCACACTGTCCGGATCAGTCATGGAACATGTCCGACCCTCCACAGTGTGCGGATCAGTAATGGAACATGTCTGACCCTCCACACTGTCCGGGTCAGTAATGGAACATGTCCGACCCTCCACACTGTCCGGATCAGTGATGGAACATGTCCGACCCTCCACACTGTCCGGATCAGTAATGGAACATGTCCGACCCTCCACACTGTCCGGATCAGTAATGGAACATGTCCGACCCTCCACACTGTCCGGATCAGTAATGGAACATGTCCGACCCTCCACATTGTCCGGATCAGTAATGGAACATGTCTGACCCTCCACACTGTCCGGGTCAGTAATGGAACATGTCCGACCCTCCACACTGTCCGGATCTGTAATGGAACATGTCCGACCCTCCACACTGTCCGAGTCCGTAGTGGAAAATGTCTGACCCTCCACACTGTCCGGATCAGTAATGGAACATGTCCGACCCTCCACACTGTCCGGATCAGTAATGGAACATTTCTGACCCTCGACACTGTCCGGATCAGTAATGGAACATGTCCGACCCTCCACACTGTCCGGATCAGTCATGGAACATGTCCGACCCTCGACACTGTCCAGATCAGTAATGGAACATGTCCGACCCTCCACACTGTCCGGATCAGTAATGGAACATTTCTGACCCTCGACACTGTCCAGATCAGTAATGGAACATGTCTGACCCTCCACAATTTCCAGATCAGTAATGGAACATGTCCGACCCTCCACACAGTCTGGGTCAGTAATGGGACATGTCCGACCCTCCACACTTTCCGTGTCAGTAATGGAACATGTCCGACCCTCCACACTGCACGGATCAGTAATGGAACATGTCCGACCCTCCACACTGTCCGGATCAGTAATGGAACATGTCTGACCGTCCACACTGTCCGGATCAGTAGCGGAACATGTCTGACCCTCCTCACTGTCCGGATCAGTAATGGAACATGTCCGACCCTCCACACTGTCCGGATCAGTAATGGAACATGGCCGACCCTCCACACTGTCCGGATCAGTCATGGAACATGTCCGACCCTCCACACTGTCTGGGTCAGTAATGGGACATGTCTGACCCTCCTCACTGTCCGGATCAGTAGTGGAACATGTCCGACCCTCCACACTGTCCGGATCAGTAATGGAACATGGCCGACCGTCCACACTGTCCGGATCAGTCATGGAACATGTCCGACCCTCCACACTGTCCGGATCAGTCATGGAACATGTCCGACCCTCCACACTGTCCGGATCAGTCATGGAACATGTCCGACCCTCCACACTGTCCTGGTCAGTAATGGAACATGTCTGACCGTCCACACTGTCCGGATCAGTAATGGAACATGTCCGACCCTCCACACTGTCCGGGTCAGTAATGGGACATGTCCGACCCTCCACACTGTCCGGATCAGTAATGGAATATGTCCGACCCTCCACACTGTCCGTGTCAGTAATGGAACATGTCCGACCCTCCACACTGTCCGGATCAGTAATGGAACATGTCTGACCCTCCACACTGTCCGGGTCAGTAATGGAACATGTCCGACCCTCCACACTGTCCGGATCAGTAATGAAACATGTCCGACCCTCCACATTGTCCGGGTCAGTAATGGAACATGTCCGACCCTCCACACTGTCCGAGTCAGTAATGGAACATGTCCGACCCTCCACACTGTCCGGATCAGTAATGGAACATGTCCGACCCTCCACACTGTATGGGTCAGTGATGGAACATGTCCGACCCTCCACACTGTCCGAGTCAGTATTGGAACATGTCCGACCCTCCACACTGTCAGTGTCAGTAATGGAACATGTCCGACCCTCCACACTGTCCGGGTCAGTAATGGAACATGTCCGACCCTCCACACTGTCCGGGTCAGTAATGGAACATGTCTGACCCTCCACACTGTCCGAGTCAGTAATGGAACATGTCCGAACCTCCACACTGTCCGGATCAGTAATGGATCATGTCTGACCGTCCACATTGTCCGGATCAGTAATGGAACATGTCCGACCCTCCACAATGTCCGGATCAGTAATGGAACATGTCCGCCCCTCCACACTGTCAGGATCAGTAATGGAACATGTCCGACCCTCCACACTGTCCGGATCAGTAATGGAACATGTCCGACCCGCCACACAGTCCGGATCAGTAATGGAACATGTCCGACCCTCCACACTGTCCGGATCAGTAATGGAACGTGTCCGACCCTCCACACTGTCCGGATCAGTAATGGAACATGTCCGACCCTCCACACTGTCCGGATCAGTAATGGAACGTGTCTGACCCTCCACACTGTCCGGATCAGTAATGGAACATGTCCGACCCTCCACACTGTCCGGGTCAGTAATGGGACATGTCCGACCCTCCACACTGTCCGGGTCAGTGATGGAACATGTCTGACCCTCCACACTGTCCGGATCAGTAATGGAACATGTCCGACCCTCCACACTGTCCGGTTCAGTAATGGAACATGTCCGACCCTCCACACTGTCCGGGTCTGTAATGGAACATGTCCGACCCTCCACACTGTCCGGTTCAGTAATGGAACATATCCGACCCTCCACACTGTCCGGATCAGTAATGGAACATGTCTGAACCTCCACACTGTCCGGATCAGTAGTGGAACATGTCCGACACTCCACACTGTCCGGGTCAGTAATGGAACATCGCCGACCCTCCACACTGTCCGGATCAGTAATGGAACATGTCCGACCCTCCACACTGTCCGGGTCAGTAATGGGACATGTCCGACCCTCCACACTGTCCGGGTCAGTAATGGAACATGTCTCACCCTCCACACTGTCCGGATCAGTAATGGAACATGTCCGACCCTCCACACTGTCCGGTTCAGTAATGGAACATGTCCGACCCTCCACACTGTCCGGGTCAGTAATGGAACATGTCCGACCCTCCACACTGTCCGGTTCAGTAATGGAACATGTCCGACCCTCCACACTGTCCGAGTCAGTAATGGAACATGTCCGACCCTCCACACTGTCAGTGTCAGTAATGGAACATGTCCGACCCTCCACACTGTCCGGGTCAGTAATGGAACATGTCCGACCCTCCACACTGTCCGGGTCAGTAATGGAACATGTCTGACCCTCCACACTGTCCGAGTCAGTAATGGAACATGTCCGAACCTCCACACTGTCCGGATCAGTAATGGATCATGTCTGACCGTCCACATTGTCCGGATCAGTAATGGAACATGTCCGACCCTCCACAATGTCCGGATCAGTAATGGAACATGTCCGCCCCTCCACACTGTCAGGATCAGTAATGGAACATGTCCGACCCTCCACACTGTCCGGATCAGTAATGGAACATGTCCGACCCGCCACACAGTCCGGATCAGTAATGGAACATGTCCGACCCTCCACAATGTCCGGATCAGTAATGGAACATGTCCGCCCCTCCACACTGTCAGGATCAGTAATGGAACATGTCCGACCCTCCACACTGTCCGGATCAGTAATGGAACATGTCCGACCCGCCACACTGTCCGGATCAGTAATGGAACATGTCCGACCCTCCACACTGTCCGGATCAGTAATGGAACGTGTCTGACCCTCCACACTGTCCGGATCAGTAATGGAACATGTCCGACCCTCCACACTGTCCGGATCAGTAATGGAACGTGTCTGACCCTCCACACTGTCCGGATCAGTAATGGAACATGTCCGACCCTCCACACTGTCCGGGTCAGTAATGGGACATGTCCGACCCTCCACACTGTCCGGGTCAGTGATGGAACATGTCTGACCCTCCACACTGTCCGGATCAGTAATGGAACATGTCCGACCCTCCACACTGTCCGGTTCAGTAATGGAACATGTCCGACCCTCCACACTGTCCGGGTCTGTAATGGAACATGTCCGACCCTCCACACTGTCCGGTTCAGTAATGGAACATATCCGACCCTCCACACTGTCCGGATCAGTAATGGAACATGTCTGACCCTCCACACTGTCCGGATCAGTAGTGGAACATGTCCGACCCTCCACACTGTCCGGGTCAGTAATGGAACATCGCCGACCCTCCACACTGTCCGGATCAGTAATGGAACATGTCCGACCCTCCACACTGTCCGGGTCAGTAATGGGACATGTCCGACCCTCCACACTGTCCGGGTCAGTAATGGAACATGTCTGACCCTCCACACTGTCCGGATCAGTAATGGAACATGTCCGACCCTCCACACTGTCCGGTTCAGTAATGGAACATGTCCGACCCTCCACACTGTCCGGGTCAGTAATGGAACATGTCCGACCCTCCACACTGTCCGGTTCAGTAATGGAACATGTCCGACCCTCCACACTGTCTGGATCAGTAATGGAACATGTCTGACCCTCCACACTGTCCGGATCAGTAATGGAACATGTCCGACCCTCCACACTGTCCGGGTCAGTAATGGAACATGTCCGACCCTCCACACTGTCCGGGTCAGTAATGGAACATCGCCGACCCTCCACACTGTCCGGATCAGTAATGGAACAAGTCCGACCCTCCACACTGTCCGGGTCAGTAATGGGACATGTCCGACCCTCCACACTGTCCGGGTCAGTAATGGAACATGTCTGACCCTCCACACTGTCCGGAGCAGTAATGGAACATGTCCGACCCTCCACACTGTCCGGTTCAGTAATGGAACATGTCCGACCCTCCACACTGTCCGGGTCAGTAATGGAACATGTCCGACCCTCCACCGTGTCCTGATCAGTAATGGAACATGTCCGACCCTCCACACTGTCTGAGTCAGTAATGGAACATGTCCGACCCTCCACACTGTCTGAGTCAGTAATGGAACATGTCCGACCCTCCACACTGTCGGGGTCCGTAATGGAACATGTCCGACCGTCCACACTGTCCGGGTCAGTAATGGAACATGTCCGACACTCCACACTGTCCGGATCAGTAATGGAACATGTCCGACCCTCCACTCTGTCCGGATCAGTAATGGAACATGTCCGACCCTCCACACTGTCCGGGTCAGTAATGGAACATGTCCGACCCTCCACACTGTCCGGATCAGAAATGGTACATTTCCGACCGTCCGCACTGTCCGGATCAGTAATGGAATATGTCCGAACCTCCACACTGTCCGGATCAGTAATGGAACATTTCTGACCCTCGACACTGTCCGGATCAGTAATGGAACATGTCTGACCCTCCACACTTTCCAGATCAGTAATGGAACATGTCCGACCCTCCACACTGTCTGGGTCAGTAATGGAACATGTCCGACCCTCCACACTTTCCAGATCAGTAATGGGACATGTCCGACCCTCCACACTTTCCGTGTCAGTAATGGAACATGTCCGACCCTCCACACTGCACGGATCAGTAATGGAACATGTCCGACCCTCCACACTGTCCGGATCAGTAATGGAACATGTCTGACCCTCCACACTGTCCGGATCAGTAGCGGAACATGTCTGACCCTCCTCACTGTCCGGATCAGTAGTGGAACATGTCCGACCCTCCACACTGTCCGGATCAGTAATGGAACATGGCCGACCCTCCACACTGTCCGGATCAGTAATGGAACATGTCCGACCCTCCACACTGTCTGGGTCAGTAATGGGACATGTCCGACCCTCCACACTGTCCTGGTCAGTAATGGAACATGTCTGACCGTCCACACTGTCCGGATCAGTAATGGAACATGTCCGACCCTCCACACTGTCCGGGTCAGTAATGGGACATGTCCGACCCTCCACACTGTCCGGGTCAGTAATGGGACATGTCCGACCCTCCACACTGTCCGGATCAGTAATGGAATATGTCCGACCCTCCACACTGTCCATGTCAGTAATGGAACATGTCCGACCCTCCACACTGTCCGGATCAGTAATGGAACATGTCTGACCGTCCACACTGTCCGGGTCAGTAATGGAACATGTCCGACCCTCCACACTGTCCGGATCAGTAATGAAACATGTCCGACCCTCCACATTGTCCGGGTCAGTAATGGAACATGTCCGACCCTCCACACTGTCCGAGTCAGTAATGGAACATGTCCGACCCTCCACACTGTCCGGATCAGTAATGGAACATGTCCGACCCTCCACACTGTATGGGTCAGTGATGGAACATGTCCGACCCTCCACACTGTCCGAGTCAGTAATGGAACATGTCCGACCCTCCACACTGTCAGTGTCAGTAATGGAACATGTCCGACCCTCCACACTGTCCGGGTCAGTAATGGAACATGTCCGACCCTCCACACTGTCCGGGTCAGTAATGGAACATGTCTGACCCTCCACACTGTCCGAGTCAGTAATGGAACATGTCCGAACCTCCACACTGTCCGGATCAGTAATGGTTCATGTCTGACCGTCCACATTGTCCGGATCAGTAATGGAACATGTCCGACCCTCCACAATGTCCGGATCAGTAATGGAACATGTCCGCCCCTCCACACTGTCAGGATCAGTAATGGAACATGTCCGACCCTCCACACTGTCCGGATCAGTAATGGAACATGTCCGACCCGCCACACAGTCCGGATCAGTAATGGAACATGTCCGACCCTCCACACTGTCCGGATCAGTAATGGAACGTGTCTGACCCTCCACACTGTCCGGATCAGTCATGGAACATGTCCGACCCTCCACACTGTCCGGGTCGGTAATGGAACATGTCTGAACCTCCACACTGTCCGGATCAGTAATGGAACATGTCCGACCCTCCACACTGTCCGGTTCAGTAAAGGAATATGTCTGACCCTCCACACTGTCCGGATCAGTAATGGAACATGTCTGACCCTCCAAACTCTCCGGATCAGTAATGGAACATGTCTGACCCTCCACACTCTCCGGATCAGTAATGGAACATGTCCGACCCTCCACACTGTCCGGGTCAGTAATGGAACTTCGCCGACCCTCCACACTGTCCGGATCAGTAATGGAACATGTCCGACCCTCCACACTGTCCGGGTCAGTAATGGGACATGTCCGACCCTCCACACTGTCCGGGTCAGTGATGGAACATGTCTGACCCTCCACACTGTCCGGATCAGTCATGGAACATGTCCGACCCTCCACACTGTCCGGTTCAGTAATGGAACATGTCCGACCCTCCACACTGTCCGGGTCTGTAATGGAACATGTCCGACCCTCCACACTGTCCGGTTCAGTAATGGAACATATCCGACCCTCCACACTGTCCGGATCAGTAATGGAACATGTCTGACCCTCCACACTGTCCGGATCAGTAGTGGAACATGTCCGACCCTCCACACTGTCCGGGTCAGTAATGGAACATCGCCGACCCTCCACACTGTCCGGATCAGTAATGGAACATGTCCGACCCTCCACACTGTCCGGGTCAGTAATGGGACATGTCCGACCCTCCACACTGTCCGGGTCAGTAATGGAACATGTCTGACCCTCCACACTGTCCGGATCAGTAATGGAACATGTCCGACCCTCCACACTGTCCGGTTCAGTAATGGAACATGTCCGAACCTCCACACTGTCCGGGTCAGTAATGGAACATGTCCGACCCTCCACACTGTCCGGTTCAGTAATGGAACATGTCCGACCCTCCACACTGTCTGGATCAGTAATGGAACATGTCTGACCCTCCACACTGTCCGGATCAGTAATGGAACATGTCCGACCCTCCACACTGTCCGGGTCAGTAATGGAACATGTCCGACCCTCCACACTGTCCGGGTCAGTAATGGAACATCGCCGACCCTCCACACTGTCCGGATCAGTAATGGAACAAGTCCGACCCTCCACACTGTCCGGGTCAGTAATGGGACATGTCCGACCCTCCACACTGTCCGGGTCAGTAATGGAACATGTCTGACCCTCCACACTGTCCGGAGCAGTAATGGAACATGTCCGACCCTCCACACTGTCCGGTTCAGTAATGGAACATGTCCGACCCTCCACACTGTCCGGGTCAGTAATGGAACATGTCCGACCCTCCACCGTGTCCTGATCAGTAATGGAACATGTCCGACCCTCCACACTGTCTGAGTCAGTAATGGAACATGTCCGACCCTCCACACTGTCTGAGTCAGTAATGGAACATGTCCGACCCTCCACACTGTCGGGGTCCGTAATGGAACATGTCCGACCCTCCACACTGTCCGGGTCAGTAATGGAACATGTCCGACCCTCCACACTGTCCGGATCAGTAATGGAACATGTCCGACCCTCCACTCTGTCCGGATCAGTAATGGAACACATCCGACCCTCCACACTGTCCGGATCAGTAATGGAACATGTCCGACCCTCCACTCTGTCCGGATCAGTAATGGAACATGTCCGACCCTCCACACTGTCCAGATCAGTAATGGAACATGTCCGACCCTCCACTCTGTCCGGATCAGTAATGGTACATTTCCGACACTCCACACTGTCCGGATCAGTAATGGAACATGTCCGACCCTCCACACTGTCCGGATCAGTAATGGAACATGTCCGACCCTCCACTCTGTCCGGATCAGTAATGGAACATGTCCGACCCTCCACACTGTCCGGGTCAGTAATGGAACATGTCTGACCCTCCACACTGTCCGGATCAGTAATGGAACATGTCCGACCCTCCACACTGTCCGGTTCAGTAATGGAACATGTCCGACCCTCCACACTGTCCGGGTCAGTAATGGAACATGTCCGACCCTCCACACTGTCCGGTTCAGTAATGGAACATGTCCGACCCTCCACACTGTCCGAGTCAGTAATGGAACATGTCCGACCCTCCACACTGTCAGTGTCAGTAATGGAACATGTCCGACCCTCCACACTGTCCGGGTCAGTAATGGAACATGTCCGACCCTCCACACTGTCCGGGTCAGTAATGGAACATGTCTGACCCTCCACACTGTCCGAGTCAGTAATGGAACATGTCCGAACCTCCACACTGTCCGGATCAGTAATGGATCATGTCTGACCGTCCACATTGTCCGGATCAGTAATGGAACATGTCCGACCCTCCACAATGTCCGGATCAGTAATGGAACATGTCCGCCCCTCCACACTGTCAGGATCAGTAATGGAACATGTCCGACCCGCCACACAGTCCGGATCAGTAATGGAACATGTCCGACCCTCCACAATGTCCGGATCAGTAATGGAACATGTCCGCCCCTCCACACTGTCAGGATCAGTAATGGAACATGTCCGACCCTCCACACTGTCCGGATCAGTAATGGAACATGTCCGACCCGCCACACTGTCCGGATCAGTAATGGAACATGTCCGACCCTCCACACTGTCCGGATCAGTAATGGAACGTGTCTGACCCTCCACACTGTCCGGATCAGTAATGGAACATGTCCGACCCTCCACACTGTCCGGATCAGTAATGGAACGTGTCTGACCCTCCACACTGTCCGGATCAGTAATGGAACATGTCCGACCCACCACACTGTCCGGGTCAGTAATGGGACATGTCCGACCCTCCACACTGTCCGGGTCAGTGATGGAACATGTCTGACCCTCCACACTGTCCGGATCAGTAATGGAACATGTCCGACCCTCCACACTGTCCGGTTCAGTAATGGAACATGTCCGACCCTCCACACTGTCCGGGTCTGTAATGGAACATGTCCGACCCTCCACACTGTCCGGTTCAGTAATGGAACATATCCGACCCTCCACACTGTCCGGATCAGTAATGGAACATGTCTGACCCTCCACACTGTCCGGATCAGTAGTGGAACATGTCCGACCCTCCACACTGTCCGGGTCAGTAATGGAACATCGCCGACCCTCCACACTGTCCGGATCAGTAATGGAACATGTCCGACCCTCCACACTGTCCGGGTCAGTAATGGGACATGTCCGACCCTCCACACTGTCCGGGTCAGTAATGGAACATGTCTGACCCTCCACACTGTCCGGATCAGTAATGGAACATGTCCGACCCTCCACACTGTCCGGTTCAGTAATGGAACATGTCCGACCCTCCACACTGTCCGGGTCAGTAATGGAACATGTCCGACCCTCCACACTGTCCGGTTCAGTAATGGAACATGTCCGACCCTCCACACTGTCTGGATCAGTAATGGAACATGTCTGACCCTCCACACTGTCCGGATCAGTAATGGAACATGTCCGACCCTCCACACTGTCCGGGTCAGTAATGGAACATGTCCGACCCTCCACACTGTCCGGGTCAGTAATGGAACATCGCCGACCCTCCACACTGTCCGGATCAGTAATGGAACAAGTCCGACCCTCCACACTGTCCGGGTCAGTAATGGGACATGTCCGACCCTCCACACTGTCCGGGTCAGTAATGGAACATGTCTGACCCTCCACACTGTCCGGAGCAGTAATGGAACATGTCCGACCCTCCACACTGTCCGGTTCAGTAATGGAACATGTCCGACCCTCCACACTGTCCGGGTCAGTAATGGAACATGTCCGACCCTCCACCGTGTCCTGATCAGTAATGGAACATGTCCGACCCTCCACACTGTCTGAGTCAGTAATGGAACATGTCCGACCCTCCACACTGTCTGAGTCAGTAATGGAACATGTCCGACCCTCCACACTGTCGGGGTCCGTAATGGAACATGTCCGACCGTCCACACTGTCCGGGTCAGTAATGGAACATGTCCGACCCTCCACACTGTCCGGATCAGTAATGGAACATGTCCGACCCTCCACTCTGTCCGGATCAGTAATGGAACATGTCCGACCCTCCACACTGTCCGGGTCAGTAATGGAACATGTCCGACCCTCCACACTGTCCGGATCAGAAATGGTACATTTCCGACCGTCCGCACTGTCCGGATCAGTAATGGAATATGTCCGAACCTCCACACTGTCCGGATCAGTAATGGAACATTTCTGACCCTCGACACTGTCCGGATCAGTAATGGAACATGTCTGACCCTCCACACTTTCCAGATCAGTAATGGAACATGTCCGACCCTCCACACTGTCTGGGTCAGTAATGGGACATGTCCGACCCTCCACACTTTCCGTGTCAGTAATGGAACATGTCCGACCCTCCACACTGCACGGATCAGTAATGGAACATGTCCGACCCTCCACACTGTCCGGATCAGTAATGGAACATGTCTGACCCTCCACACTGTCCGGATCAGTAGCGGAACATGTCTGACCCTCCTCACTGTCCGGATCAGTAGTGGAACATGTCCGACCCTCCACACTGTCCGGATCAGTAATGGAACATGGCCGACCCTCCACACTGTCCGGATCAGTAATGGAACATGTCCGACCCTCCACACTGTCTGGGTCAGTAATGGGACATGTCCGACCCTCCACACTGTCCTGGTCAGTAATGGAACATGTCTGACCGTCCACACTGTCCGGATCAGTAATGGAACATGTCCGACCCTCCACACTGTCCGGGTCAGTAATGGGACATGTCCGACCCTCCACACTGTCCGGGTCAGTAATGGGACATGTCCGACCCTCCACACTGTCCGGATCAGTAATGGAATATGTCCGACCCTCCACACTGTCCATGTCAGTAATGGAACATGTCCGACCCTCCACACTGTCCGGATCAGTAATGGAACATGTCTGACCGTCCACACTGTCCGGGTCAGTAATGGAACATGTCCGACCCTCCACACTGTCCGGATCAGTAATGAAACATGTCCGACCCTCCACATTGTCCGGGTCAGTAATGGAACATGTCCGACCCTCCACACTGTCCGAGTCAGTAATGGAACATGTCCGACCCTCCACACTGTCCGGATCAGTAATGGAACATGTCCGACCCTCCACACTGTATGGGTCAGTGATGGAACATGTCCGACCCTCCACACTGTCCGAGTCAGTAATGGAACATGTCCGACCCTCCACACTGTCAGTGTCAGTAATGGAACATGTCCGACCCTCCACACTGTCCGGGTCAGTAATGGAACATGTCCGACCCTCCACACTGTCCGGGTCAGTAATGGAACATGTCTGACCCTCCACACTGTCCGAGTCAGTAATGGAACATGTCCGAACCTCCACACTGTCCGGATCAGTAATGGTTCATGTCTGACCGTCCACATTGTCCGGATCAGTAATGGAACATGTCCGACCCTCCACAATGTCCGGATCAGTAATGGAACATGTCCGCCCCTCCACACTGTCAGGATCAGTAATGGAACATGTCCGACCCTCCACACTGTCCGGATCAGTAATGGAACATGTCCGACCCGCCACACAGTCCGGATCAGTAATGGAACATGTCCGACCCTCCACACTGTCCGGATCAGTAATGGAACGTGTCTGACCCTCCACACTGTCCGGATCAGTCATGGAACATGTCCGACCCTCCACACTGTCCGGGTCGGTAATGGAACATGTCTGAACCTCCACACTGTCCGGATCAGTAATGGAACATGTCCGACCCTCCACACTGTCCGGTTCAGTAAAGGAACATGTCTGACCCTCCACACTGTCCGGATCATTAATGGAACATGTCTGACCCTCCAAACTCTCCGGATCAGTAATGGAACATGTCTGACCCTCCACACTCTCCGGATCAGTAATGGAACATGTCCGACCCTCCACACTGTCCGGGTCAGTAATGGAACTTCGCCGACCCTCCACACTGTCCGGATCAGTAATGGAACATGTCCGACCCTCCACACTGTCCGGGACAGTAATGGGACATGTCCGACCCTCCACACTGTCCGGGTCAGTGATGGAACATGTCTGACCCTCCACACTGTCCGGATCAGTAATGGAACATGTCCGACCCTCCACACTGTCCGGTTCAGTAATGGAACATGTCCGACCCTCCACACTGTCCGGGTCTGTAATGGAACATGTCCGACCCTCCACACTGTCCGGTTCAGTAATGGAACATATCCGACCCTCCACACTGTCCGGATCAGTAATGGAACATGTCTGACCCTCCACACTGTCCGGATCAGTAGTGGAACATGTCCGACCCTCCACACTGTCCGGGTCAGTAATGGAACATCGCCGACCCTCCACACTGTCCGGATCAGTAATGGAACATGTCCGACCCTCCACACTGTCCGGGTCAGTAATGGAACATGTCCGACCCTCCACACTGTCCGGGTCAGTAATGGAACATGTCTGACCCTCCACACTGTCCGGATCAGTAATGGAACATGTCCGACCCTCCACACTGTCCGGTTCAGTAATGGAACATGTCCGAACCTCCACACTGTCCGGGTCAGTAATGGAACATGTCCGACCCTCCACACTGTCCGGTTCAGTAATGGAACATGTCCGACCCTCCACACTGTCTGGATCAGTAATGGAACATGTCTGACCCTCCACACTGTCCGGATCAGTAATGGAACATGTCCGACCCTCCACACTGTCCGGGTCAGTAATGGAACATGTCCGACCCTCCACACTGTCCGGGTCAGTAATGGAACATCGCCGAACCTCCACACTGTCCGGATCAGTAATGGAACAAGTCCGACCCTCCACACTGTCCGGGTCAGTAATGGGACATGTCCGACCCTCCACACTGTCCGGGTCAGTAATGGAACATGTCTGACCCTCCACACTGTCCGGAGCAGTAATGGAACATGTCCGACCCTCCACACTGTCCGGTTCAGTAATGGAACATGTCCGACCCTCCACACTGTCCGGGTCAGTAATGGAACATGTCCGACCCTCCACCGTGTCCTGATCAGTAATGGAACATGTCCGACCCTCCACACTGTCTGAGTCAGTAATGGAACATGTCCGACCCTCCACACTGTCTGAGTCAGTAATGGAACATGTCCGACCCTCCACACTGTCGGGGTCCGTAATGGAACATGTCCGACCCTCCACACTGTCCGGGTCAGTAATGGAACATGTCCGACCCTCCACACTGTCCGGATCAGTAATGGAACATGTCCGACCCTCCACTCTGTCCGGATCAGTAATGGAACACATCCGACCCTCCACACTGTCCGGATCAGTAATGGAACATGTCCGACCCTCCACTCTGTCCGGATCAGTAATGGAACATGTCCGACCCTCCACACTGTCCAGATCAGTAATGGAACATGTCCGACCCTCCACTCTGTCCGGATCAGTAATGGTACATTTCCGACCCTCCACACTGTCCGGATCAGTAATGGAACATGTCCGACCCTCCACACTGTCCGGATCAGTAATGGAACATGTCCGACCCTCCACTCTGTCCGGATCAGTAATGGAACATGTCCGACCCTCCACACTGTCCGGATCAGTAATGGAACATGTCCGACCCGCCACACTGTCCGGATCAGTAATGGAACATGTCTGACCCTCCACACTGTCCGGATCAGTAATGGAACATGTCTGACCCTCCACACTGTCCGGATCAGTAATGGAACATGTCTGACCCTCCACACTGTCCGGATCAGTAATGGAACATGTCAGACCCTCCACACTGTCCGGATCAGTAATGGAACATTTCCGACCCTCCACACTGTCCGGATCAGTAATGGAACATGTCCGACCCTCCACACTGTCCGGATCAGTAATGGAACATGTCCGACCCTCCACACTGTCCGGATCAGTAAT
Organism: Heterodontus francisci; assembly: GCF_036365525.1. Lineage (NCBI taxonomy): Eukaryota > Metazoa > Chordata > Chondrichthyes > Heterodontiformes > Heterodontidae > Heterodontus > Heterodontus francisci. The sequence continues at coordinate 17,932,755 of NC_090395.1, forward strand.
GGAACATGTCCGACCCTCCACACTGTCCGGATCAGTAATGGAACATGTCTGACCCTCCACACTGTCCGGATCAGTAATGGAACATTTCCGACCCTCCACACTGTCCGGATCAGTAATGGAACATGTCCGACCCTCCACACTGTCCGGATCAGTAATGGAACATGTCCGACCCGCCACACTGTCCGGATCAGTAATGGAACATTCCGACCCTCCACACTTTCCGGGTCACTAATGGAACATGTCTGACCCTCCACACTGTCCGGGTCAGTAATGGAACATGTCTGACCCTCCACACTGTCCGGATCAGTAATGGAACATGTCCGACCCTCCACAATGTCCGGATCAGTAATGGAACATGTCCGACCCTCCACACTGTCCGGATCAGTAATGGAACATGTCCGACCCTCCACAATGTCCGGATCAGTAATGGAACATGTCCGACCCTCCACACTTTCCGGGTCACGAATGGAACATGTCTGACCATCCACACTGTCGGGATCAGTAATGGAACATGTCCGACCCTCCACACTGTCCGGATCAGTAATGGAACATGTCCGACCCTCCACACTGTCCGGATCAGTAATGGAACATGTCCGACCCTCCACACTGTCCGGATCAGTAATGGAACATGTCCGACCCTCCACACTTTCCGGGTCAGTAATGGAACATGTCCGACTCTCCACACTGTCCGGGTCAGTAATGGAACATGTCCGACTCTCCACACTGTCCGGATCAGTAATGGAACATGTCCGACCCTCCACACTGTCCGGATCAGTAATGGAACATGTCCGACCCTCCACACTTTCCGGGTCACTAATGGAACATGTCTGACCCTCCACACTGTCCGGATCAGTAATGGAACATGTCCGACCCTCCACACTGTCCGGATCAGTAATGGAACATGTCCGACCCTCCACACTGTCCGGGTTAGTAATGGAACATGTCCGACCCTCCACACTGTCCGGATCAGTAATGGAACATGTCCGACCCTCCACACTTTCCGGGTCACTAATGGAACATGTCTGACCCTCCACACTGTCAGGATCAGTAATGGAACATGTCCGACCCTCCACACTGTCCGGATCAGTAATGGAACATGTCCGACCCTCCACACTTTCCGGGTCACTAATGGAACATGTCCGACCCTCCACACTGTCCGGATCAGTAATGGAACATGTCCGACCCTCCACACTGTCAGGATCAGTAATGGAACATGTCTGACCCTCCACACTGTCCGGATCAGTAATGGAACATGTCCGACCCTCCACACTGTCAGGATCAGTAATGGAACATGTCTGACCCTCCACACTGTCCGGATCAGTAATGGAACATGTCCGACCCTCCACACTGTCCGGATCAGTAATGGAACATGTCCGACCCTCCACACTGTCTGAGTCAGTAATGGAACATGTCCGACCCTCCACACTGTCTGAGTCAGTAATGGAACATGTCCGACCCTCCACTCTGTCCGGATCAGTAATGGAACATGTCCGACCCTCCACACTGTCCGGGTCAGTAATGGAACATGTCCGACCCTCCACACTGTCCGGATCAGGAATGGAACATGTCCGACCCTCCACACTTTCCGGGTCACTAATGGAAAATGTCTGACCCTCCACACTTTCCGAGTCCGTAGTGGAAAATGTCTGACCCTCCGCACTGTCCGGATCAGTAATGGAACATGTCCGACCCTCCACATTGTCCGGATCAGGAATGGAACATGTCCGACCCTCCACACTGTCCGAGTCAGTAATGGAACATGTCCGACCCTCCACACTTTCCGGGTCACTAATGGAACATGTCTGACCCTCCACACTGTCCGGGTCAGTAATGGAACATGTCCGACCCTCCACACTGTCCGAGTCCGCAGTGGAAAATGTCTGACCCTCCACACTGTCCGGATCAGAAATGTAACATGTCTGACCCTCCACACTGTCCGGATCAGTAATGGAACATGTCCGACCCTCCACAATGTCCGGATCAGTAACGGAACATTTCTGACCCTCCACACTGTCCGGATCAGTAATGGAACATGTCCGACCCTCCACACTGTCCGGATCAGGAATGGCACATGTCTGACCCTCCACACTGTCCGGATCAGTAACGGAACATTTCTGACCCTCCACACTGTCCGGATCAGTAATGGAACATGTCCGACCCTCCACACTGTCCGGATCAGTAATGGAACATTTCTGACCCTCGACACTGTCCGGATCAGTAATGGAACATGTCCGACCCTCCACACTGTCCTGGTCAGTAATGGGACATGTCCGACCCTCCACACTGTCCGTGTCAGTAATGGAACATGTCCGACCCTCCACACTGCACGGATCAGTAATGGAACATGTCCGACCCTCCACACTGTCCGGATCAGTAATGGAACATGTCTGACCCTCCACACTGTCCGGATCAGTAACGGAACATGTCTGACGCTCCTCACTGTCCGGATCAGTAGTGGAACATGTCCGACCCTCCACACTGTCCGGATCAGTAATGGAACATGTCCGACCCTCCACACTGTCTGGGTCAGTAATGGGACATGTCCGACCCTCCACACTGTCCGGGTCAGTAATGGAACATGTCTGACCGTCCACACTGTCCGGATCAGTAATGGAACATGTCCGACCCTGCATACTGTCCGGGTCAGTAATGGGACATGTCCGACCCTCCACACTGTCCGGGTCAGTAATGGGACATGTCCGACCCTCCACACTGTCCGGATCAGTAATGGAATATGTCCGACCCTCCACACTGTCCGTGTCAGTAATGGAACATGTCCGACCCTCCACACTATCCGGATCAGTAATGGAACATGTCTGACCGTCCACACTGTACGGGTTAGTAATGGAACATGTCCGACCCTCCACACTGTCCGGATCAGTAATGGAACATGTCCGACCCGCCACACAGTCCGGATCAGTAATGGAACATGTCCGACCCTCCACACTGTCCGGATCAGTAATGGAACGTGTCTGACCCTCCACACTGTCCGGATCAGTAATGGAACATGTCCGACCCTCCACACTGTCCGGGTCGGTAATGGAACATGTCCGAACCTCCACACTGTCCGGATCAGTAATGGAACATGTCCGACCCTCCACACTGTCCGGTTCAGTAAAGGAACATGTCTGACCCTCCACACTGTCCGGATCAGTAATGAAACATGTCTGACCCTCCAAACTCTCCGGATCAGTAATGGAACATGTCTGACCCTCCACACTCTCCGGATCAGTAATGGAACATGTCCGACCCTCCACACTGTCCGGGTCTGTAATGGAACATGTCCGACCCTCCACACTGTCCGGTTCAGTAATGGAACATGTCCGACCCTCCACACTGTCCGGATCAGTAATGGAACATGTCCGACCCTCCACACTGTCCGGTTCAGTAATGGAACATGTCCGACCCTCCACACTGTCCGGGTCTGTAATGGAACATGTCCGACCCTCCACACTGTCCGGTTCAGTAATGGAACATGTCCGACCCTCCACACTGTCCGGATCAGTAATGGAACATGTCCGACCCTCCACACTGTCCGGATCAGTATTGGAACATGTCCGACCCTCCACACTGTCCGGATCAGTAATGGAACATGTCCGACCCTCCACACTGTCCGGATCAGTAATGGAACATGTCTGACCCTCCACACTGTCCGGGTTAGTAATGGTACATGTCCGACCCTCCACACTGTCCGGATCAGTAATGGAACATGTCCAACCCTCCACACTGTCCGGGTTAGTAATGGAACATGTCCGACCCTCCAAACTGTCCGGGTCAGTAATGGAACATGTCTGACCCTCCACACTGTCCGGATCAGTAATGGAACATGTCCGACCCTCCACACTGTCCGGATCAGTAATGGAACGTGTCTGACCCTCCACACTGTCTGGATCAGTAATGGAACATGTCCGACCCTCCACACTGTCCGGATCAGTAATGGAACATGTCCAACCCTCCACACTGTACGGGTTAGTAATGGAACATGTCTGACCCTCCACAATTTCCGGATCAGGAATGGAACATGTCCGACCCTCCACAGTGTGCGGATCAGTAATGGAACATGTCCGACCCTCCACACTGTCCGGATCAGTAATGGAACATGTCCGACCCTCCACAGTGTGCGGATCAGTGATGGAACATGTCTGACCCTCCACACTGTCCGGATCAGTAGTGGAACATGTCCGACCCTCCACACTGTCCGGGTCAGTAATGGGACATGTCCGACCCTCCACACTGTCCGGGTCAGTAATGGAACATGTCTGACTCTCCACACTGTCCGGATCAGTAATGGAACATGTCCGACCCTCCACACTGTCAGGTTCAGTAATGGAACATGTCAGACCCTCCACACTGTCCGGGTCAGTAATGGAACATGTCCGACCCTCCACACTGTCCGGTTCAGTAATGCAACATGTCCGACCCTCCACACTGTCTGGATCAGTAATGGAACATGTCTGACCCTCCACAATGTCCGGATCAGTAATGGAACATGTCCGACCCTCCACACTGTCCGGGTCAGTAATGGAACATGTCCGACCCTCCACACTGTCCGGGTCAGTAATGGAACATCGCCGACCCTCCACACTGTCCGGATCAGTAATGGAACAAGTCCGACCCTCCACACTGTCCGGGTCAGTAATGGGACATGTCCGACCCTCCACACTGTCCGGGTCAGTAATGGAACATGTCCGACCCTCCACCGTGTCCGGATCAGTAATGGAACATGTCCGACCCTCCACACTGTCTGAGTCAGTAATGGAACATGTCCGACCCTCCACACTGTCTGAGTCCGTAATGGAACATGTCCGACCCTCCACACTGTCCGGGTCAGTAATGGAACATGTCCGACCCTCCACACTGTCCGGATCAGTAATGGAACATGTCCGACCCTCCACACTGTCCGGATCAGTAATGGAACATGTCCGACCCTCCACACTGTCCGGGTCAGTAATGGAACATGTCAGACCCTCCACACTGTCCGGATCAGAAATGGAACATTTCCGACCGTCCGCACTGTCCGGATCAGTAATGGAATATGTCCGACCCTCCACACTGTCCGGATCAGTAATGGAACATGTCCGACCCTCCGTACTGTCCGGATCAGTAATGGAACATGTCTGACCCGCCACACTGTCCGGATCAGTAATGGAACATGTCCGACCCTCCACACTTTCCGGGTCACTAATGGAACATGTCTGACCATCCACACTGTCCGGATCAGTAATGGAACATGTCCGACCCTCCACAATGTCCGGATCAGTAATGGAACATGTCCGACCCTCCACACTGTCCGAGTCGGTAATGGAACATGTCCGACCCTCCACACTGTCCGGATCAGTAATGGAACATGTCTGACCCTCCACAATGTCCGGATCAGTAATGGAACATGTCCGACCCTCCACACTTTCCGGGTCACGAATGGAACATGTCCGACCCTCCACACTGTCGGGATCAGTAATGGAACATGTCCGACCCTCCACACTGTCCGGATCAGTAATGGAACATGTCCGACCCTCCACACTGTCCGGATCAGTAATGGAACATGTCTGACCCTCCACACTGTCCGGGTCACTAATGGAACATGTCCGACTCTCCACACTTTCCGGGTCAGTAATGGTACATGTCCGACCCTCCACACTGTCCGGATCAGTAATGGAACATGTCCGACCCTCCACACTGTCCGAGTCAGTAATGGAACATGTCCGACCCTCCACACTGTCCGGATCAGTAATGGAACATGTCCGACCCTCCACACTTTCCGGGTCACTAATGGAACATGTCCGACCCTCCACACTGTCCGGATCAGTAATGGAACATGTCCGACCCTCCACACTGTCCGGATCAGTAATGGAACATGTCTGACCCTCCAAACTGTCCGGGTCAGTAATGGAACATGTCGGACCCTCCACACTGTCCGGATCAGGAATGGAACATGTCCGACCCTCCACACTTTCCGAGTCCGTAGTGGAAAATGTCTGACCCTCCACACTGTCCGGATCAGTAATGGAACATGTCCGACCCTCCACACTGTCCGGATCAGGAATGGAACATGTCCGACCCTCCACACTGTCCGGGTCAGTAATGGAACATGTCTGACCCGCCACACTGTCCGGATCAGTAATGGAATATGTCCGACCCTCCACACTGTCCGGATCAGTAATGGAACATGTCCGACCCTCCGTAATGTCCGGATCAGTAATGGAACATGTCCGACCCGACACAGTGTCCGGATCAGTAATGGAACATGTCTGACCCTCCACACTGTCCGGATCAGTAATGGAACATGTCCGACCCTCCACACTGTCCGGATCAGTAATGGAACATGTCCGACCCTCCGTACTGTCCGGATCAGTAATGGAACATGTCCGACCCGACACAGTGTCCGGATCAGTAATGGAACATGTCCGACCCTCCACACTTTCCGGGTCACTAATGGAACATGTCCGACCCTCCACACTGTCCGGATCAGTAATGGAACATGTCCGACCCTCCGTACTGTCCGGATCAGTAATGGAACATGTCCGACCCGACACAGTGTCCGGATCAGTAATGGAACATGTCCGACCCTCCACACTTTCCGGGTCACTAATGGAACATGTCTGACCCTCCACACTGTCCGGGTCAGTAATGGAACATGGCCTACCCTCCACACTGTCCGGATCAGTAATGGAACATGTCCGACCCTCCACACTTTCCGGGTCACTAATGGAACATGTCTGACCATCCACTCTGTCCGGATCAGTAATGGAACATGTCCGACCCTCCACACTGTCGGGATCAGTAATGGAACATGTCCGACCCTCCACACTGTCCGGATCAGTAATGGAACATGTCCGACCCTCCACACTGTCCGGATCAGTAATGGAACATGTCCGACCCTCCACACTGTCCGGATCAGTAATGGAACATGTCCGACCCTCCACACTGTCTGGATCAGTAATGGAACATGTCCGACCCTCCACACTGTCCGAGTCAGTCATGGAACATGTCCGACCCTCCACACTTTCCGGGTCACTAATGGAACATGTCTGACCCTCCACACTGTCCGGATCAGTAATGGAACATGTCCGACCCCCCACACTGTCCGGATCAGTAATGGAACATGTCCGACCCTCCACACTGTCCGGGTCACTAATGGAACATGTCTGACCCTCCACACTGTCCGGATCAGTAATGGAACATGTCTGACCCCCCACACTGTCCGGATCAGTAATCGAACATGTCCGACCCTCCACACTGTCCGGATCAGTAATGGAACATGTCCGACCCTCCACACTTTCCGGGTCACTAATGGAACATGTCCGACCCTCCACACTGTCCGGGTCAGTAATGGAACATGTCGGACCCTCCACACTGTCCGGATCTGTAATGGAACATGTCCGACCCTCCACACTGTCCGAGTCCGTAGTGGAAAATGTCTGACCCTCCACACTCTCCGGATCAGTAATGGAACATGTCCGACCCTCCACACTGTCCGGATCAGTAATGGAACATGTCCGACCCTCCACACTGTCCGGGTCAGTAATGGGACATGTCTGACCCTCCACACTCTCCGGATCAGTAATGGAACATGTCTGACCCTCCACACTCTCCGGGTCAGTAATGGAACATCGCCGACCCTCCACACTGTCCGGATCAGTAATGGAACATGTCCGACCCTCCACACTGTCCGGGTCAGTAATGGGACATGTCCGACCCTCCACACTGTCCGGGTCAGTCATGGAACATGTCTGACCCTCCACACTGTCCGGATCAGTAATGGAACATGTCCGACCCTCCAAACTGTCCGGTACAGTAATGGAACATGTCCGACCCTCCACACTGTCCGGGTCTGTAATGGAACATGTCCGACCCTCCACACTGTCCGGTTCAGTAATGGAACATGTCCGACCCTCCACACTGTCCGGATCAGTGATGGAACATTTTCGACCCTCCACACTGTCCGGATCAGTAATGGAACATGTCCGACCCTCCACACTGTCCGGATCAGTAATGAAACATGTCCGACCCTCCACACTGTCCGGATCAGTAATGCAACATGTCCGACCCTCCACACTGTCCGAGTCCGTAGTGGAAAATGTCGGACCCCCCACACTGTCCGGATCAGTAATGGAACATGTCCGACCCTCCACACTGTCCGGATCAGTAATGGAACATTTCTGACCCTCGACACTGTCCGGATCAGTAATGGAACATGTCCGACCCTCCACACTGTCCTGGTCAGTAATGGGACATGTCCGACCCTCCACACTGTCCGTGTCAGTAATGGAACATGTCCGACCCTCCACACTGCACGGATCAGTAATGGAACATGTCCGACCCTCCACACTGTCCGGATCAGTAATGGAACATGTCTGACCCTCCACACTGTCCGGATCAGTAACGGAACATGTCTGACGCTCCTCACTGTCCGGATCAGTAGTGGAACATGTCCGACCCTCCACACTGTCCGGATCAGTAATGGAACATGTCCGACCCTCCACACTGTCTGGGTCAGTAATGGGACATGTCCGACCCTCCACACTGTCCGGGTCAGTAATGGAACATGTCTGACCGTCCACACTGTCCGGATCAGTAATGGAACATGTCCGACCCTCCATACTGTCCGGGTCAGTAATGGGACATGTCCGACCCTCCACACTGTCCGGGTCAGTAATGGGACATGTCCGACCCTCCACACTGTCCGGATCAGTAATGGAATATGTCCGACCCTCCACACTGTCAGTGTCAGTAATGGAACATGTCCGACCCTCCACACTGTCCGGATCAGTAATGGAACATGTCTGACCGTCCACACTGTACGGGTCAGTAATGGAACATGTCCGACCCTCCACACTGTCCGGATCAGTAATGGAACATGTCCGACCCGCCACACAGTCCGGATCAGTAATGGAACATGTCCGACCCTCCACACTGTCCGGATCAGTAATGGAACGTGTCTGACCCTCCACACTGTCCGGATCAGTAATGGAACATGTCCGACCCTCCACACTGTCCGGGTCGGTAATGGAACATGTCCGAACCTCCACACTGTCCGGATCAGTAATGGAACATGTCCGACCCTCCACACTGTCCGGTTCAGTAAAGGAACATGTCTGACCCTCCACACTGTCCGGATCAGTAATGAAACATGTCTGACCCTCCAAACTCTCCGGATCAGTAATGGAACATGTCTGACCCTCCACACTCTCCGGATCAGTAATGGAACATGTCCGACCCTCCACACTGTCCGGGTCTGTAATGGAACATGTCCGACCCTCCACACTGTCCGGTTCAGTAATGGAACATGTCCGACCCTCCACACTGTCCGGATCAGTAATGGAACATGTCCGACCCTCCACACTGTCCGGTTCAGTAATGGAACATGTCCGACCCTCCACACTGTCCGGGTCTGTAATGGAACATGTCCGACCCTCCACACTGTCCGGTTCAGTAATGGAACATGTCCGACCCTCCACACTGTCCGGATCAGTAATGGAACATGTCCGACCCTCCACACTGTCCGGATCAGTATTGGAACATGTCCGACCCTCCACACTGTCCGGATCAGTAATGGAACATGTCCGACCCTCCACACTGTCCGGATCAGTAATGGAACATGTCTGACCCTCCACACTGTCCGGGTTAGTAATGGTACATGTCCGACCCTCCACACTGTCCGGATCAGTAATGGAACATGTCCAACCCTCCACACTGTCCGGGTTAGTAATGGAACATGTCCGACCCTCCAAACTGTCCGGGTCAGTAATGGAACATGTCTGACCCTCCACACTGTCCGGATCAGTAATGGAACATGTCCGACCCTCCACACTGTCCGGATCAGTAATGGAACGTGTCTGACCCTCCACACTGTCTGGATCAGTAATGGAACATGTCCGACCCTCCACACTGTCCGGATCAGTAATGGAACATGTCCAACCCTCCACACTGTCCGGGTTAGTAATGGAACATGTCTGACCCTCCACAATTTCCGGATCAGGAATGGAACATGTCCGACCCTCCACAGTGTGCGGATCAGTAATGGAACATGTCCGACCCTCCACACTGTCCGGATCAGTAATGGAACATGTCCGACCCTCCACAGTGTGCGGATCAGTGATGGAACATGTCTGACCCTCCACACTGTCCGGATCAGTAGTGGAACATGTCCGGCCCTCCACACTGTCCGGGTCAGTAATGGGACATGTCCGACCCTCCACACTGTCCGGGTCAGTAATGGAACATGTCTGACTCTCCACACTGTCCGGATCAGTAATGGAACATGTCCGACCCTCCACACTGTCAGGTTCAGTAATGGAACATGTCAGACCCTCCACACTGTCCGGGTCAGTAATGGAACATGTCCGACCCTCCACACTGTCCGGTTCAGTAATGCAACATGTCCGACCCTCCACACTGTCTGGATCAGTAATGGAACATGTCTGACCCTCCACACTGTCCGGATCAGTAATGGAACATGTCCGACCCTCCACACTGTCCGGGTCAGTAATGGAACATGTCCGACCCTCCACACTGTCCGGGTCAGTAATGGAACATCGCCGACCCTCCACACTGTCCGGATCAGTAATGGAACAAGTCCGACCCTCCACACTGTCCGGGTCAGTAATGGGACATGTCCGACCCTCCACACTGTCCGGGTCAGTAATGGAACATGTCCGACCCTCCACCGTGTCCGGATCAGTAATGGAACATGTCCGACCCTCCACACTGTCTGAGTCCGTAATGGAACATGTCCGACCCTCCACACTGTCCGGGTCAGTAATGGAACATGTCCGACCCTCCACACTGTCCGGATCAGTAATGGAACATGTCCGACCCTCCACACTGTCCGGATCAGTAATGGAACATGTCCGACCCTCCACACTGTCCGGGTCAGTAATGGAACATGTCAGACCCTCCACACTGTCCGGATCAGAAATGGAACATTTCCGACCGTCCGCACTGTCCGGATCAGTAATGGAATATGTCCGACCCTCCACACTGTCCGGATCAGTAATGGAACATGTCCGACCCTCCGTACTGTCCGGATCAGTAATGGAACATGTCCGACCCTCCACACTGTCCGGATCAGTAATGGAACATGTCCGACCCTCCACACTTTCCGGGTCACTAATGGAACATGTCTGACCATCCACACTGTCCGGATCAGTAATGGAACATGTCCGACCCTCCACAATGTCCGGATCAGTAATGGAACATGTCCGACCCTCCACACTGTCCGGATCAGTAATGGAACATGTCCGACCCTCCACACTGTCCGAGTCGGTAATGGAACATGTCCGACCCTCCACACTGTCCGGATCAGTAATGGAACATGTCCGACCCTCCACACTGTCCGGATCAGTAATGGAACATGTCCGACCCTCCACAATGTCCGGATCAGTAATGGAACATGTCCGACCCTCCACACTTTCCGGGTCACGAATGGAACATGTCCGACCCTCCACACTGTCGGGATCAGTAATGGAACATGTCCGACCCTCCACACTGTCCGGATCAGTAATGGAACATGTCCGACCCTCCACACTGTCCGGATCAGTAATGGAACATGTCCGACCCTCCACACTGTCCGGATCAGTAATGGAACATGTCTGACCCTCCACACTGTCCGGGTCACTAATGGAACATGTCCGACTCTCCACACTTTCCGGGTCAGTAATGGTACATGTCCGACCCTCCACACTGTCCGGATCAGTAATGGAACATGTCCGACCCTCCACACTGTCCGAGTCAGTAATGGAACATGTCCGACCCTCCACACTGTCCGGATCAGTAATGGAACATGTCCGACCCTCCACACTTTCCGGGTCACTAATGGAACATGTCCGACCCTCCACACTGTCCGGATCAGTAATGGAACATGTCCGACCCTCCACACTGTCCGGATCAGTAATGGAACATGTCTGACCCTCCAAACTGTCCGGGTCAGTAATGGAACATGTCGGACCCTCCACAATTTCCGGGTCACTATTGGAACATGTCTGACCATCCACTCTGTCCGGATCAGTAATGGAACATGTCCGACCCTCCACACTGTCGGGATCAGTAATGGAACATGTCGGACCCTCCACACTGTCCGGATCAGTAATGGAACATGTCTGACCATCCACACTGTCCGGATCAGTAATGGAACATGTCCGACCCTCCACACTGTCCGGATCAGTAATGGAACATGTCTGACCATCCACACTGTCCGGATCAGTAATGGAACATGTCCGACCCTCCACACTTTCCGGGTCACTATTGGAACATGTCTGACCATCCACTCTGTCCGGATCAGTAATGGAACATGTCCGACCCTCCACACTGTCGGGATCAGTAATGGAACATGTCGGACCCTCCACACTGTCCGGATCAGTAATGGAACATGTCCGACCCTCCACACTTTCCGGGTCACTATTGGAACATGTCTGACCATCCACTCTGTCCGGATCAGTAATGGAACATGTCTGACCCTCCACACTTTCCGGGTCAGTAATGGAACATGTCTGACCCTCCACACTGTCCGGATCAGTAATGGAACATGTCCGACCCTCCACACTGTCCGGATCAGTAATGGAACATGTCCGACCCTCCACACTGTCCGGATCAGTAATGGAACATGTCCGACCCTCCACACTGTCCGGATCAGTAATGGAACATGTCTGACCCTCCACACTGTCCGGGTCAGTAATGGAACATGTCTGACCCTCCACACTGTCCGGATCAGTAATGGAACATGTCCGACCCTCCACACTGTCCGGATCAGTAATGGAACATGTCCGACCCTCCACACTGTCCGGATCAGTAATGGAACATGTCCGACCCTCCACACTGTCTGGATCAGTAATGGAACATGTCCGACCCTCCACACTGTCTGGATCAGTAATGGAACATGTCCGACCCTCCACACTTTCCGGGTCACTAATGGAACATGTCCGACCCTCCACACTTTCCGGGTCACTAATGGAACATGTCTGACCCTCCACACTGTCCGGATCAGTAATGGAACATGTCCGACCCTCCACACTGTCCGGATCAGTAATCGAACATGTCCGACCCTCCACACTGTCCGGATCAGTAACGGAACATGTCCGACCCTCCACACTTTCCGGGTCACTAATGGAACATGTCCGACCCTCCACACTGTCCGGGTCAGTAATGGAACATGTCGGACCCTCCACACTGTCCGGATCTGTAATGGAACATGTCCGACCCTCCACACTGTCCGAGTCCGTAGTGGAAAATGTCTGACCCTCCACACTGTCCGGATCAGTAATGGAACATGTCCGACCCTCGACAATGTCCGGATCAGTAATAGAACATTTCTGACCCTCCACACTGTCCGGATCAGTAATGGAGCATGTCCGACCCTCCACACTGCCCGAGTCAGTAATGGAACATGTCCGACCCTCCACACTGTCCGGGTCAGTAATGGAACATGTCCGACCCTCCACACTGTCCGAGTCAGTAATGGAACATGTCTGACCCTTCACACTGTCCGGATCAGTAATGGCACATGTCTGACCCTCCACACTGTCCGAGTCAGTAATGGAACATGTCCGACCCTCCACACTGTCCGGATCAGTAATGGAACATGTCTGACCATCCCCACTGTCCGGGTCAGTAATGGAACATGTCCGACCCTCCACACTGTCCGAGTCAGTAATGGAACATGTCCGACCCTCCACACTGTCCGGATCAGTAATGGAACATGTCTGACCATCCCCAGTGTCCGGGTCAGTAATGGAACATGTCCGACCCTCCACATTGTCCGGATCAGTAATGGAACATGTCCGACCATCCCCACTGTCCGGGTCAGTAATGGAACATGTCCGACCCTCCACACTGTCCAGATCAGTAATGGAACATGTCTGACCGTCCACACTGTCCGTGTCAGTAATGGAACATGTCCGACCCTCCACACTGTCAGGATCAGTAATGGAACATGTCCGACCCTCCACACTGTCCGGATCAGTAATGGAACATGTCCGACCCTCCACACTGTCCGGATCAGTAATGGAACATGTCTGACCCTCCACACTGTCCGGGTCAGTAATGGAACATGTCTGACCCTCCACACTGTCCGGATCAGTAATGGAACATGTCCGACCCTCGACACTGTCCGGATCAGTAATGGAACATGTCCGACCCTCCACACTGTCCGGATCAGTAATGGAACATGTCCGACCCTCCACACTGTCTGGATCAGTAATGGAACATGTCCGACCCTCCACACTGTCTGGATCAGTAATGGAACATGTCCGACCCTCCACACTTTCCGGGTTACTAATGGAACATGTCCGACCCTCCACACTTTCCGGGTCACTAATGGAACATTTCTGACCCTCCACACTGTCCGGATCAGTAATGGAACATGTCCGACCCTCCACACTGTCCGGATCAGTAATCGAACATGTCCGACCCTCCACACTGTCCGGATCAGTAACGGAACATGTCCGACCCTCCACACTTTCCGGGTCACTAATGGAACATGTCCGACCCTCCACACTGTCCGGGTCAGTAATGGAACATGTCGGACCCTCCACACTGTCCGGATCTGTAATGGAACATGTCCGACCCTCCACACTGTCCGAGTCCGTAGTGGAAAATGTCTGACCCTCCACACTGTCCGGATCAGTAATGGAACATGTCCGACCCTCGACAATGTCCGGATCAGTAATAGAACATTTCTGACCCTCCACACTGTCCGGATCAGTAATGGAGCATGTCCGACCCTCCACACTGCCCGAGTCAGTAATGGAACATGTCCGACCCTCCACACTGTCCGGGTCAGTAATGGAACATGTCCGACCCTCCACACTGTCCGAGTCAGTAATGGAACATGTCTGACCCTTCACACTGTCCGGATCAGTAATGGCACATGTCTGACCCTCCACACTGTCCGAGTCAGTAATGGAACATGTCCGACCCTCCACACTGTCCGGATCAGTAATGGAACATGTCTGACCATCCCCACTGTCCGGGTCAGTAATGGAACATGTCCGACCCTCCACACTGTCCGAGTCAGTAATGGAACATGTCCGACCCTCCACACTGTCCGGATCAGTAATGGAACATGTCTGACCATCCCCAGTGTCCGGGTCAGTAATGGAACATGTCCGACCCTCCACATTGTCCGGATCAGTAATGGAACATGTCCGACCATCCCCACTGTCCGGGTCAGTAATGGAACATGTCCGACCCTCCACACTGTCCAGATCAGTAATGGAACATGTCTGACCGTCCACACTGTCCGTGTCAGTAATGGAACATGTCCGACCCTCCACACTGTCAGGATCAGTAATGGAACATGTCCGACCCTCCACAGTGTCCAGATCAGCAATGGAACATGTCCGACCCTCCACACTGTCCGGATCAGTAATGGAACATGTCCGACCCTCCACACTGTCCGGATCAGTAATGGAACATGTCTGACCCTGCACACTGTCCGGATCAGGAATGGAACATGTCCGACCCTCCACACTGTCCGAGTCGGTAATGGAACATGTCCGACCCTCCACACTGTCCGAGTCAGTAATGGAACATGTCTGACCCTCCACACTGTCTGGGTCAGTAATGGAACATGTCTGACCTTCCACACTGTCCGGATCAGTAATGGAACATGTCTGACACTCCACACTGTCCGGGTCAGTAATGGAACATGTCTGACCCTCCACATTGTGCGGTTCAGTATGAACATGTCTGACCCTCCACACTGTCCGGATCAGTAATGTAACATGTCTGACCCTCCACACTGTCCTGATCAGTAATGGAACATGTCCGCCCCTCCACACTGTCCGGATCAGTAATGTAACATGTCTGACCCTCCACACTGTCCGGATCAGTAATGGAACATGTCGGACCCTCCACACTGTCCGGATCAGGAATGGAACATGTCCGACCCTCCACACTTTCCGAGTCCGTAGTGGAAAATGTCTGACCCTCCACACTGTCCGGATCAGTAATGGAACATGTCCGACCCTCCACACTGTCCGGATCAGGAATGGAACATGTCCGACCCTCCACACTGTCCGGGTCAGTAATGGAACATGTCTGACCCGCCACACTGTCCGGATCAGTAATGGAATATGTCCGACCCTCCACACTGTCCGGATCAGTAATGGAACATGTCCGACCCTCCGTACTGTCCGGATCAGTAATGGAACATGTCCGACCCGACACAGTGTCCGGATCAGTAATGGAAAATGTCTGACCCTCCACACTGTCCGGATCAGTAATGGAACATGTCCGACCCTCCACACTTTCCGGGTCACTAATGGAACATGTCTGACCCTCCACACTTTCCGGGTCACTAATGGAACATGTCTGACCCTCCACACTGTCTGGGTCAGTAATGGAACATGTCTGACCTTCCACACTGTCCGGATCAGTAATGGAACATGTCTGACCCTCCACACTGTCCGGATCAGTAATGGAACATGTCCGACCCTCCACACTGTCCGAGTCGGTAATGGAACATGTCCGACCCTCCACACTGTCCGAGTCAGTAATGGAACATGTCTGACCCTCCACACTGTCTGGGTCAGTAATGGAACATGTCTGACCTTCCACACTGTCCGGATCAGTAATGGAACATGTCTGACCCTCCACACTGTCCGGATCAGTAATGGAACATGTCCGACCCTCCACACTTTCCGGGTCACTAATGGAACATGTCTGACCCTCCACACTGTCCGGATCAGTAATGGAACATGTCCGACCCTCCACACTTTCCGGGTCACTAATGGAACATGTCTGACCCTCCACACTGTCCGGATCAGTAATGGAACATGTCCGACCCTCCACACTTTCCGGGTCACTAATGGAACATGTCTGACCCTCCACACTGTCCGGATCAGTAATGGAACATGTCCGACCCTCCACACTTTCCGGGTCACTAATGGAACATGTCTGACCCTCCACACTGTCCGGATCAGTAATGGAACATGTCTGACCCTCCACTCTGTCCGGATCAGTAATGGAACATGTCCGACCCTCCACACTGTCGGGATCAGTAATGGAACATGTCCGACCCTCCACACTGTCCGGATCAGTAATGGAACATGTCCGACCCTCCACACTGTCCGGATCAGTAATGGAACATGTCCGACCCTCCACACTGTCCGGATCAGTAATGGAACATGTCCGACCCTCCACACTGTCCGGATCAGTAATGGAACATGTCCGTCCACTCCACACTGTCTGGATCAGTAATGGAACATGTCCGACCCTCCACACTGTCCGAGTCAGTCATGGAACATGTCCGACCCTCCACACTGTCCGGATCAGTAATGGAACATGTCTGACCCTCCACACTGTCCGAGTCAGTCATGGAACATGTCCGACCCTCCACACTTTCCGGGTCACTAATGGAACATGTCCGACCCTCCACACTGTCTGGATCAGTAATGGAACATGTCCGACCCTCCACACTGTCCGAGTCAGTAATGGAACATGTCCGACCCTCCACACTGTCCGGATCAGTCATGGAACATGTCCGACCCTCCACACTTTCCGGGTCACTAATGGAACATGTCCGACCCTCCACACTGTCCGGATCAGTAATGGAACATGTCCGACCCTCCACACTTTCCGGGTCACTAATGGAACATGTCCGACCCTCCACACTTTCCGGGTCACTAATGGAACATGTCTGACCCTCCACACTGTCCGGATCAGTAATGGAACATGTCCGACCCTCCACACTGTCCGGATCAGTAATCGAACATGTCCGACCCTCCACACTGTCCGGATCAGTAATGGAACATGTCCGACCCTCCACACTTTCCGGGTCACTAATGGAACATGTCCGACCCTCCACACTGTCCGGATCTGTAATGGAACATGTCCGACCCTCCACACTGTCCGAGTCCGTAGTGGAAAATGTCTGACCCTCCACACTGTCCGGATCAGTAATGGAACATGTCCGACCCTCGACAATGTCCGGATCAGTAATGGAACATGTCCGACCCTCCACACTGCCCGAGTCAGTAATGGAACATGTCCGACCCTCCACACTGTCCGGGTCAGTAATGGAACATGTCGGACCCTCCACACTGTCCGGATCTGTAATGGAACATGTCCGACCCTCCACACTGTCCGAGTCCGTAGTGGAAAATGTCTGACCCTCCACACTGTCCGGATCAGTAATGGAACATGTCCGACCCTCGACAATGTCCGGATCAGTAATGGAACATGTCCGACCCTCCACACTGCCCGAGTCAGTAATGGAACATGTCCGACCCTCCACACTGTCCGGGTCAGTAATGGAACATGTCCGACCCTCCACACTGTCCGAGTCAGTAATGGAACATGTCTGACCCTTCACACTGTCCGGATCAGTAATGGAGCATGTCCGACCCTCCACACTGCCCGAGTCAGTAATGGAACATGTCCGACCCTCCACACTGTCCGGGTCAGTAATGGAACATGTCCGACCCTCCACACTGTCCGAGTCAGTAATGGAACATGTCTGACCCTTCACACTGTCCGGATCAGTAATGGCACATGTCTGACCCTCCACACTGTCCGAGTCAGTAATGGAACATGTCTGACCATCCCCACTGTCCGGGTCAGTAATGGAACATGTCCGACCCTCCACACTGTCCGACTCAGTAATGGAACATGTCCGACCCTCCACATTGTCCGGATCAGTAATGGAACATGTCCGACCATCCCCACTGTCCGGGTCAGTAATGGAACATGTCCGACCCTCCACACTGTCCAGATCAGTAATGGAACATGTCTGACTGTCCACACTGTCCGTGTCAGTAATGGAACATGTCCGACCCTCCACACTGTCAGGATCAGTAATGGAACATGTCCGACCCTCCACAGTGTCCAGATCAGCAATGGAACATGTCCGACCCTCCACACTGTCCGGATCAGTAATGGAACATGTCCGACCCTCCACACTGTCCGGATCAGTAATGGAACATGTCTGACCCTGCACACTGTCCGGATCAGGAATGGAACATGTCCGACCCTCCACACTGTCCGAGTCGGTAATGGAACATGTCCGACCCTCCACACTGTCCGAGTCAGTAATGGAACATGTCTGACCCTCCACACTGTCTGGGTCAGTAATGGAACATGTCTGACCTTCCACACTGTCCGGATCAGTAATGGAACATGTCTGACACTCCACACTGTCCGGGTCAGTAATGGAACATGTCTGACCCTCCACATTGTGCGGTTCAGTATGAACATGTCTGACCCTCCACACTGTCCGGATCAGTAATGTAACATGTCTGACCCTCCACACTGTCCTGATCAGTAATGGAACATGTCCGCCCCTCCACACTGTCCGGATCAGTAATGTAACATGTCTGACCCTCCACACTGTCCGGATCAGTAATGGAACTTGTCTGACCGTCCACACTGTCCGGGTCAGTAATGGAACATGTCTGACCCTCCACACTGTCCGGATCAGTAATGGAACATGTCTGACCGTCCACACTGTCCGGGTCAGTAATGGAACATGTCTGACCCTCCACACTGTCCAGATCAGGAATGGAACATGTCCGACCCTCCACACTGTCCGAGTCGGTAATGGAACATGTCCGACCCTCCACAGTGTCCGAGTCAGTAATGGAACATGTCTGACCCTCCACATTGTGCGGTTCAGTATGAACATGTCCGACCCTCCACACTGTCCGGATCAGTAATGTAACATGTCTGACCCTCCACACTGTCCGGATCAGTAATGGAACATGTCTGACCGTCCACACTGTCCGGGTCAGTAATGGAACATGTCTGACCCTCCACACTGTCCAGATCAGGAATGGAACATGTCCGACCCTCCACACTGTCCGAGTCGGTAATGGAACATGTCCGACCCTCCACACTGTCCGAGTCAGTAATGGAACATGTCTGACCTTCCACACTGTCCGGATCAGTAATGGAACATGTCTGACCCTCCACAATGTCCGGATCAGTAATGTAACATGTCTGACCCTCCACACTGTCCGGATCAGTAATGGAACATGTCTGACCGTCCACACTGTCCGGGTCAGTCATGGAACATGTCTGACCCTCCACACTGTCCGGATCAGTAATGGAACATGTCTGACCCTCCACACTGTCCGGATCAGTAATGGAACATGTCTGACCCTCCACACTGTCCGGATCAGTAATGGAACATGTCTAACCCTCCACACTGTCCGGGTCATTATGAACATGTCTAACCCTCCACACGTCCGGGTCATTATGAACATGTCTGACCCTCCACACTGTCAGGGTCATTATGAACATGTCCGACCCTCCACACTGTCCGGGTCATTATGAACATGTCTGACCCTCCACACTGTCCGGGTCATTATGAACATGTCTGACCCTCCACACGTCCGGGTCATTATGAACATGTCTGACCCTCCACACTGTCCGGGTCAGTCATGGAACTTGTCTGACCCTCCACACTGTCCGGATCAGTAATGGAACATGTCCGACTCTCCACACTGTCCGAGTCAGTAATGGAACATGTCCGACCCTCCACACTGTCCGGATCAGTAATGGAACATGTCCGACCCTCCACACTGTCCGGTTCAGTAATGGAACATGTCCGACCCTCCACACTGTCCGGGTCAGTAATGGAACATGTCCGACCCTCCACACTGTCCGGTTCAGTAATGGAACATGTCCGACCCTCCACACTGTCTGGATCAGTAATGGAACATGTCTGACCCTCCACACTGTCCGGATCAGTAATGGAACATGTCCGACCCTCCACACTGTCTGGGTCAGTAATGGAACATGTCCGACCCTCCACACTGTCCGGGTCAGTAATGGAACAAGTCCGACCCTCCACACTGTCCGGATCAGTAATGGAACAAGTCCGACCCTCCACACTGTCCGGGTCATTATGAACATGTCCGACCCTCCACACTGTCCGAGTCAGTAATGGATCATGTCTGACCTTCCACACTGTCCGGATCAGTAATGGAACATGTCTGACCCTCCACAATGTCCGGATCAGTAATGTAACATGTCTGACCCTCCACACTGTCCGGATCAGTAATGGAACATGTCTGACCGTCCACACTGTCCGGGTCAGTAATGGAACATGTCTGACCCTCCACACTGTCCGGATCAGTAATGGAACATGTCTGACCCTCCACACTGTCCGGATCAGTAATGGAACATGTCTGACCCTCCACACTGTCCGGATCAGTAATGGAACATGTCTAACCCTCCACACTGTCCGGGTCATTATGAACATGTCTAACCCTCCACACGTCCGGGTCATTATGAACATGTCTGACCCTCCACACTGTCAGGGTAATTATGAACATGTCCGACCCTCCACACTGTCCGGGTCATTATGAACATGTCTGACCCTCCACACTGTCCGGGTCATTATGAACATGTCTGACCCTCCACACGTCCGGGTCATTATGAACATGTCTGACCCTCCACACTGTCCGGGTCAGTCATGGAACATGTCTGACCCTCCACACTGTCCGGATCAGTAATGGAACATGTCCGACTCTCCACACTGTCCGAGTCAGTAATGGAACATGTCCGACCCTCCACACTGTCCAGTTCAGTAATGGAACATGTCCGACCCTCCACACTGTCCGGGTCAGTAATGGAACATGTCCGACCCTCCACACTGTCTGGTTCAGTAATGGAACATGTCCGACCCTCCACACTGTCTGGATCAGTAATGGAACATGTCTGACCCTCCACACTGTCCGGATCAGTAATGGAACATGTCCGACCCTCCACACTGTCTGGGTCAGTAATGGAACATGTCCGACCCTCCACACTGTCCGGGTCAGTAATGGAACAAGTCCGACCCTCCACACTGTCCGGGTCAGTAATGGGACATGTCCGACCCTCCACACTGTCCGGGTCAGTAATGGAACATGTCGGACCCTCCACTCTGTCCTGTCAGTAATGGAACATGTCCGACCCTCCACACTGTCCGGTTCAGTAATGGAACATGTCCGACCCTCCACACTGTCCGGGTCAGTAATGGAACATGTCCGACCCTCCACCGTGTCCGGATCAGTAATGGAACATGTCCGACCCTCCACACTGTCTGAGTCAGTAATGGAACATGTCCGACCCTCCACACTGTCTGAGTCAGTAATGGAACATGTCCGACCCTCCACACTGTCGGGGTCCGTAATGGAACATGTCCGACCGTCCACACTGTCCGGGTCAGTAATGGAACATGTCCGACCCTCCACACTGTCCGGATCAGTAATGGAACATGTCCGACCCTCCACACTGTCCGGATCAGTAATGGAACATGTCCTACCCTCCACACTGTCCGGGTCAGTAATGGAACATGTCCGACCCTCCACACTGTCCGGATCAGAAATGGAACATTTCCGACCGTCCGCACTGTCCGGATCAGTAATGGAATATGTCCGACCCTCCACACTGTCCGTATCAGTAATGGAACATGTCCGACCCTCCGTACTGTCCGGATCAGTAATGGAACATGTCCGACCCGCCACAATGTCCGGATCAGTAATGGAACATGTCCGACCCTCCACACTGTCCGGATCAGTAATGGAACATGTCCGACCCTCCACACTGTCCGGATCAGTAATGGAACATGTCCGACCCTCCACACTGTCCGGATCAGTAATGGAACATGTCCGACCCTCGACACTGTCCGGATCAGTAATGGAACATGTCCGACCCTCCGTACTGTCCGGATCAGTAATGGAACATGCCCGACCCTCCACACTGTCCGGATCAGTAATGGAACATGTCCGACCCTCCACAATGTCCGGATCAGTAATGGAACATGTCCGACCCTCCACACTTTCCGGGTCACTAATGGAACATGTCTGACCCTCCACACTGTCCGGATCAGTAATGGAACATGTCCGACCCTCCACACTGTCCGGATCAGTAATGGAACATGTCCAACCCTCCACACTGTCCGGGTCAGTAATGGAACATGTCCGACCCTCCACACTTTCCGGATCAGTAATGGAACATGTCCGACCCTCCACACTGTCCGGATCAGTAATGGAACATGTCTGACCCTCCACACTGTCCGGGTCAGTAATGGAACATGTCCGACCCTCCACACTGTCCGGAACAGTAATGGAACATGTCCGACCTTCCACACTGTCCGGATCAGTAATGGAACATGTCTGACCCTCCACACTGTCCGGATCAGTAATGGAACATGTCTGACCCTCCACACTGTCCGGATCAGTAATGGAACATGTCTGACCCTCCACACTGTCCGGATCAGTAATGAAACATGTCCGACCCTCCACACTGTCCGGATCAGTAATGGAACATGTCCGACCCTCCACACTGTCCGGAACAGTAATGGAACATGTCCGACCCTCCACACTGTCCGGATCAGTAATGAAACATGTCCGACCCTCCACACTGTCCGGATCAGTAATGGAACATGTCCGACCCTCCACACTGTCCGGATCAGTAATGAAACATGTCCGACCCTCCACACTGTCCGGATCAGTAATGGAACATGTCCGACCCTCCACACTGTCCGGATCAGTAATGGAACATGTCCGACCCTCCACACTGTCCGGGTCAGTAATGGAACATGTCCGACCCTCCACACTGTCCGGATCAGGAATGGAACATGTCCGACCCTCCACACTGTCCGGATCAGTAATGGAACATGTCCGACACTCCACACTGCCCGAGTCAGTAATGGAACATGTCCGACCCTCCACACTGTCCGGGTCAGTAATGGAACATGTCCGACCCTCCACACTTTCCGAGTCCGTAGTGGAAAATGTCTGACCCTCCACACTGTCCGGATCAGTAATGGAACATGTCCGACCCTCCACATTGTCCGGATCAGGAATGGAACATGTCCGACCCTCCACACTGTCCGAGTCAGTAATGGAACATGTCCGACCCTCCACACTTTCCGGGTCACTAATGGAACATGTCTGACCCTCCACACTGTCCGGGTCAGTAATGGAACATGTCGGACCCTCCACACTGTCCGGATCTGTAATGGAACATGTCCGACCCTCCACAATGTCCGGATCAGTAATGGAACATGTCCGACCCTCCACACTGTCCGAGTCCGTAGTGGAAAATGTCTGACCCTCCACACTGTCCGGATCAGTAATGGAACATGTCCGACCCTCCACACTGTCCGGATCAGTAATGGAACATGTCCGACCCTCCACAATGTCCGGATCAGTAATGGAACATGTCCGACCCTCCACAATGTCCGGATCAGTAATGGAACATGTCCGACCCTCCACACTGTCCGGATCAGGAATGGAACATGTCCGACCCTCCACACTGTCCGGGTCAGTAATGGAACATGTCCGACCCTCCACAATGTCCGGATCAGTAATGGAACATGTCCGACCCTCCACAATGTCCGGATCAGTAATGGAACATGTCCGACCCTCCACACTGTCCGGATCAGGAATGGAACATGTCCGACCCTCCACACTTTCCGGGTCTCTAATGGAACATGTCTGACCCTCCACACTGTCCGGGTCAGTAATGGAACATGTCCGACCCTCCACACTTTCCGAGTCCGTAGTGGAAAATGTCTGATCCTCCACACTGTCCGGATCAGTAATGGAACATGTCCGACCCTCCATACTGTCCGGATCAGGAATGGAACATGTCCGACCCTCCACACTGTCCGAGTCAGTAATGGAACATGTCCGACCCTCCACACTTTCCGGGTCACTAATGGAACATGTCTGACCCTCCACACTGTCCGGGTCAGTAATGGAACATGTCGGACCCTCCACACTGTCCGGATCTGTAATGGAACATGTCCGACCCTCCACACTGTCCGAGTCCGTAGTGGAAAATGTCTGACCCTCCACACTGTCCGGATCAGTAATGGAACATGTCTGACCCTCCACACTGTCCGGATCAGTAATGGAACATGTCCGACCCTCCACACTGTCCGGATCAGGAATGGAACATGTCCGACCCTCCACACTGCCCGAGTCAGTAATGGAACATGTCCGACCCTCCACACTGTCCGGGTCAGTAATGGAACATGTCCGACCCTCCACACTGTCCGAGTCAGTAATGGAACATGTCTGACCCTTCACACTGTCCGGATCAGTAATGGAACATGTCTGACCCTCCACACTGTCCGAGTCAGTAATGGAACATGTCTGACCCTCCACACTGTCCGAGTCAGTAATGGAACATGTCCGACTCTCCACACTGTCCGAGTCAGAAATGGAACATGTCTGACCCTCCACACTGTGCGGATCAGTAATGGAACATGTCTGACCCTCCACACTGTCTGAGTCAGTAATGGAACATGTCTGACCCTCCACACTGTCCGGGTCAGTAATGGAACATGTCCGACCCTCCACACTGTCCGAGTCAGTAATGGAACATGTCCGACCCTCCACACTGTCCGGATCAGTAATGGAACATGTCCGACCATCCCCACTGTCCGGGTCAGTAATGGAACATGTCCGACCCTCCACACTGTCCAGATCAGTAATGGAACATGTCTGACCGTCCACACTGTCCGTGTCAGTAATGGAACATGTCCGACCCTCCACACTGTCCGGATCAGTAATGGAACATGTCCGACCCTCCACAGTGTCCAGATCAGTAATGGAACATGTCCGACCCTCCACACTGTCCGGATCAGTAATGGAACATGTCCGACCCTCCACACTGTCCGGATCAGTAATGGAACATGTCTGACCCTCCACACTGTCCGGATCAGGAATGGAACCTGTCCGACGCTCCACACTGTCCGAGTCGGTAATGGAACATGTCCGACCCTCCACACTGTCCGTGTCAGTAATGGAACATGTCTGACCCTCCACACTGTCTGGGTCAGTAATGGAACATGTCTGACCTTCCACACTGTCCGGATCAGTAATGGAACATGTCTGACACTCCACACTGTCCGGGTCAGTAATGGAACATGTCTGACCCTCCACACTGTCCGGTTCACTATGAACATGTCTGACCCTCCACACTGTCCGGGTCATTATGAACATATCTGACCCTCCACACTGTCCGGGTCATTATGAACATGTCTGACCCTCCACACTGTCAGGGTCATTATGAACATGTCTGACCCTCCACACTGTCCGGGTCATTATGAACATGACTGACCCTCCACACTGTCCGGGTCATTATGAACATGTCTGACCCTCCACATTGTCCGGGTCATTATGAACATGTCTGACCCTCCACACTGTCCGAGTCAGTAATGGAACATGTCCGACCCTCCACACTGTCAGGATCAGTAATGGAACATGTCAGACCCTCCACACTGTCAGGATCAGTAATGGAACATGTCCGACCCTCCACACTGTCCGGGTCATTATGAACATGTCTGACCCTCCACCCTTCCGAGTCAATAATGGAACAAGTCCGACCCTCCACACTGTCCGGGTCATTATGAACATGTCTGACCCTCCACACTGTCTGAGTCAGTAATGGAACATGTCCGACCCTCCACACTGTCAGGATCAGTAATGGAACATGTCCGACCCTCCACACTGTCCGGGTCAGTAATGGAACATGTCCGACCCTCCACACTGTCAGGATCAGTAATGGAACATGTCCGACCCTCCACACAGTCCGGGTCATTATGAACATGTCTGACCCTCCACACTGTCCGAGTCAGTAATGGAACAAGTCCGACCCTCCACACTGTCCGAGTCAGTAATGGAACATGTCCGACCCTCCACACTGTCCGGGTCATTATGAACATGTCTGACCCTCCACACTGTCCGTGTCAGTAATGGAACATGTCCGACCCTCCACACTGTCCGGATCAGTAATGGAACATGTCCGACCCTCCACAGTGTCCAGATCAGTAATGGAACATGTCCGACCCTCCACACTGTCCGGATCAGTAATGGAACATGTCCGACCCTCCACACTGTCCGGATCAGTAATGGAACATGTCTGACCCTCCACACTGTCCGGATCAGGAATGGAACATGTCCGACCCTCCACACTGTCCGAGTCGGTAATGGAACATGTCCGACCCTCCACACTGTCCGAGTCAGTAATGGAACATGTCTGACCCTCCACACTGTCTGGGTCAGTAATGGAACATGTCTGACCTTCCACACTGTCCGGATCAGTAATGGAACATGTCTGACACTCCACACTGTCCGGGTCAGTAATGGAACATGTCCGACCCTCCACACTGTCCGGATCAGTAATGTAACATGTCTGACCCTCCACACTGTCCGGATCAGTAATGGAACATGTCTGACCGTCCACACTGTCCGGGTCAGTAATGGAACATGTCTGACCCTCCACACTGTCCGGATCAGTAATGGAACATGTCCGACCCTCCACACTGTCCGGTTCACTATGAACATGTCTGACCCTCCACACTGTCCGGGTCAGTAATGGAACATGTCTGACCCTCCACACTGTCCGGATCAGTAATGGAACATGTCCGACCCTCCACACTGTCCGGTTCACTATGAACATGTCTGACCCTCCACACTGTCCGGGTCATTATGAACATGTCTGACCCTCCACACTGTCCGGGTCATTATGAACATATCTGACCCTCCACACTGTCCGGGTCATTATGAACATGTCTGACCCTCCACACTGTCAGGGTCATTATGAACATGTCTGACCCTCCACACTGTCCGGGTCATTATGAACATGACTGACCCTCCACACGTCCGGGTCATTATGAACATGTCTGACCCTCCACATTGTCCGGGTCATTATGAACATGTCTGACCCTCCACACTGTCCGAGTCAGTAATGGAACATGTCCGACCCTCCACACTGTCAGGATCCGTAATGGAACATGTCCGACCCTCCACACTGTCCGGATCAGTAATGGAACATGTCCGACCCTCCACACTGTCAGGATCAGTAATGGAACATGTCCGACCCTCCACACTGTCCGGGTCATTATGAACATGTCTGACCCTCCACCCTTCCGAGTCAGTAATGGAACAAGTCCGACCCTCCACACTGTCCGGGTCATTATGAACATGTCTGACCCTCCACACTGTCTGAGTCAGTAATGGAACATGTCCGACCCTCCACACTGTCAGGATCAGTAATGGAACATGTCTGACCCTCCACACTGTCCGGGTCAGTAATGGAACATGTCCGACCCTCCACACTGTCAGGATCAGTAATGGAACATGTCCGACCCTCCACACTGTCCGGGTCAGTAATGGAACATGTCCGACCCTCCACACTGTCAGGATCAGTAATGGAACATGTCCAACCCTCCACACTGTCCGGGTCATTATGAACATGTCTGACCCTCCACACTGTCCGAGTCAGTAATGGAACAAGTCCGACCCTCCACACTGTCCGAGTCAGTAATGGAACATGTCCGACCCTCCACACTGTCCGGGTCATTATGAACATGTCTGACCCTCCACACTGTCCGAGTCAGTAATGGAACATGTCCGACCCTCCACACTGTCAGTGTCAGTAATGGAACATGTCCGACCCTCCACACTGTCCGGGTCAGTAATGGAACATGTCCGACCCTCCACACTGTCCGGGTCAGTAATGGAACATGTCTGACCCTCCACACTGTCCGAGTCAGTAATGGAACATGTCTGACCCTCCACACTGTCCGGATCAGTAATGGAACATGTCCGACCCTCCACACTGTCAGTGTCAGTAATGGAACATGTCCGACCCTCTACACTGTCCGGATCAGTAATGGAACATGTCTGACCCTCCACACTGTCCGGGTCAGTAATGGAACATTTCCGACCCTCCACACTGTCCGAGTCAGTAATGGAACATGTCTGACCCTCCACACTGTCCGGATCAGTAATGGAACATGTCTGACCGTCCACACTGCCCGGATCAGATTTGGAACATGTCCGACCCTCCACATTGTCCGGATCAGTAATGGAACATGTCCGACCCTCCACACTGTCCGGATCAGTAATGGAACATGTCTGACCGTCCACACTGTCCGGATCAGTAATGGAACATGTCTGACCCTCCACACTTTCCGGATCAGTAATGGAACATGTCTGACCGTCCACACTTTCCGGATCAGTAATGGAACATGTCTGACCGTCCACACTGTCCGGATCAGTAATGGAACATGTCTGACCCTCCACACTTTCCGGATCAGTAATGGAACATGTCCGACCCTCCACACTGTCCGGATCAGTAATGGAACATGTCCGACCCTCCACACTGTCCGGGTCGGTAATGGAACATGTCCGAACCTCCACACTGTCCGGATCAGTAATGGAACATGTCTGACCCTCCACACTGTCCGGATCAGTAATGGAACATGTCTGACCCTCCACACTGTCCGGATCAGTAATGGAACATGTCCGACCCTCCACACTGTCCGGGTCAGTAATGGAACATGTCCGACCCTCCACACTGTCCGGATCAGTAATGGAACATGTCCGACCCTCCACACTGTCCGGGTCAGTAATGGAACATGTCCGACCCTCCACACTGTCCGGGTCGGTGATGGAACATGTCCGACCCGCCACACTGTCCGGATCAGTAATGGAACATGTCCGACCCTCCACACTGTCCGGATCAGTAATGGAACATGTCCGACCCTCCACACTGTCCGGGTCGGTAATGGAACATGTCCGACCCTCCACACTGTCCGGGTCAGTAATGGAACATGTCCGACCCGCCACACTGTCCGGATCAGTAATGGAACATGTCCGACCCTCCACACTGTCCGGATCAGTAATGGAACATGTCCGACCCTCCACACTGTCCGGGTCGGTAATGGAACATGTCCGACCCTCCACACTGTCCGGGTCAGTAATGGAACATGTCCGACCCGCCACACTGTCCGGATCAGTAATGGAACATGTCCGACCCTCCACACTGTCTGGATCAGTAATGGAACATGTCCGACCCTCCACACTGTCCGGATCAGTAATGGAACATGTCTGACCCTCCACACTGTCCGGGTCATTATGAACATTTCTGACCCTCCACACTGTCCGGGTCATTATGAACATGTCTGACACTCCACACTGTCCGGGTCATTATGAACATTTCTGACCCTCCACATTGTCCGGGTCATTATGAACATGTCTGACCCTCCACACTGTCCGGGTCAGTAATGGAACATGTCTGACCCTCCACATTGTCCGGGTCATTATGAACATGTCTAACCCTCCACACTGTCCGGGTCATTATGAACATGTCTGACCCTCCACCCTTCCGAGTCAGTAATGGAACATGTCCGACCCTCCACACTGTCCGGGTCATTATGAACATGTCTGACCCTCCACACTGTCTGAGTCAGTAATGGAACATGTCCGACCCTCCACACTGTCCGGGTCAGTAATGGAACATGTCCGACCCTCCACCCTGTCCGGGTCATTATGAACATGTCTGACCCTCCACACTGTCCGAGTCAGTAATGGAACAAGTCCGACCCTCCACACTGTCCGAGTCAGTAATGGAACATGTCCGACCCTCCACACTGTCCGGGTCATTATGAACATGTCTGACCCTCCACACTGTCCGTGTCAGTAATGGAACATGTCCGACCCTCCACACTGTCCGGATCAGTAATGGAACATGTCCGACCCTCCACAGTGTCCAGATCAGTAATGGAACATGTCCGACCCTCCACACTGTCCGGATCAGTAATGGAACATGTCCGACCCTCCACACTGTCCGGATCAGTAATGGAACATGTCTGACCCTCCACACTGTCCGGATCAGGAATGGAACATGTCCGACCCTCCACACTGTCCGAGTCGGTAATGGAACATGTCCGACCCTCCACACTGTCCGAGTCAGTAATGGAACATGTCTGACCCTCCACACTGTCTGGGTCAGTAATGGAACATGTCTGACCTTCCACACTGTCCGGATCAGTAATGGAACATGTCTGACACTCCACACTGTCCGGGTCAGTAATGGAACATGTCCGACCCTCCACACTGTCCGGATCAGTAATGTAACATGTCTGACCCTCCACACTGTCCGGATCA
The DNA here is from genome assembly GCF_036365525.1 of Heterodontus francisci. NCBI lineage: Eukaryota > Metazoa > Chordata > Chondrichthyes > Heterodontiformes > Heterodontidae > Heterodontus > Heterodontus francisci. The sequence goes on from NC_090395.1 coordinate 17,963,648, forward strand.
GTAATGGAACATGTCTGACCGTCCACACTGTCCGGGTCAGTAATGGAACATGTCTGACCCTCCACACTGTCCGGATCAGTAATGGAACATGTCCGACCCTCCACACTGTCCGGTTCACTATGAACATGTCTGACCCTCCACACTGTCCGGGTCATTATGAACATGTCTGACCCTCCACACTGTCCGGGTCATTATGAACATATCTGACCCTCCACACTGTCCGGGTCATTATGAACATGTCTGACCCTCCACACTGTCAGGGTCATTATGAACATGTCTGACCCTCCACACTGTCCGGGTCATTATGAACATGACTGACCCTCCACACGTCCGGGTCATTATGAACATGTCTGACCCTCCACATTGTCCGGGTCATTATGAACATGTCTGACCCTCCACACTGTCCGAGTCAGTAATGGAACATGTCCGACCCTCCACACTGTCAGGATCCGTAATGGAACATGTCCGACCCTCCACACTGTCAGGATCAGTAATGGAACATGTCCGACCCTCCACACTGTCCGGGTCATTATGAACATGTCTGACCCTCCACCCTTCCGAGTCAGTAATGGAACAAGTCCGACCCTCCACACTGTCCGGGTCATTATGAACATGTCTGACCCTCCACACTGTCTGAGTCAGTAATGGAACATGTCCGACCCTCCACACTGTCAGGATCAGTAATGGAACATGTCCGACCCTCCACACTGTCCGGGTCAGTAATGGAACATGTCCGACCCTCCACACTGTCCGGGTCAGTAATGGAACATGTCCGACCCTCCACACTGTCAGGATCAGTAATGGAACATGTCCGACCCTCCACACTGTCCGGGTCATTATGAACATGTCTGACCCTCCACACTGTCCGAGTCAGTAATGGAACAAGTCCGACCCTCCACACTGTCCGGATCAGGAATGGAACATGTCCGACCCTCCACACTGTCCGAGTCGGTAATGGAACATGTCCGACCCTCCACACTGTCCTGGTCAGTAATGGAACATGTCCGACCCTCCACACTGTCCGAGTCAGTAATGGAACATGTCCGACCCTCCACACTGTCCGGGTCATTATGAACATGTCTGACCCTCCACACTGTCCGAGTCAGTAATGGAACATGTCCGACCCTCCACACTGTCAGTGTCAGTAATGGAACATGTCCGACCCTCCACACTGTCCGGGTCAGTAATGGAACATGTCCGACCCTCCACACTGTCCGGGTCAGTAATGGAACATGTCTGACCCTCCACACTGTCCGAGTCAGTAATGGAACATGTCTGACCCTCCACACTGTCCGGATCAGTAATGGAACATGTCCGACCCTCCACACTGTCAGTGTCAGTAATGGAACATGTCCGACCCTCTACACTGTCCGGGTCAGTAATGGAACATGTCCGACCCTCCACACTGTCCGGGTCAGTAATGGAACATTTCCGACCCTCCACACTGTCCGAGTCAGTAATGGAACATGTCTGACCCTCCACACTGTCCGGATCAGTAATGGAACATGTCTGACCGTCCACACTGCCCGGATCAGTGATGGAACATGTCCGACCCTCCACAATGTCCGGATCAGTAATGGAACATGTCCGACCCTCCACACTGTCCGGATCAGTAATGGAACATGTCTGACCGTCCACACTGTCCGGATCAGTAATGGAACATGTCTGACCCTCCACACTTTCCGGATCAGTAATGGAACATGTCTGACCGTCCACACTTTCCGGATCAGTAATGGAACATGTCCGACCCTCCACAATGTCCGGATCAGTAATGGAACATGTCCGACCCTCCACACTGTCCGGATCAGTAATGGAACATGTCCGACCCTCCACACAGTCCGGATCAGTAATGGAACGTGTCTGACCCTCCACACTGTCCGGATCAGTAATGGAACATGTCCGACCCTCCACACTGTCCGGGTCGGTAATGGAACATGTCCGAACCTCCACACTGTCCGGATCAGTAATGGAACATGTCTGACCCTCCACACCGTCCGGATCAGTAATGGAACATGTCTGACCCTCCACACTGTCCGGATCAGTAATGGAACATGTCCGACCCTCCACACTGTCCGGATCAGTAATGGAACATGTCCGACCCTCCACACTGTCCGGGTCGGTAATGGAACATGTCCGACCCTCCACACTGTCCGGGTCAGTAATGGAACATGTCCGACCCGCCACACTGTCCGGATCAGTAATGGAACATGTCCGACCCTCCACACTGTCTGGATCAGTAATGGAACATGTCCGACCCTCCACACTGTCCGGATCAGTAATGGAACATGTCTGACCCTCCACACTGTCCGGATCAGTAATGGAACATGTCTGACCCTCCACACTGTCCGGGTCATTATGAACATTTCTGACCCTCCACATTGTCCTTTTCATTATGAACATGTCTAACCCTCCACACTGTCCGGATCAGTAATGGAACATGTCCGACCCTCCACACTGTCTGGATCAGTAATGGAACATGTCCGACCCTCCACACTGTCCGGATCAGTAATGGAACATGTCTGACACTCCACACTGTCCGGGTCATTATGAACATTTCTGACCCTCCACATTGTCCGGGTCATTATGAACATGTCTGACCCTCCACACTGTCCGGGTCAGTAATGGAACATGTCTGACCCTCCACATTGTCCGGGTCATTATGAACATGTCTAACCCTCCACACTGTCCGGGTCAGTAATGGAACATGTCTGACCCTCCACATTGTCCGGGTCATTATGAACACGTCTGACCCTCCACATTGTCCGGGTCATTATGAACATGTCTGACCCTCCACACTTTCCGGGTCATTATGAACATGTCCGACCCTCCACACTGTGCGGTTCATTGTGAACATGTCTGACCCTCCACATTGTCCGGGTCATTATGAACATGTCTGACCCTCCACATTGTCCGGGTCATTATGAACATGTAGAACCCTCCACACGTCCGGGTCATTATGAACATGTCTGACCCTCCACACTACCAGTGTTTTGAGTTTGTCACTGTGTAACTGTGAATTATAAACAGTGGCGATGCCTTCGAAGTTGATGGAACTGTGATGAATGGCACAGTGACAGATTATCACCTTCCTGTGGCTTTGACTGACAATTTTAATCACGTGATAAAAGATCTCTTGCGATCTCTGCCTGAGAGTGGGGTGAGTTGCAGGTGACGCAGGGGAAGGACAGACATCTCACATTATAAGAGGAGAATTAGTCTGTAGTTTCTGTGGTGGATCTGTGTGTCAATGGCTCACTCTTTAGGTTCTTTCCCGCATTACACACTGGGAGATCCTTTGGTGAATTCAAACACCAGGGGGCGAAAAAGCTGTTTGGTTATTTGTTTCTCTGCTTGTTCCTGGTGTCCTGGAGGAGTTCACATTATTTTTCTGTGGCCTGAATGAGCTCGTGTTTCATATTGCAGAGTGTGAGAGGTTGCAGGCCCTTCTTCCGCGAGTTGACGGCGTTGCACCTCAACGTCTGGCTGTACTTCAGTCCCAGACTCCCAGTCCTGGCCACCCAGTGCAGAGGGGAACAAGCAGATTGGAAGATGCCTTTTTGGGACTGCTCCAGGGCCTGAACAAGGTGGACATCCACAGGTCCAGGCAGTGCGCAGTCGAAGGATTCATTAGGCCTGACAGCCTGCCTCTCTTCCGCAGCTATGTTTGCATCGGGTTGTCACTGGAGAGGAAGAACGGGGTGTCCCGTGGTATGCTTGAGGCCTTCCAGGACCAGTGGGCACCAGAGGGACTAGAGTGCATCATCATTTTACTTTGTCGTTAAGCTTCCTTTTATTTTACTGGTAATTCAGAGTTTATTATTTGTGCCCCTTTAGAAGGAGGGAACTTGTTAACTGTTATTGTTGTTGATAATTGTCATCCTAAATGTCAATGTTAGTTAAGGGCGGAGTAAAGCCAGATGGAAGAGGAATAAACTCAGATAGGAGAAGAGGAAAACCAAGACAGGCGTGAGATTAAACACAGATAGAAGGGGGAGTAAACAGAACAGGAAAGGGAGTAAACCCAGATTGGATGGCAGAACAAATCCAGAGTTGATTTGAGAGGGAATAAGTACAGATTAGAGTAAACCTGGATGGGAGGGGGAGTAAACCCAGATTGGAGAGAGAAAAATCCAGAGACTAGGGGGGAGTAAACCCAGTTGGGAGAGTTAAGCCAGATGGGAGATTGAATAAACCCAGATTAGAAGGGGAGTAAACCCTCATTGGAGGGTTAGAGGGAGAATCAGGCCACTAGGGGATGCACAAGATAAACTCACAGGTAGTGACAGAGAAAGGACAGAAATATTGAATAGTTATTTTGCCCCAGTATTTACCAGGGAGATGAACAAGGTGGATGAGACATTAGAAGGTGAAATCAAAAAAGATATAAAGACATTTAAGGTAGAAAGTGGGGAGATAATTGATAAACTAGTCACACATTTAGAGGATAAAACCCCTGCATCCACACTTGTTAAAGGAAGTTAGGGATGAGACAGCACAGCCATTGTTTTATTATATATGGGTGGCATCCTTCCATCTATGAAAGATGATGGACACGCAGCAAACAATCCATTTAAGTGAGGTGTCTTCTCTTGGTGCACCTTTGCTTGATGGCTGTGAAGGCCAATCCTCGAGAGACAGCTTCTGCCACAAGTGCCGCACGTCAAGTTGCCAAGTGTTGCTGTGAGTTGTTGTTTTTGACATTGGCGCCTGTTGCCAAGCTGCTGTAGCAACTGGTCATTGTGGTTGTGCACACCAGTCTACAGGATGTGTCTCCATTTCCCTCTTTCAACAGCTAGTGACTCCCAAGTGCGATAGTCGACATTTAGGGCCTTCATGCCACGCTTACAAGCTTCCTTGAAATGGAGTTTTGGGAACCCCACTGGTTGTCTGGCCCTGGCTACTTCACCATACAGAAGGTCCTTGGGTATGTGACTGTCTTCCATTCTGCAGAAGTGTCCGATCCACTGAAGCTGCCTCAGTTTATTTAGTGCCAACACACTTGGGAGCTCTGCTTTTGAGAGGACTGCCACATTTGTGATTTTATCCTGCCAGGATATACCCATAATGCACAGCAGACAGCAAACATGGAAATTATTGAGCTTCTTTTCCTGGTAGCTGTAAGTGGCCCATGTTTCACAGCCATACAGTAAGGAGCTAAGAACACAGGCCTTATAAACCAGCAGCTTGGTCCTAAGGGTCAGCTTGGTGTTATCCCGTGCGCGTTTTGTGAGTCGGTCAAAAGTGGTAGCTGCTTTCCCAATGGGTGTATTGAGCTCTGCATCAAGGGTCAGATTGTCTATCATCGTGGACTCAAGGTAACAGAATCTGCTAACCACCTCCAGTGGGGTGTTGTTTAGTGTGATCAGGGTGTATATGCAACACTTTGTCCCATGACCATGTTTTCTTGATGCTTATAGTCAAGGAGAACAAGTCACAGGCACGGGAGAGACAGACCATGGGTCTTTGCAGCTGAGTTTCCGTGTGAGCGACTAGTGCAGCATCATCAGCGTAGAGGAGTTCTCTGATCAAGACGTGATGTGTTTTTGTCTTCGCTTTCAACTGAGCAGGGTTGTCCAGCCTTTTTTACGTAGGGAGCCACATTACAATTTTTATCTTACATGGGGGGCCGGTGTGACAATTTTGGAAAGATAAAGGCATTAAAATTTATTTTACTATTAATCAAAACAACAAAGGTGCATTTTTGTGAAGAAGCTTTAAATGAGAAGACTTACTTTCTGGTCACTATGTTGGATACTGATTTAGTGAGATACCTGGCATTTTTCTGCTTGCACAAGTATCAATGTTTTCCCACGCACTTCTTGTAGCGAGGCAGAGTATTCCAGATAGATGTCCATCTGTCAGGAGTGATCTTGATCACTCTCGCCCCCTCTCTTTCTGCCCTCTGTTTCTCTCTGTACCCCTCTCTCTCCCTGCCCCCCTCCCTATCCCCCTCTCTCTGTCCCCTTTTCCCTCTCTCTCTCTCTCTTTGACAGTTGCAGAGAGCAGGAACACTCAACCAATGGTTGATCAGGTTTTTAAAATCTCAAGTCAGTTTCACAGCTGATAGATCCTGACTTGGGGAACAGCAGTTTCTGAATTTCGGACAGATTCAGGGTTTTCTGGCTGGCTTTTAAAAATCACGAATCTGTCCGAAGTTCAGAAACTGCTGTTCCTGATGTCAAGATCTGTCAGCTGTGAAACTGAATTGTGATCTTTTTTAAAAGCTGGTCTGACAATGTGGAATTTCTCATCGCCAGTCACAGACCCCTGGTGAGGATGAGGAATGGCCCCGGGTACAGTTGATAGCTGCGGGCCGGATGGTAATCTTTGGCAGGCCGGATGCTGGCCCGTGGGCCATATGTTGGACAATCCTGTTGTCGAGCTTGCCATCTGACCTAGTGTGCAAGTTGACTCCTTCCATGCCAATGCATTATTTATCTTAATTGTATTAAGCATGTAAACTATGCTTTTATTTCTTTCATATTAATGAATGTAAGCTGGCTGTGGTGGAGTCCTGTTGGTAGAGGTTGTCTCATGGTGGTAAGAAGATGGGGCTATGAAGGGAGAATTCTGACCAAAGACATCATTTCTGGGACAGTTTTAACTAAAACAGACACACACGCACAGACATGTCAGGGCATGTCCCTGAGGTAGTGGAGTGCCACAGACACCTCGTCTACAGAAACTGAACTAGACAGTGGCTCCTCGGGAATGTGTGAATGGCCTTCTTCCTGCCCCAAGCTACAATAATCACACCCATTATTGGCATGCATCCGGAGACACCCCGCCCCCCCCCCTCCCCCGCTGAGGGCAGGATATGACCACGTGGAGGTGGTCCTGGATGGCCGGGGTGGGATTAATAACCCAATTGGATGATACAATTGAAGGTATTGCCTTATATGCCAAGGGTCAGGGGCAGGAAGGTGCATAAAGCCACAGCCCTCAAGGACATTGTTACTGCAGTCGGTAGAGTGGCCTAGTCAGCCATTCCGAAGTTGCGCCTGGAGATCTGTCGAGGGACTGACCACCTGACACGGACCCGAGCTCACCGGATTCCTAAGCAACGAGTGTCATTGTGAGTATGTACTATTGCTTAGAGATTTAATAAAGGTGCATCACATTTAGTGAAACAGTAATCAAGTTGTTGTGTGCCATTGATATCAAGAGTAAAGAAAAGAACCTTTAGACCAGAGAGGGGGTCTTACACATGTCTGCTTTATTATATATAGGTATATATGAAAATTAATTTGAAAAGGGAATAGTGCCAGATGACTGACTGACAATCTAATGTTATTCCTATATTAGAAAAGGGAGATGGAATAAGTCCAGGGAACTATAATCCAGTGAGTTTAACAACAGTGGTAGGAAAAATAATGAATCTTTATATAGTCATAAAGTCATAGAGTCGTACAGCATAGAAACAGGCCCTTCGGCCCACCGCATCCATGCTGACCATAATGCCTATCTATACTAATCCCACCTGCCTGCATTAATTCCATATCCCTCTATGCCTTGCTCATTCAAGTACCTGTCCAGATGCGTCTTAAATGTTGCTACTGTTCCTGCCTCCACCACCTCCTCAGGCAGCTCATTCCAGATACCCACTATTCTTTGTGTGAAAAATGTACCCCTTTGATCCCCTTTAAACCTCCTCCCTCTCACCTTAAATCTATGCCCTCTAGTTTTAGTCACCCCTACCATGGGAAACAGACTCTGGTTATCTACCCTATCTATGCCTCTAATAATTTTATATACCTCTATCATGTCCCCTCTCAGCCTCCTTCGCTCCAGGGAAAACAGACCCAGCCTATCCAATCTCTCTTTATAACTCAAGCCCTCCAAACCAGGCAACATCCTTGTGAATCTTTTCTGCACCCTCTCTAGCTTTCTCACATCTTTCCTGTAGTGCGGCGACCATAGCTGCACACAGTACTCCAAATGCAGCCTAACCAACGTTATGTACAACTGTAACATGAAGTCCCAACTCTTGTACTCAATGCCTCGGCCGATGAAGGCAAGCATGCCATATGCCTTCTTCACCACCCTGTCTACCTGTGTTGCCACTTTCAGGGAACTATGTACTTGCACCCCAAGGCCTCTCTGCTCAACAACACTCCCCAGGGCCCTGCCATTCACTGTATATGTCCTGCCCTGGTTTAACTTCCCAAAATGCATCACTTCACACTTGTCTGTGTTAAATTCCATTTGCCACTCCCTTGCCCACTTTCCCAGTTGATCTATATCCTGTTGTAACCTTAGACAACCTTCTTCACTGTCCACTATACCACCAATTTTGGTGTCATCTGCAAACTTACTAATCATGCCCCCTACATTCACATCCAAGTCATTAATATATATGACAAACAACAGAGGGCCCAGCACCGATCCCTGTGTCACACCACTGATCACCGGCCTCCAATCTGAAAAACAACCCTCCACTACCACCCTCTGCCTCCTATCACCAAGCCAATTTTGTATCCAATTTGCTAGCTCACTCTGGATCCCATGTGTTCGAACCTTCTGGACCAGCCTACCTTGTGGGTCCTTGTCAAAGACCTTGCTAAAGTCTATGTAGATGTCCATCGCCCTGCCCTCGTCAATCCTCTTGGTCATCTCCTCGAAAAACTCAATCAAATTCGTGAGACATGATTTCCCACGCACAAAGCCATGCTGACTATCCCTAATCAGACCATGCCTTTCCAGATGCATATAAATCCTGTCTCTCAGAATCCCTTCCAATAACTTTCCCACCACTGATGTAAGGCTCACCAACCTGTAGTTCCCTGGTTTATCCCTGCTGCCCTTCTTAAATAAAGGCACAACATTAGCTATCCTCCAGTCTTCCGGTACCTCACCCATGGCTAACAATGAGACAAAAATCTCTGCCAGGGCCCCAGCAATCACCTCCCTTGCTTCCCATAGCATCCTAGGATACACCTGGTCAGGCCCTGGAGAATTATCCACCTTAATGCACTTCAAAACCTCCAACACCTCCTCCTTTGTAATGTTGATATGCTCCAGGATATCGCTGTTCCCTCCCTTGAACTCACTAGCTTCCATGACCTTCTCCACGGTAAATACGGACGAAAAATATTCATTTAAGACCTCGCCCATTTCCCGTTGCTCCACTCATAGATTACCACACTGATCCTTAAGGGGACCTACTCTCTCCCTAGCTACCCTTTAACTCTTACTATACTTATAGAATCTTTTAGGATTCTCCTATATCTCATCTGCCAGGGAAATCTCATGGCCCCTTTTCGCCCTCCTAATTTCCTTCTTAAGTATAGTCCTATATCCCCTATACTCCTCGAGGGACTCGCTCGATCCCAGCTGCCTATACCTGACATATGCCTCCTTCTTTGTCCTGACCAGTCCCTCAATATCCCTCGTCAACCAAGGTTCCCTAAACTTGCCAGCCTTGCCCTTCCATCTAACAGGAACATGCTGGCCCTGAACTCTTCCTATCTCACTTTTAAAAGCCTCCCACTTGCCAGACGTCCCTTTACCTGTAAACAGCCTCTCCCATTCAACTTTTGAGAGTTCCTGTCTGATGCCGTCGAAATTAGCCTTCCTCCAATTTAGGAGTTCAACCTGAGGACCAGTCCTATTCTTTTCCATAACTATTTTGAAGCTAATTATGGTCACTGGTCACAAAGTGCTCCCCCACTGACACATCAACCACCTGCCCATCCTCATTTTCTAACAGGAGGTCGAGTGTAGCCCCTTCTGTAGTAGGGCCATCCACATACTGCTTCAGAAAACTATCCTGGTCACACTTAACAAATTCTTCCCCATCTGATCCCTTAGCACTAAGGCAGTCCCAGTCAATATTAGGGAAGTTAAAATCACCTACTATTACAACCCTATAATTCCTACACCTATCTGTGATTTCCCTACCTATATGCTCCTCCACTTCCCTCTGACCATTGGGGGGCCTATAGTATAATCCCATGAAAGCGATCACCCCTTTCTTATTTCTAAGTTCTACCCATATGGCCTCGCTGGACATTCCCCCCGGGATATCCTCTCTAAGTACTGCCGTGATGTCCTCCTTAGTCAATAGTGCAACTCCCCCTCCTCTCTTACCTCCACCTCTGTCATGCCGGAAAGATCGGTATCCGGAACATTGAGCTGCCAGTCCTGCCCATCCCTCAACCATGTTTCTGTAATAGCTATAATATCACAATCCCATGTACCGATCCATGCTCTGAGTTCATCTGCCTTACCTGTAAGGCTTCTTACATTAAAGTAAATGCAGTTTAGCCTACCAGACCTTCCACGCTCCCTGTCCTGCCCCTGCCCGGTCTGTCTACTGGACTTGCTTGCTTTAACCTCTACATTTGCCTCAACAATCTCATTGGAGAGACAACTACTTTGGGTCCCACCCCCCTGCAAGACTAGTTTAAACACTCCCGAGTAGTGCTAGCAAATCTCCCCGCAAGGATATTGGTCCCCCTCCAGTTTAGATGCAACCCGTCCTTCTTGTACAGGTCACCTCTGCACCAGAAGAGATCCCAATGATCCAAGTAGTTGAAGCCCTCCTGCCTACACCAGCTCTTCAGCCACACATTCATTTGCCTAATCCTCCTATTCCTACCCTCACTAGCACGTGGTACAGGGAGTAATCCTGAGATTACAACCCTAGAGGGGTTTTTAACCTTCTGCCTAACTCCCTATATTCACTTTGCAGGACCTCATCTTTATTCAAAGATATAATAGAGAAACATTTAGAAACCGAAAATATAATGCGGAATAGTCAGCCCGGATTTCAAAAGGGAAGATCATGCTTGGCCAACTTCATTGAATTCTTTGAAGTAATAGTAAGAGTTGACAAGTGTAATACATGTGGATTTTCAAAAGGCCTTCGATAAAGGTACAGCCTAGTAGACGCATGACAAAGATCAAAGCATGTGGAGTCGGGGAAAGGTAGCAAGCTCGATACAAAACAGAAGAGAGAGAGAGTAGGCGTTAAGAGTAGTTACTTTGACAAAAATTGAGAAGTAGTGTTCCGCATGAATCGGTGCTGGGACCACTGCTGTTCATAATTTATATCTACGATTTGAACTCAGGAATTGGAAGTACAATTTAAAAATTTGTAGACGGCACCAAATTGGGAAGTGTAGTTGATACAAAAGCAATAATGGGACAAGGTACAGGAAGACATAATACACTTGCAGAATGGGCCTGTAATTGGCAAATGAAGTACAATATAGGTTAAGTGTGAGGTGCATTTTGCAAAGGAGAATAAAAGGAGACCACATACAGCTTGGAGAATAAGTTTAAATGGGGTAGGAGGTGCAAAGAGATCTAGAGGTACAGATATAAAAATCGCCAAAAGTAGCGACACAGGTGAATAAGGCCATGCAAAGTGCAAACAAAGCACCCAGGTTCATTTCTAGCAGGACATTCTGTTTCTATAAAATCTTGATTAGGCCACACTTGGAGTACTATTAACAGTTCTGGTTTCCGTATTATAAAAAGGATATAGTGGCACAGAAAAAGGTGCAAAAAATGATTTACTAGAATGATACCAGATCTGAGAGGCTGCAAAATTAGGATCTGTAGCTCCGCTGGCATACCCCAGAAGGCACAATCTCAAAAATTGGCAGCCGGATCGGTTCTGACCACTTGTGGCATGGCCCTTGCAGCGGGTCCTGATTGACAGGGCACTAGCGTGGGCGTGCCATGCATGAGCCAGAAACATACAGAGTGGGCGAATTGCAACATCAAACAACCTCTAAAGTTGAATCGAACGACGATTGACCATTTGGACCACGTAGATCCAGTTAATGCCCTCTCCTTATCACGCGCAGCTGACCATTCATTCATTCATCTGCGTGAAGTACTCCCCACACTAGCATTATTTAAAGGGATAATAATCTAACTTCCAGGCTTTTTACTTACTTTTATCAATGGACTAATCAGGTGGGCAGAACAGTGGCAAATGGAACTCAGTCTGGAGAAGTGTGAGGTAATGCATTTGAGGAAGACTAACAAGGCTGCAAGGGAATACACAATATATGGTAGGATACTGAGCATTGCAGAGGAAAAGAGGGACCTTGGCATGCATGTCCACAGATTCCTGAAGTGGCTGGACAGGTAGATAAGGTGATCAAGATGCCACAAGGGATACTTTCCTTTATTAGCTGAGGTGTAGAATATAAGAGCTGGGATGTTATGCTGGAACTATATAAAACACTGGTTAGGCCACAGCTAAAGTACTGTGTGCAGTTCTGGTCACTGCAGTATTGGAAAGATGTGATTGTACTAGAAAGGGTAAAGAGGAGAATTATAGGGATGTTAGGACAAGGACACAGAATAGCTGACCAGAAGGTCATGGAGCAAAGGCAAACAATATGTTAATGGTGTGTTGAAAGACAAAGCTTTAGTACAGATAGGGTGTTAACGGACTGAAGATTGAACAGCAGAAAGTACAAACATGAAAAAAACAATGGGTAAGCAAACTGAACAAACTAAGATTAATTGAAATAAACATTAAAAAAAATTGTAAAAAATGTAAAAAAGAAAAAAAGAAAAAATAACTAAAAATAAAAGTAAAATGGGGGGCCCGTCATGTTCTGAAATTATTGAACTCAATGTTCAGTCCGGCAGGCTGTAGTGTGCCTAATCGGTAAATAAGATGCTGTTCCTTGAGCTTGCGTTGATGTTCACTGGAACACTGCAGCAATCCCAGGATAGAGATGTGAGCATGAGAGCAGGGGGGAATGTTGAAATGGCAAGCAACCGGAGGCTCAGGGTCCTGCTTGCGGACTGAGCGGAGGTGTTCCGCAAAGCAGTCACCCAGTCTGCGCTTGGTCTCCCCAATGTAGAGGAGACCACACTGTGAGCAGCGAATACGGTATACTACATTGAAAGAAGTACAAGTAAATCGCTGCTTCACCTGAAAGGTGTGTTTGGGGCCTGGGATAGTGAGGAGAGAGGAGGTAAATGGGCAGGTATTAAACCTCCTGTGATTGCAGGGGAAGGTGCCATGGGACGGGGACGAGGTGGTGGGGGTAATGGAGGAGTGGACCAGGGTGTGGCGGAGGGAACGATCCCTTCGGAGTGCTGACAGGGGGAGGGAGGGGAAGATGCGTTTGGTAGTGGCATCACGCTGGAGGTGGCGGAAATGGCGGAGGATGATCCTTTGGATATGGAGGCTGATGGGGTGGAAAGTGAGGACAAAGGGAACCCTGTCACGGTTCTGGGAGGGAGGGGAAGGGGTGAGGGTAGAGGTGCGGGTAATGGGCCGGACACGGTTGAGGGACCTGTCAACAACATGGGGGGGGGGGGGGTGGTGGGGAGTCTTCGGTTGGGGAAAATGGAGGTCATACCAGAAGCACCGTCATGGAAGGTAGCATCATCAGAGCAGATGCGTCGAAGACGGAGAAACTGGGAGAATGGAATGGAGTCCTTATAGGAGGCAGGGTGTGAAGAAGTGTAGTCGAGGTAGCTGTGGGAGTCGGTGGGCTTATAATGGATATTAGTAGACAACCTATCCCCAGAGATGGAGACAGAGAAGTCGAGGAAGGGGAGGGAAGTGTCAGAGATGGACCATGTAAAGGGTGGAAATTGGAAGCAAAGTTGATAAAGTTTTCCAGTTCGGGGCAGGTGCAGGAAATGGCACCGATACAGTCATCAATGTACCAGAAAAAGAGTTGGGGGAAAGGGCCTGAGTAGGACTGGAACAAAGAATGCTCGACATATCCCACAAAAAGATAGGCATAACTAGGACCCATGCGGGTACCCATAGCGACACCTTTTACTTGAAGGAAGTGAGTGGAGTTAAAGGAGAAGTTGTTCAATGTGAGAACAAGTTCAGCCAGGCGGAGGAGGGTGGTGGTGGATGGGGACTGGTTGGCCTCTGTTCAAGGAAGAAGCGGAGAGCCCTCAAACCGTCCTGGTGGGGGATGGAAGTGTAGACAGATTGGACGTCCATAGTGAAGAGGAGGTGTTTGGGGCCAGGAAACTGGAAATTGGGTTCTCGACTACACCTCTTCACACCCTACCTCCTGTAAGGACTCCAGTCCATTCTCCCAGTTTCTCCGTCTCCAAAGCATCTGCTCTGATGATGCTACCTTCCATGACGGCGCTTCTGACATGTCTTCCTTTTTCCTCAACCGAGGATTCCCCCCCCCTGTGGTTGACAGGGCCCTCAACCGTGTCCTGCCCATTTCCCGCACCTCTACCCTCACCCCTTCCCCTCCCTCCCAGAACTGTGACGGGGTTTCCCTTGTCCTCACTTTCCACCCCATCAGCCTCCATATGCAAAGGATCATCCTCCGCCATTTCCGCCACCTCCAGCGTGATGCCACTACCAAACGCATCTTCCCCTCCCTCCCCCTGTCAGCATTCCGAAGTGATCGTTTCCTCCGCGACACCCTGGTCCACTCCTCCATTACCCCCACCACCTCGTCCCCGTCCCATGGCACCTTCCCCTGCAATCGTAGGAGGTGTAATACTTGCCCATTTACCTCCTCTCTCCTCACTATCCCAGGCCCCAAACACTCCTTTCAGGTGAAGCAGCGATTTACTTGTACTTCTTTCAATGTAGTATACTGTATTCGCTGCTCACAATGTGGTCTCCTCTACATTGGGGAGACCAAGCGCAGACTGGGTGACCGCTTTGCGGAACACCTCCGCTCAGTCCGCAAGCAGGACCCTGAGCTTCCGGTTGCTTGCCATTTCAACACTCCCCCCTGCTCTCATGCTCACATCTCTATCCTGGGCTTGCTGCAGTGTTCCAGTGAACATCAACGTAAGCTCGAAGAACAGCATCTCATCTACCGATTAGGCACACTACAGCCTGCCGGACTGAACATTGAGTTCAATCATTTCAGAACATGACGGGCCCCCCATTTTACTTTCATTTTTAAGTTATTTTTTCTTTTTTTCTTTTTTACATTTTTTACAATTTTTTTTAATGTTTATTTAATTTTATCTTAGTTTGTTCAGTTTGCTTACCCACTGTTTTTTTTTATGTTTGTACTTGCTGCTGTTCAATCTTCAGTCCGTTAACACCCTATCTGTACTAATGCTTTGTCTTTCAACACACCATTAACATATTGTTTGCCTTTGCTCCATGACCTTTTGGTCAGCTATGTGGCCTTGTCCAATCCACACCTTCTCCTTTGTTATCTCTTGCCCCACCCCCGCCTCACTTGCTTATAACCTTTGATATTTCGAATATTTGCCAGTTCCGAAGAAGGGTCACTCACCCGAAACGTTAACTCTGCTTCTCTTTCCACAGAAGATGCCATTTTAGCTGTCTTCTTTGATGTCAAAAGACATATTTCACAGGCCTATGCTAGTATTTACGCTCCACACAAGCCTCCTCCAACCCTACTCCATCTCATCCTGTTAGCATATCCTTCATATCTCCAATTCAAACCTACCTCAAAGAGGGCTTACCCTAAATTGGACCACTTCCTTGCATCCCTCTGCGCCCACTTTCAATTCCAATTCCTTCTGCTTCCACTCCTGGAAAAACTCTCCCCCAAAATACAACGGCTCTTTCAGACTCCAAACAGTCTAGCCTTTGGCCTTCCATTCATCAAGGTGTTTTTGCAGCTGTCAATCAAGCACTCCCTCAGCTCCACCTTTGATGCCCTTCTAACCAGTAAAAACCTCATTTTCTCTCATCACAATTATTCCCCCGCCTATGAAATCCATCACTCCCTCAGGTCAAAGGGCACAGACTTTGGCATTTCTATCACACAACTGGTTTAGGCATCTATCATTAGATCTGACTGGACCATATCAAGCACTATTGAACCTCATTCTCCGCGGGTAAAACCTCTTGTTATTCGAGAAGCATCCTGGAAAGCAAAAATAATCCCTTGCTTCTTTTCTCTACTATCAATCATCTTTTTAAATAGCTACTGTCTCAGGCCAAACTAGACTGTTCACAACCACAGTATCCTATTTGACCCTAAGCTAAGCTGAGCTCAGCTTCCCACCCCATATCAAAGAACAAAGAACAAAGAACAGTACAGCACAGGAACAGGCCATTCGGCCCTCCAAGCCTGCGCCGATCTTGATGCCTGTCTAAACTAAAACCTTCTGCACTTCCGGGGTCCGTATCCCTCTATTCCCATCCTATTCACGTATTTGTCAAGATGCCTGTTAAACGTCGCTATCGTACCTGCTTCAACCACCTCCCCCATCACTAAGACTGTCAACGTCCACTTCTGTAATATTACCTTTCTCTGGCTGTGCCTCATCTGCTGCTGAAACCTTTATGCACACTGTTGTTTCTTCAAAACTTGACAAGGAACGTTGGAACAGGAGGGGTCCAGTTAGCCCATCAAACCTGTTCCACCAATCAGGGAGATAATGGCTGAGCACCAGTCTAACTCCATATCCCTGCCTTTGCCACACATCCCTTAATACCTTTGGCTAACAAAAATCTATCAAACTCAAATTTAAAATTTACAATTGATCTAGCATCGATTGCCATTTGCCAAAGAGAGTTCCAAACTTCTACCACCTTCTGTGTGTAGAAGTGTTCCCTAATTTCACTCCTGAAAGGCCTGGCTCTAATCTTTAGACTATGCCCCCTAGTCCTGGACTCCCCAAGCGGCGGGAAAAGTTTCTACCCAATCAAACCTTTTCAGTATCTTAAAGATGTCTATCAGCCCCAGCCCATTCAATCATTCCTCATAAAGTTCCCTGGGGTAATATTGGATAAGTTCCATTTTTGGACACAGGGATGGTGATGCATCATTACCAAGTGCCCGGCCCCCTTGAGGCAGGCAGTGTGAAAACGTCATGCTGCCTGCTGATCTGAATGATGTCAGAGCCTGCAACCCAGAGTGGACCACACTACTGACTGGCTGCATGCTCAACAGGGGGCTCAGTAGCGTACGTGGCAAGCATGGCAGACTACATTTCTTGTCGGCAGCCTCTCCCTTTTAATGGTCAATGCTCAGTATGCATTCAGCCAGAACCATTGCAGAGTTGGTCAAAACATCAGTAATTCAAATACTCCACCTCACCCTCACACACTTACTATTGCTACCAGCCTCACACCCATCTCTCCCTGCTTCCAGATAGCTCTGGCTATTTATCCATGACAGGCATGTCACCTAAACACTTTGCAACACATTCACTGGCATTCGTTCTTCTCTCTCTTGCAAAACAATGTGGCCCACACCCGCAGGGAACAGCAGAGAACGGGAAGAGACAAGCACGCCTGCATCAGCTGAGCCCTCTGGAGGATACAGTGCTCAGCATCATGGGGTCGGCTATGACAGAACCTGTTGAATTTGGCATCCCTAAGAACAATTCAGGATGATGGCATGTGTCTGCCTTCTCAAATCCCACCTCACCCTCATCCTGCTCTCTGGCTTGAAGTGCAAGCTGCAGATGGTGTGACGATGGGCCTCTTGCTTTCCACTCCACCCGTTCCTCCTCACTGCACCCCAACCCTCCCTTCTACATTTATGTTTTCAGATGTCCAAGAACTGCCAGGTGGCCAGCCAGGGCAGCCTGATCATAAATAGCAAGAACTATACCAGACCTCTGATGAAGCAATGTCACTTGATCTGACACTCAGATACTGGCAGCGCGTCTAGTATAGAGTCAGGACTGTATGTGGTGAGTCACCAGGCAGAAGTGGGCTGCAGCCAGGCCAATGGGAGAGGATAGCTTGTGTGCCAGCTCACTGAAGGGCAAGGTCACAGACGAGTTCTAAGAAAAAGAGGACTCAGATGAGGACAGCATGCAGGACAATGCTGAGGGGCATGCACACTGAGATGCTTGGTGCATTGGTCGTGCTTCCAGAGAACTTCCTGTCACTATCAAGGAGCATGGAGGAGTCCAACTCCAACTTGGCACAGGGCTTTGTGCAGAGCTTGGGACCCATCCTTTCTGGCATGAAAGTGGTGGCCAACCCAATGGCAGCACTTGCACTTTGGGGAGACGGTAGCATAGTGGTAATGTCACTGAACTAGCAATCCAGAGGCTCGAGATAAAGCCCTGGAGACATGGGTTCAAATCCCACCACGGCAGCTGGCGGAATTTAAATTCCATTAATTAATAAAAATCTGGAATTGAAAGCTAGTCTCAGTAATGGTGCTTTGAAATATCATCGATTCTCGTAAAAACCCATCTGGTTCATTAATGTCCTTTAGAGGAGGAAATCTGCGGTCCTTACCTGGTCTGGCCTACATTTGACTCCAGACCTTCAGCAATGTGGTTGACTCTTAACTGCCCTCTGAAATGGCTTAGCAAGCCATTCAGTTGTCAAGGGCAATTAGCAATGGGCAACAAATCCTGGCCTTGCCAGCGATGCCTACGTCCCATGAAAGAATAAAAGGAAAACCCAACCGTGATGCAGAGACTGGTGTCCAATGTCTCAGCTTCCATTACTGCACAGACAGAAGCCACCCAACATCTCAGTGTTGCAGTAGAAGCTCAGATGGAGGTCATGAGATCGCTGCTTGTTGCCATGCAAGCCCAGCTTGCTGCCATCATGGCTGTGGATACCAGTGCTCAAAGCAGCACGCAGATTCTCACAACAGTCCAGCAACCTGTCCTCCAACCAATTCCTAGAATTACTGAGACACCGGCCTGGGAGAGTGACAGTGGCTCCATGGAGCACAAACCTCTTTAGGATGGCAACATTCGTCCTCCTACCACTGCCACTCTGCCAGTGCCCTTGCTGTTGCCTTTCAGCCAGCCAGCCCAGACTGCTGCCACCTATGCCAAGATGGTGCAGTCTGAAACTGGGCCTTCAAGGCCTAGAGCTGCTCGATGTCGTCTTTCGAGGCTATCTGCAATCTCCATCAATCAGGCTGCAGCCACTGGGTAGCACTGCGTAGGAGCATTAGACCAGGCAAAGGCACGTATAAGACAGGCACTGAGAGAATGCACCAGGGAGAATAGTTTAGTTTTGTATGTATTATTGGAAGTCTTGTTGGATAAAGCTGCTATAGAATGTTTTTTTCTTTTTGGTGGCTTTTATTCCAGTTTTGGCCAAGTAATGGAACATAGCAGAAAGGAATGGTGGGAATTGTGGAGCAACTGTGATATGGGGATGACATCTTAGGGAAACGGAGTCTGAGTACCCCGTCATGGACAGCCCATCCGGAGCAAAGGAATCCCAGATGCTTCCTCCGCTTTCTCCTCTTCCTCTTTCTTTTCCTCTTCTGTGTGAGATAGCCTCCAAATGCCTGGTGGCAAGGTCTGTGCCCACATGGTAGTGAGGTTGTGCAAAAGACCACCATGAACTTGGAAACACACTCCAGCAGTATTGGAGGGCTCCTCCCAAGAGATCCAGGCAATGGAACTGTTACTTCAGGTTGCCAATGGTTTGCTTCATGGCATTCCTAATGGCTGCATGGCTGTTGGTATAGGCACAATGTGCTGGCTTGTTCCAGTGACAGAGGGGAGTCATTAGGTGTAGAGCAGATATCCCTTGTCACTCAGCAACCAGACTCTGGTACTTCATGGTGTGCCAAAGATGATGGGTATGTTTGACCGGATGAATGCATCATGGCTGCTGCCAGGCTAGCAGTCGTTTAGTGAGAGGATCTTCTGGGCATGGTCGCACACCAACTGAGCATTAATATAAACTGAACATTTTAGTTCCTGTATCGCTCTGCATTAACACGTTGGGCCCACAGAGCCACATGCATGCATTCTATTGCACCCGGCGCCATTGGGAATCCCGCTAGCCTGGCAACTCCACATACTCACTCCTCCTGCTTCTCTCTGGTCAGTGAGAAGACTAGGAAGTGCCCTGTCCTTCTATGCAGGGCCTCTGCTACCTCCCTCAGGCAGCGATGGACAGCCACCTCTGTGATGTTGCTAATGTCGCCTGCTCCCACCTGGAAGGATCCACTGGGCCAGAAATTTAGGGTGATGATAACCTTGACAACCATTGGCAGTCTGTCTTCATCCTGCTGTGAGGCTGCAGGTTGGGCTGCAGGAGGTGGCACAGTTCAGTGACCATCTCCTTGGTGAAAACTCAGACACTGCTCCTGGCTGAGGCAGGGGTAGGAGAGGGGATCCCTGAAGACTTTTGGTGGCCGGGGGCTTGGAGAGCACTCCTTCTCCTCCCTCTGTGCACTGCTTCCCCTCTGTGCTGCATGTGCTCCATTTCCATATCATGCTGCATCCCAAGAGGGATGGGGACTATCCCCCATTATCCCGCAAGCAGGATCCGGAGCTTCCGGTTGCTGGCCATTTCAACACTCCCCCCTGCTCTCATGCTCACATCTCTGTCCTGGGATTGCTGCAGTGTTCCAGTGAACATCAACGCAAGCTCGAGGAACAGCATCTCATTCATCGATTAGGCACACTACAGCCTGCCGGACTGAACATTGAGTTCAATAATTTCAGAGCATGACGGGCCCCCATTTTACTTTTATTTTCAGTTATTTTTTTCTTTTTCTTTTTTTTTGTGTTTATTTTATTTTATTTCATCTTAGTTTGTTCAGTTCGCTCCCCCTGGTTTTTTTTTCATGTTTGTACTTTCTGCTGTTCAATCTTCAGTCCGTTAACACCCTATCTGTACTAATGCTTTGTCTTTCAACTCACTATTAACATATTGTTTGCCTTTGCTCCATGACCTTCTGGTCAGCTATTCTGTGACCTTGTCCTATCTACACCTTCTCCTTTGTTATCCCTTGCCTCACCCCCACTTTACTTGCTTATAACCTTTTACATTTCTAATATTTGCTAGTTCTGATGAAGGGTCACTGACCTGAAACGTTAACTCTGCTTCTCTCTCCACAGATGCTGCCAGACCTGCTGAGTATTTCCAGCATTTCTTGTTTTTATTTCAGATTTCCAGCATTCGCAGTATTTTGCTTTTATTAAAATGGCATCTTGATTGGTTCAGTGAGTTCTTTGATGAACGTGCAATCATAGATTGAACAGTGGATCCTGGATATCCCAAGTTGGGGATCTTGCTTCTGCAGGTGAAACTTCCAGAGCTGGAGTTTCAGCATCATTAATGTGATTGGCCACATAGTAGGAGGAGTCTTCATGGATAGTTTTGCACTATGTTTGTCCAGCTTATAGCTGTCTATTTTACATTCAGACTTGCTGTTAAACAGTCCTTATATCTGTTTTGCCATCCAATGCAGGTGAACACAAAAAGTATTGCAAATATCAACAACTGCTTGCATTTATATGGCACAACATATTAAGGTGCTTCATGGGGACATTATCAGCCAAAAATTGAAAGGAAGTCAAAGAAGGAGAGATTAGGACTGGTGACCAAAAACATGGTCAAAGAGGCATGTTTTAATGGGCATCTTAAAGGAGGAGCGAGATGGCGAGGTGGAGAGATTTAGGGAGGAAATTGCAGAAATTAGACCAGGGGTTGGCACCTTTTTTACCTGAAGAGCTTTTTTAAAAAAAATTGCTTAAATTAAAAACTATTGGGAGCCACAGAATGAAAATTTGACATTTCTGAACAATAAATAAAATATATGTATTGAAATTATGTATCAATAAAAAAAATCTAAGTTAGAATAGACCTAACTCTGAATTATCGTGTTTTGAGACTCCTTTCACTATAACTTTGTCAATAAAGTCACCTTGAAAACAAACTTTAACTTAAGATGCTTTGAATTAAGACAATATTTTGACTGCTGATTCTTGTGATAAAAAAGCTTCTCTCAGCACATTCAGAATAATAGTCATTTAGTAGTACGGAACTTGAGTATTGCTGAAAATAGAGACATGTTGTTGAGCTTTTTATTTTGCACTCATCAGGACAATCGCAAGAATAACCAATGCTGTCAAGCCAAAAAGACTTCCTGTCTATCACACAAATGAGTCATGTGATATATGAATTTCAGTGCCAGTGTGATGCTAGTTATATAGGCCGTACATCCCAAAGACTGGCGGATCATATCAAACAACATGTCCCAACTGCTGTTCTCAACAGGTAAGGAACGGGCCGTACCCAACTAGCCCCTGCTTGCAAAACTCAAAACATAGTGTCCAACTTAGATGTGATTCTGCAATTGGACAACATTTGCTAAATAATCCAGTGTGCTAGGAATTATGCTGACAATCAATTTAAGATTGTCAGTAGGGCTCGCAGTGTGGTGCATTTGCGTGTACTGGAAGCTACATATATTAATATACAGGGCCCCGTTCTTTGCAGACAGAAAAAATATGTACAAACATTGCAGCTGTTTCAGCTGAACAAATAAGTGACAGCCATTCGCTGCTTCATTTCTCAGGGCAATGCCTTGACCAATCAGAGTCAAGCTGCCTGGTTTAAATTTTAAACAAAGCTTGGCAGTTAACTGTCAGTCACCGTAAACTGGCGCATTCTCCATGACAACACCTCTACCAATCAGAGTTCACTTGCCAACCAATCAGCACTCTTTTTTCCATGCAGTATATGTTGTTGTTTTCCCTTACATTGGTTATTCTTGCGATTGTCCTGATGAGTGCAAGACGAAAAGCTTCGACAACATGTTTCTATTTTCAGAATAATTTATTATCTCAGCTATATAGGAAACAATAATGGTCACAACCCTAAATCTGTTTCTCAGAACAAAGGCATTATCTATCACCATGGTGTCGCTATACCACTCGAACAGTTTATTTAGAGCACAATGTTGTTTTTTGTTAAAATAGTCATTTGAAATGGTAAAGTGCAGCATAATGATTAGCCTTTTAACCCCACAATAAAAACACAGCTCTTTTCTTGACAGTTTATTTCAGGATTTTTTCATGTTAATGTGATCCAACTGGAAAAGGTTGGGAGCCGCAAACGAGATGTTGTAGATTGCATGCTGCTCCGGAGCCACAGGTTGAAGACCCCTGGTCCAGATGGCTGAAGGCACAAAAAGAATATTGGTGGTTTAGAGGTACAAATTGGAAGAGAGAGGCATGCTATAATGGGAGACTAGGGCAGGATTGGGAAATTAACATTCCTGACTGGAAAATATTCAGGAGGGATTAAGTGCTGGTGTCAATGATAGATTTTAGTACATCATGGGTACAGTGGGATGGTACAGGGATAGGACAGAAGATTAATCTGGCTATAATCAAGGAATAGGCGGGTAACTGTTATTCTATTGGGAGTTTATTACAGACAGCCGAATTGTGGAAAATAAACGGATTAATAAAATATGTAGACAAATTAGAGAAAAAGTGCAGGAACAACAGGGCCATAATAATGTGAGTTCAATTATCCTGTGAGAGATCGGGGAAAGATGAATGGAAGTAGAAAAGTAGGGTCTGTTTTCTAGATCAATAGCTGTTTAGTCCAAGAAGGGGAAAAGCAGGGTTGGATCAAGCGCTAGAAAATAAAAACAGTAAAATAGGTCATGTAAAGATAAGGGGATTTCTTGTAAACAGAGACCATAAAATAATTGTAATGTTACTGGACTAGTAATCCAGAGTCCCAGACTAATGCTCCAGAGATGGGAGTTCAAATCTTATCACAGCAATTGGTGGAATTTAAATACAATTATTTAAATAAATCTGGAATTAAAAGAAAGCTAGTCTCAGTAATCATGAACATGAAACTATTGGATTGTTGTAAAATCCAGTCTGGTTCATTCATGTCCTTGAGGGAAGGCAATCTGCCGTCCTTACCTGCTCTGGCCTACATGTGACTCCAGACCCACAGCAATGTGTTTGATTCTTAACTGCCCTCTGAAATGGCCTAGCAAGCCACTCAGTTGGATCAAACCTCTGCAGAAAAGTTGAATAGGAATAAAACTGTTCAGATCATACAACATTGACCGAGGCATGAGACACGACAAAGGCAGACCCCACAAAGTTCCTCCTCACTAACATCTGAAGACTTGTGTCAATATTAGGAGAGCTGTCCCACAAACTAGTCATACTCACCAAATTATCCCTTACAGCCAATGTCCCAAACTGTTCCATCACCATCCCTGGGTATGTCCTGTCCCAGAGGCAGGATGAACCCACTAGAGATGGCAGCACAGTGGTATACAATTAGGATGGAGTGGCCCTAAGAGTTCTCAACATTGACTCCAGGTGCCATGAAATCTCATGGCATCAGGTCAAACATGGGCAAGGAAACCTCCTGCTTGGAAGAAGCACTGAGGGTAACAAGGACAGAGAATGTACTCTGGGTGGGGGACTTCAATGTCCCTCACCAAGAGTGGTTCACTAGCACCACTACTGACCGAGCTGGCTGAGACTTGACCTTGTCCTCATGAATCTACCTGTCACAGCTGCATTTGTGCATGTCAGTAGTGGTAGGAGTGACCACCACATAGTCCTCGTGGAAACAAAGTTCACATTGCGATACCATCTACCATGTTTTGTGGCACTAGCACTGTGCCCATGTGATAGATTTAGCGCCGATCTATCAGCTTAAAACTGGGCACCCATATGGCACTGCAGGCCATCAGCAGCAGCAGAATTTCATTCATTCACAATCTGTAACCTCATGGCCTGGCATATCCTTCACTCTACCATTACCAACAAGACAGGGAGCAACACTGGTTTAATGAGGAGTGCAGGAGAGCATGCCAGGAGCAGCACCAGGCATACATAAAAATGAGGTGCAAACACAGGACTACATGAATCCTAAACAGCAGAAGTAGCATGCGACGCACAGCGATAACTGATCCTACAATCAACAGCTCTGCAGTCCTGCCACATCCACTCATGTATGTTCGTCGACAATTAAATAATTAACAGAAGGAGGAGGAGGCTCCACAAACGTCCCCATCCTCAATAAAGGGGGAGCCCAGCATGTCACTACAAAAGACAAAGCTTCCATTTGCATCCATCCTCAGCCAGAAGTGCCGAGTGGATAATCCATCTCGGCCTCCTCCTGAGGTCCCCAGCATCACAGATGCCAGTCTTCAGCCAATTTGATTCATCCATGTGATATCAAGAAATGGCTGAAGTCACTGGATACAGTAAAGATTATGGGCCCTGACAGCATTCCGGAAATAGTACTGAAGATTTGTACTCCAGAACTAGTCGCGTCCCTAGCCAAGCTGTTCCAATACAGCTACAATACTGGCATCTACCCGACAATGTTAAAAATTGCCCAGGTATGTCCTGTCCATAAAAAGCAAGACAAATCCAATCCTGCCAATTACCGCCCCATCAGTCGACTCTCAATCATCAGCAAAGTGTTGGAGGGTGACGTTGACTGTGCTATCAAGTGGCACTTACTCAGCAATAACCTGCTTACCAATACTCAGTTTGGGTTCTGCCAGGGCCACTCGGCTCCAGACCACATCATAATCTTGGTGCAAACTTGTGCCATGCTCACAGCAAATGCAGTAATGGAAGTACAAAAATAAACCGAAGAGTTATTTCAATAGGATGGAGGACAAAGTCACATGACACATACCTCCGCCTGCACTGAAATACACATTCATGTCTGCTAGAACTGAAACTCCTTAAGCCCATTAAACAGCTCATCACACATGAATTCCAGAGTTGAGGTGAGTGACTGCCTTTGACATCAATGCGGCATTTGGCTGAGTGTGGCATAAAGGAGCCCAGTAAAATTGAAATCAATAGGAATCAGGGGGTAATCTCTCCACTGGTTGGAGTCATTCCTAGCACAAAGGAAGATATTTGTGGTTGTTGGAGGCCAATCATCTAAGCCACAGGAGTTCCACAGAGCAGTGTCCTAGACCCAACCATCTTCAGCTGCTTCATCAATGATTACCTTCCTTCCACCATAAGGTTAGAAGTGGGGATGTTCACTGATGTCTGCACAGTGTTCATTACCATTCGCAACTCCTCAGATACTGAAGCAGTCCATGTCTGCGTGCAGCAAGACCTGGACAACATTCAGATTTGGGCTGATAAGTGGCAAGTAACATCCAAGCCATTTAAAAAAGTAATTAGGATGGTGAAAAGGGGACATGAAAAAACACTGGTGAGCAAGATAAATGAAAATCCTAAGGCGTTTTATAAGTACATTAAGGGCAAAAGGATAACCAGGGAAAGAGTAGGGCCCATTAGGGACCAAGGTGGCAATCTGTGTGTCGAGCCGGAGGACATAGGTGAGGTTTTAAATGATTACTTTTCATCTGTGTTCACTAGGGAGAAGGACGATGGATGTTGGATCCCATTCGTTGCACAGAGAGAGACGAAGTCCGACTGTAGCTTTAAGAAACTTTATTGCAGTATTTCTTGGTTACATCATCAGCAAAGCAAACTACAACAACACCTGGGCTCTTCTCTCCTCTCCTTCTCTCTCCTGCCCTCTCCTGCCTGAGCAGGGAAATCAAGCCTTTCTTTATAGTTCTTCATACACATCAGTGACACCCCCTTTATGTTCCCAATTGGTTTACAAACTCTGCAGTTTCTTGGTGTCATGGCCTGATTGGGGTACTACCTTGTCAATTTGTTGCACCTCCTTACTCTAGTTTCCCATCCCCCTTATCTTCCTGTGAACCGTTAGGCTGACTGTTATACAAAGGGTTATTATGAAGCAGCTTACAGTTGTCCTGTGAATTTTTACTTGTTAGTCTACTCCTACTGATAAGCTGTCTGCGCAGCTCCGAGGTTAGTTTGTTAGTAATACATGATTGATTAATTATTTCATCTTAAATGTCCCCATCTTATTCTGTTCTCGAAAATTCTGTTCTCACAATGTAGGTGTAGAGATCAGGGAGGGGGATTGTGATGTACTTGAACAGATTGGCATTGAAAGGGAGGAAGTATTAGCTGTTTTAGCGGGCTTAAAAGTGGATAAATCCTAAGGCCCAGATGAGATGTATCCCAGGCTGTTATGTGAGACAAGGGAGGAGATTGCAGGGGCTCTGACACACATTTTCAAATCCTCTCTGGCCACAGGAGAAGTACCAGAGGATTGGAGGACAGCGAATATGGTGCCATTATTCAAGAGGGGTAGCAGTGATAAACCAGGTAATTACAAGCCGGTGAGTTTAACATGAATGGTTGGGAAAATTCTGAGGGACGGCATTAATCTCCACTTGGAGAGTCAGGGATTAATCATGGATAGTCAGCATGGCTTTGTCAGGGGGAGATCGTATCTGACTAACTTGATTACATTTTTTGAGGTGGTAACTAGATGTGTAGATGAGGCTAAAGCAGTTGGTGTAGTCTGTATGGACTTCAGTAAGACTTTTGATAAGGTCCCGCATGGGAGATTGGTTAAGAAGGTAAGAGCCCATGGGATCTAGGGAAATTTGGCAAATTGGATCCAAATTTGGCTTAGTGGCAGGAGGCAGAGGGTAATGGTTGAGGGTTGTTTTTGCGAGTGGAAGCCTGTGACCAGTGGTGTACTGCAGGGATTGGTGCTGGGACCCTTACTGTTTGTAGTGTACATTAATGATTTAGATGTGAATATATGAGGTATGATCAGTAGGTTCGCAGATGACACGAAAATTGGTGGTGTCGTAAATAGTGAGGAGGAAATCCTCAGATTACAGGATGATATAGATGGGCTGGTAAGATGGGCAGAGCAGTGGCAAATGGAATTTAATCCTGAGAAGTGTGAGGTGATGAATTTTGGGAGTACCAACAAGGCAAGGAGATATACAATGGATGGTAGGACCCTAGGAAGTACAGAGGGTTAGAGGGACCTTGGTGTACTTGTCTATAGATCACTGAAGGCAGCAGCACAGGTAGATAAGGTGGTTAGGAAGGCATATGGGATACTTGCCGTTATTAGCCGAGGCATAGAATATAAGAGCAGGGAGGTTATGATGGAGCTGTATAAAACGCTAGTTAGGCCACAGCCAGAGTACTGTGTACAGTTCTGGTCACCGCACTACAGGAAGGATGTGATTTCACTGGAGAGGGTGCAGAGGAGATTCACCAGGATGTTGCCTGGGCTGGAGCATTTCAGCAATGAAGAGAGACTGGATAGGCTAGAGTTGTTTTCCTTAAAGCAGAGAAGGCTGAGGGGTGATATGATTGGGTATACAAAATTATGAGGGGCATTGATAGGTTAGATAGGAAGAAACGTTTTCCCTTAGCGGAGGGGTCAATAACCAGGGGGCATAGATTTAAAGTAAGGGGCAGGAGGTTTAGAGGGGATTTGATGAAAAATGTTTTTCACCCAGAGGGTGGTTGGAATCTGGAATACACTGCCTGAAGAGGAGGTAGAGGCAGGAACCCTCACAACATTTAAGAAGTATTTAGATGAGCACTTGAAACACCATAGCATACAAGGCCACGGGCCAAGTGCTGGAAAACGGGATTAGAATAGTTAGGTGCTTGATGGCCGGCACAGACACGATGGGCCGAAGGGCCTGTTTCTGTGCTGTATGTCTCTATGACACACAAGTGCCAGGCAATGACATCTCCAACAAGAGAGAATCTAATCATCTCCCCTTCATGTTGAAAGACATTATCATCACTGAATCCCCATTAACAACATCCTGGTGATTACCATTGATCAGAAGGTTAACTTGACCAACTATATAAATGCTGTGGCAGGTCAGAAGCTGGGAATTCAGTGGTGAGTAAATCATCCTCTGAATCATATGAACATAAAAACCTACAAATTACTAGCAGGAGTAGGCCACTGTGCTCCTCAAACCCGCTTTGCCATTCAATACGTTCATGGCTGATCCAATTGTAACCTTGACTCCATATTCCTGCCTACCCCCGATAACCTTTCACCCCATGCTTGTCAAGAATCTATCTACCTCTGCCTTAAAAATGTTTAAAGACTCTGCTTCCACTGCCTTTTGACAAAGAGAGTTCCAAAGACTCACAACCCTCTGAGAGAAAAAAAAATTATCCTCATCTCTGTCTTAAATGGGCAACCCCTTATTTTTAAATTGCGACCCCTAGTTCTAGATTCTCCCACAAGGGGAAACATACTTTCCACATCCACCCTGTCAAGACACTTCAGGATCTTATATGTTTCAATCAAGTCGCCTCTTACTCTTCTAAACTCCAGCAGATACAAGCCTAGCTTGTCCAATATTTCCTCGTAAGACAGTCCGCCCATTCCAGGTGTTAGTCCAGTAAACCTTCTCTGAACTGCTTCCAAAGCATTTACATCCTTCCTTAAATAAGGAGACCAGTACAGTACACAGTACTCCAGATGTGCTCTCACCAATGCCCTGTCCTTACTTTTGTATTCAATTCCCCTCACAGTGAACGATAACATTCTATTATCTTTCCTAATTACGTGTTGAACGTACATACTAACTTTTTGCAATTCATGCACTAGGACACCCAGATCCCTCTGCATCTCAGAGCTCTGCAATCTCTCACCATTTAGATAATAGGCTTCTTTTTCATTCTTCCTGCCAAAATGGACAATTTCACATTTTCCCACATTATACTTCATTTGCCAGATCTTTGCCCACTCACTTAACCTATCTATATCCCTTTGTAGCCTCCTTATGTCCTCTTCACAACTAATTTTCCTACCTATCTCTGTGGCATCAACAAATTTAGCAACCATATCTGCGATCCCTTCAGCCAAGTCATTTATATAAATTGTAAAAAGTTTGAGGCCCCAGCACTGATCCCTGTGGCACACCACTCGTTACATCTTGCCGACCAGAAAATGTCCCATTTATGCCTACTCTCTGTTTCCTGTTAGCTAACCAATCTTCTATCCATGCCAATATGTTACATCCTACAGCAAGAGTTTTTATTTTCCGCAATACCCTTTGATGTGGCACCTCATCAAATGCCTTCTGGAAATCTAAGTACAGTACATCCACTGGTTCCCCTTTATCCACAGCACATGTTACTTCTTCAAAGAACTCCAATAAATTGGTTAAACACCATTTCCCTTTCACAAAGCATGCTGACACTGTCTGATTATCTTGAATTTTTCAAGTGTCCTGCTATAATGTTATCAAAAATAGCTTCCAACATTTTCCCTGAGGCAGATGTTAAGCTAACTGGCCTGTAGTTTCTTGCTTTCTGCCTTCCTCCCTTTTTGAATAAAGGAATTACATTCGCTATTTTCCAATCTAATAGGACGTACGAACATACTAACATACGAATTCGGAGCAGAAGTAGGCCATTCGGCCCCTCGAGCCTGCTCTGCCATTCAATAAGATCAAGGCTGATCTGTTTGTGTCTTGAATGCCACACTCCCACCTACCCTGATAACCTTTGATTCCCTTGCCTAACAAGAATCTATCTACCTCCGCCTTAAAAATATTCAATGACCCCGCCTCCACCACCTTCTGAGTCAGAGAGTTCCAAAGTCGCACAACGCTCTGAGCAAAAATTCTCCTTATCTCTGTAGAAAGGCGACCCCTAATTTTAAAACAGTGCCCTCTAGTTCTGGACTCACCCATAAGAGGAAACATCCTCTCCACATTCACCTTGTCAAGAGCGTTCAGGATCTTATAAACTTCAATCAATTCTCCCCTCACTCTTCTAAACTCCAGTGAAATCAAGCCCAGTCTGACCACCCTTTCCTCAGAAGACAAAGAACAAAGAACAGTACAGCACAGGAACAGGCTATTCGACCCTCCAAGCCTGCGGCGATCTTGATGCCTGCCTAAACTAACACCTTCTGCATTTCCGGGGACCGTATCCTTCTATTCCTTTCCTATTCATGTATTTGTCAAGATGTCTCTTAAACGTCGCTATCGTATCTGCTTCCACCACCTCCCCCGGCAGCAAGTTCCAGGCACTCACCACCCTCTGTGTAAAATACTTGCCTCGCACATCCACTCTAAACTTTGCCCCTCGCACCTTAAACCTATGTCCCCTAGTAACTGACTCTTCCACCCTGGGAAAAAGCTTCTGACTATCCACTCTGTCCATGCCGCTCATAACTTTGTAAACCTCTATCATGTCGCCCCTCCACCTCCGTCGTTCCAGTGAAAACAATCCGAGTTTTTCCAACCTCTCCTCATAGTTAATGCCCTCCAGACCAGGCAACATCCTGGTAAACCTCCTCTGTACCCTCTCCAAAGCCTCCACGTCCTTCTGGTAGTGTGGCGACCAGAATTGCACGCAATATTCTAATTGTGGCCTAACTAAGGTTCTGTACAGCTGCAACATGACTTGCCAATTTTTATACTCTATGCCCCGACTGATGAAGACAAGCATGCCGTAAGCCTTCTTGACTACCTTACCCACCTGCGTTGCCACTTTCAGTGACCTGTGGACCTGTACGCTCAGATCTCTCTGCCTGTCAATACTCCTCAGGGTTCTGCCATTTACTGTATACCTCCCACCTGCATTATACCTTCCAAAATGCATTACCTCACATTTGTCCGGATTAAACTCCATCTGCCATTTCTCCGCCCAAGTCTCCAACCGATCTATATCCTGCTGTATCCTCTGACAATCCTCATCATTATCCGCAACTCCACCAATCTTTGTGTCGTCCGCAAACTTACTAATCAGACCAGCTACATTTTCCTCCAAATCATTTATAAATACTACAAACAGCAAAGATCCCAGCAC
This sequence comes from Heterodontus francisci, assembly GCF_036365525.1. Lineage (NCBI taxonomy): Eukaryota > Metazoa > Chordata > Chondrichthyes > Heterodontiformes > Heterodontidae > Heterodontus > Heterodontus francisci. The sequence continues at coordinate 17,995,004 of NC_090395.1, forward strand.
TGATCCCTGCGGAACACCACTAGTCACATCCCTCCATTCAGCAAAACACCCATCCACTGATACTCTCTGTCTTCTATGACCGAGCCAGTTCTGTATCCATCTTGTCAGCTCACCTCTGATCCCGTGTGACTTCACCTTTTGTACCAGTCTGCCATGCGGGACCTTGTCAAAGGCTTAACTAAAGTCCATATAGATAACATCCACTGCCCTTCCTTCATCAATCATCTTCGTCACTTCCTCAAAAAACTCAATCAAATTAGTAAGACACGACCTCCCCTTCACAAAACCATGCTGTCTCTCGCTAATAAGTTTGTTTGTTTCCAAATGGGAGTAAATCCTGTCCCGAATAATCCTCTCTAATAGTTTCCCTACCACTGACATAAGGCTCACCGGCCTATAATTTCCTGGATTATCCTTGCCACCCTTCTTAAACAAAGGAACAACATTGGCTATTCTCCAGTCCTCTGGGACCTCACCTGTAGCCAATGAGGATGCCAAGATTTCTGTCAAGGCCCCAGCAATTTCCTCCCTTGCCTCCCTCAGTATTCTGGGGTAGATCCCATCAGGCCCTGGGGACTTATCTACCTTAATGCTTTGCAAGACACCCAACACCTCCTCCTTTTTGATGATGAGATGACTGAGACTATCTGCACTCCCTTCCCTAGACTCATCATCCACCAAGTCCTTCTCTTTGGTGAATACTGATGCAAAGTACTCATTTAGCACCTCGCCCATTTCCTCTGGCTCCACACATAGATTCCCATCTCTGTCCTTGAGTGGGCCAACCCTTTCCCTGGTTACCGTCTTGCTCTTTATATACGTATAAAAAGCCTTGGGATTTTCCTTAATCCTGTTTGCCAATGACTTTTCATGACCCCTTTTAGCCCTCCTAACTTCTTGCTTAAGTTCCTTCCTACTGTCTTTATATTCCTCAATTGCTTCGTCTGTTCCTCGCCTTCCAGCCCTTACAAATGCTTCCTTTTTCTTTTTGACTAGGCTCACAATATCCCGCGTTATCCAAGGTTCCCGAAACTTGCCAAACTTGTCTTTCTTCTTCACAGGAACATGCTGGTCCTGGATTCTAATCAGCTGACGTTTGAAAGACTCCCACATGTCAGATGTTGATTTACCTTCAAACAGCCGCCCCCAATCTAAATTCTTCAGTTCCTGCCTAATATTGTTATAATTAGCCTTCCCCCAATTTAGCACCTTCACCCGAGGACTACTCTTATCCTTATCCACAAGTACCTTAAAACTTATGGAATTATGGTCACTGCTCCCGAAATGCTCCCCCACTGAAACTTCGACCACCTGGCCGGGCTCATTCCCCAATACCAGGTCCAGAATGGCCCCATCCCTAGTTGGACTATCTACATACTGTTTCAAGAAGCCCTCCTGGATGCTCCTCACAAATTCTGCCCCATCCAAGCCCCTGGCACTAAGTGAGTCCCAGTCAATATGGGGGAAGTTAAAATCACCCACCACTACAACCCTGTTACCTTTACATCTTTCCAAAATCTGTCTACATATCTGCTCCTCTACCTCCCGCTGGCTGTTGAGAGGCCTGTAGTAAACCCCCAACATCGTGACTGCACCCTTCCCATTCCTGAGCTCCACCCATATTGCCTCGCTGCATGACCCCTCTGAGGTGTCCTCCCTCAGTACAGCTGTGATATTCTCCTTAACCAGTAATGCAACTCCCCTACCCCTTTTGCATCCCCCTCTATCCTGCCTGAAGCTTCTAAAGCCTAGACAACCAGCTCATTCCAGGTATCAGTCTAGTAAACCTCCTCTGAACTGCCACGAGCACATTTACATCCTTCCTTAAATAAGCAGACCAAAACTGCACACAGTATTCGAGATGTGGTCTCACCAATGCCCTGTATAACTGAAGCTTCACATCCTTACTTTTATTTTCAATTCCACTCGTAATAAAGGATAGCATTCCATTAACATTATTTATTACTTGTTGTACTTGCATACTAACTTTTTGTGACATGCACTAGAACACCTAGATCCCTCTGCACCCCGGAATTCTGCAGTCGTTTTCCATTTAAGTAATACTCTGCTTTTTTATTCTTCCTGCCAAAGTGAACAACTTCACATTTTCACACAATATACTCCGTCTGCTAGATTTTTGCCCACTCACTTAACCTATCTATGTCGGTTTGCAACCTCCTTATGTCCTCTTCACAACATATTTTCCTATCTATCTTTGTGTCATCTGCAAATTTAGCTACCATGTCATCTCTCCCTTCATCTAAGTCATTGATATAAATTGTAAAAAGTTGAGGCCCAACACAGGCCCCTACGGGACTCCACTCGTCACATCCTGCCAATCAGAAAAGGACCCATTTATGCATACTCTCATAGCCAGCCAGCCTATCTTCGTTCCACACTGATATGTTACCCCCTACACCATGAGCTCCTATTTTGTCCAATAACCGTTTATGTGACGCCTTGTCAAATGCCATCTGGAAATCCAAGTACAGTACGTCAACGGGCTCCCCTTTATCCACAGCACGTCACTCCTTCAAAGAACTCCCATAAATTGGTTAAACATGATTTCCCTTTCACAAAACTATGCTGACTATTCCCGATTAACTTGAGTTTTTCTAAGTGCCCAGCTATAGCCTCCTTAATGATCAATTCTAACACCTTCCCCACGACAGACCTCAAGCTAACTGGCCTATAGTTACCTGTTCTCTGTCTCCCGCAATTCTTGAATAGAGGGGTTATATTTACTACTTTCCTGTCTGATAGAACCTTTCCAGAATCTAGCGACTTTTGAAAAATTAGTACCAATCACCTTGGTTAGATTGCATCTGGAGTACCGTGTGCAGTTTTGGTCCCATTCCCTTAGGAAGGATATTATTGTCATGGAGGGAGTGCAATGTAGGTTCATCAGACTTGTTCCCAGAATGGTGGGACTGTCCTATGAAGAGAGATTGGGGAAATTGGGCCTGTATTCTTTAAAGTTTCAAAGAATGACAGATGATCTCATTGAAACCTAGAAAATACTTAAAGGGATAAACAGGGTAGATACAGTGAAGATGTTTCCCCTGGTTGGGGAGTCCAGAACCAGAGAACACAATTTCAAAATAAGGGGGAAGCCACTTAGGAAAGAGATGAGGAGAAATTGCTTTACTCAGACGGTTGTGAATCTTTGGAATTCTCTATCCCAGAGGGCTGTGGAAGCTCAGTTATTGAGTATTTTAACGCAGAGATTGACAGATTTCTAAATACAAATGACATAAGGGGATATGAGGATAGTGTGGGGAAAAAGGCATTGAGGTGGATGATCAGCCATGATCATATTGAATGGTGGGACAGGCTCAATGGACTGAATGGCCTACTCCTGCTCCTATGTTCCTATATTCGTAACGCATCCGCTACCTCATTCACCACCTCTTTTAAGACCCTAGGATGAAACCTATCAGGACCCAGGGACTTGTCAGCCCGCAGTTCCATCA